>NC_091019.1:11816030-12163530 GCF_041296385.1 Aphelocoma coerulescens
TTAAAGAGAAAAACTATTGGAATAGCCAATATCTTCACAGAGTTAGGGATGTTTCCTCCAACATTTATTAAGATTTGTATAATTAGCATTATTTACAATCTGTTACATATAATTTTCTTAAAATAAGCAATGACATGATTGCTCTATACACAGATAGACCTAAACTAAATACCTACATTTATTTTGATTCCCAATCCTGAGAAAACACTTGTGTTGTTTAGGTCAAAATTCTGGTTTTAGCTTTCCATTTGCATAGAAGTGTTTTCAGATCTGGCAGAGTCTGCCTCTGCCATATATCTTTCTTGTACTCTCTGTTTTATACGCCTACCAAGATCCTGTACTGCAATTACTGCCATATGGGGAAAAAAGTTGAATTTTACAGTGGAAATCCAATGCTGGGTAATCACATTGCCTGTCTAGGAGCAGATATGCATTACGAGTAAAATCATCCTATTAGACCTATCAGGCAAATCTCAGAGAAGTAGCAGAGGCTGTGATTTTTCTGAGATTATCTCCAGAAACACTAATGTTATCCCCGAGGTTCTTTCATGTCGATATGTCATTTGGAATTCGCAATCCTTTGCTGGCTCACGACCAAGGAATTGGAAGAAAAATGGGAAGGGGAGTATGGTGGGCATTTTAAACCTTCTTGTCTATCCAAAGTTTCAACTTTTCCATTCCTCAGCTGGGTGAAAGAGGGGTCAGGTCTGGTGCAAATGGGAGGTGGCCAGTTCCAAGCTTGGCTCTTGGTTTGGATAAGGAATAACCGTGCCCTGGCTGCCTGGGAGAGCACAATGTGCTGGCGCTGCTGGCTCTCAGCAGCCGGGGCAGGCGTGGCTCTGCTGGGAGCTGATGGGCAGCACTCGGCTGATGGGATCTGACACGCCGGGCACGTGGCGATCACACGGCGAGCGCCAGCGCCGCGGCACATCCAGGGAATGCTCCCTGCAGGATTCCGTGATAGCTCCTCCAGCTCAGCACGGCGGCTGGTGACAGGTACAGGCGAACAGCCATATGCTTCTTGCCTAATTACAGGAAAAGTTGCCCGCGTGCCTAAAATTAGTCAGAGGAATGATGAGCTGCTGCCACGGGGATGCTGAGCAGCCCAGGAGGGAGACACTGATGGAGCAGGGACAGCAGTGCTGTAATTAGTGCTGCGTGCATGGCAGGAGCGCCCGCGGTACCTGCCAGCCAAGGAGGGCTGCAGAGCCTCTCCTCTGCTGAGCTCAGGAGCTTGTCCACAGGAGTTCATGTCCAGCAGCTCTGGCGTGCCTTCACACTCGCTGTGTCTGCTCTTGCCACGTCTCTGGGTGGAAGTCTGTTGCCACAGCTGAAAGCAGAAGGAGCACCCCCAGCAACGCCCCAGCCCTTGATGCTCAGTCGAAAATGTGTGCCACTGATGTAAGGAGATCAACTCTCGAACAGATCCCAACAGCTTAGAGCAATTCCTCATAACCAAGCTCCTGCCTAGTGGAGGCAGTCATTCAGAGAGCCTTGAAAACAGTATTTTTTCTTCTATAATTATATATCTAACAGTAAACTTTCTTATATAACTGCAAGAAGCACTGTGCATCTTTGCTCTTGCTGAAGTTGTATACACACAGGCAAGCAGAGGGCATTACATGTGTAAGTACACCCATGTGGAAAAACTTCAAAATTGTTCCTTTTAAAAGCTTTTTAATTATTTGACTTATGTTGTGGCCTTTTACATCAAATTATGTTGCCAACATAGAGGATTTTGAAAGAGGCCTGTGGTCCTCTGCAGACATATGCTTTGCTTTACCACAGGCAAAACTGGAGAGCAAATTTCTGCACTGGAGAACAGCTCTGAGGGGTAGCTGTTTGTGCAGTGAAGTATTTCACTGAGCTTTTCACTCCAAAGCCACAAACCCCAAATCTCCTTCGAACCAGGAGTGATCTTATCCTGGAGGGGTTTTCAGAAGAGCTGCCTTTTGACCGAATGGGCAGCCTCTCTGCAGGGCTGATGCTGCAGACAGCTGCAGCAGTGGTGTGGATGTCTTGCAGAGCAGCTTGCCATGTTATGCTGGCTTAGCATCAGCCTTGGGTTTTAAGGACACTCATGGTGGTTTGAAAAAAACAGAATATATTGTCAGCCGTGATAAGAAAGGCATTTCATGTAACTTGAAAAATAAGCCTTAAATGCTCTTAGTGCAAGTGAGAAAAGTGGCTTCCTGTCTGTTTAATGTTTCTATTCAAACCTATAGAGAGGAAAAGTTAAGGGTGAGAGAGGGTTTTTTAAGACTCTCAGCCATCTGAAGGACATAATCAGAGCTGGATAATGGGGGTTGGTTTTGCATTATTGAAGAAAAGAAATAATTTTTTCCTGATTTTGGAAAGATGTGTCCAATTCCTGTATGGTGCCACTCCAGAACAGGCTCCTCCACAGGATTCATTTGTATTTGAAAGGGGCAAGGACAGATTGAGGAAGTATATAGTTAGAATGTTTTTCTCTCATTATAAGAAAGTACAAGATAGATCATGAAAAATGGAGGGGTATGGTTTTTCTGTGAGGAGAGCTCTTAAGGTTTTAAATTATCTTGTGTCATCTGAGAGAAAAAAACCCTGTAACTTGTTGCTTAGAGCTTCTCATCTTCCTTTTCTTTAATTTTCTGCTTCATTTAGGCCTATAGCCACCCAACACACAGGGAAACAGCTATACAAACATTTAATACTGCAATTTGAATAATTTTATTACTTGACAGGTGCCAAAAAAGCTCCCCAACTTTTCTAAGTTAGAGTTGTGCAATTTCCAATAGACAAAGATGGCACAGAAAAGGTTTTTATCACCCAAAACCAATAGAGAAATCTAGAATCTGCTACTATTGTGCAAACATTTTGGTTTTAAATTAAATAAATCATCTAACTAGCCAGCTCCAAGCTGCCTACCAGCAGTTAACTTCCACACAAATGGAAATCAGTTCTCTTCATTCCTTTCCTCAGAGCATGTTTCACCTGTTTACGATGTCAACTTCTGGATCAATGTTTACATATTACAGCCCAGTTCTTTTGGAAATCATTGAAAACTGTTAAAACCTTTAAATATGTTGCATTGTAGACATAGGAATTTGAGTGGGAGAGCTGAAAAGTACTTGCTGAATAAAGACAGTATTTCAGTAATATTTTCATTGAAAATCAAACAATTTTATGCCATTTCTGATTATGATGCCTCCTGTTTCTACAATATTTTGAGCTTGGTTTTTTCCAATTTAAAAATTGATTTTGTGAATGGCACTTAGACTATTAAGATCTTGGATTCAGGAAAAAGTGCTGCAGGTTGGAGCTGCTTCTGCATTGAGATGAAGAGGTCGTTCCTGGCCTTTTGTGGAGGAGGATTCTGTGATCCACTGCAGAATTTTCCCACATTTGTTCTGCTGGATGCATGGGCTGGGCTGGGGGGAGAGCATTGCAGTCAAAATTGTGAGTTTGAGAGTCGAGCTGGGTGACACCTGCTATGTTGAGGGGCCATTCTTCTACAAACCCAAGTGTATCCAAGGTTCTTACATTTAGAATTGTAACATACAGGAAATTAAAAACCTTGGTGCCAAAGTTATAACATTGCCAGGGATCATACATTTTAAAAACACTTGTGTTCGTGCTATGCTCAAGTTTTCCCTGTTGCTTGTTTCGAAAGTAGCTGGGTATTTTGTTGCCATATTGGATTAGGTAATGCTCTGTGTGAATAACAAGGGTAAAATGTGGTCTTTAAAGTTTTAGGACTCATTTTCCTGCACTGTTTTCCCTCTTTATTACATTTGAGCTCTAGAGATTTATGCTATAGACTAAAAAGCCTTTCAGGAGACTGAATCGTGCATGAACTTTATACAACTTTTTGTTTGAACCTGATAGTTTTTTTCATCTTTCTCATCAGAATGATCAGTGTTTTACTGAAATGTTGGCGGGTGGGGAGCAGAAATTGTGCCAACTGATGCTAACATTTCGACAGCAGCAGGAGGAAAAAAAAGAAAAGACAGTAAAAGAAAGAATATATTGCTGGAGAGTATACTGTTTTTCTGGAATTATGTCTTTCTCAGAGTGCTCAGTTCTTGAGCTGAGGCTGCTTCCAGTCATTTCTTAATGTGTGAGCACAGCCAGGCTTGAAACTGTGTTAGGCTTCAGCTTCCAACTGTTCCATTTATCTCCAGCTTGACAAGGTAGCATGGTAACCACTGTATTAAGCCACAAGAGGAAAACTCATGAGATAAATTGTGGCTTTTCCCTTTGTTCTTTATTCTTGTTTTTCTGTAACCATGTAGAGCAGGCACTGTAACAAGTTTGATGGAGTTAGTAATTCCCAGCATATGAAGATGATGAAGTGATGTTAGTTACAGTTTATTGTGACAAATATTTGTATCAGTGCAGTTCTATCATTTGTCCCTGCAGCTCATAAAAAGCAATAATACAAATATTAATATAATGCAGTAAGTAGACCAGTGGTTCAGCCCATGGGGGGCTGTGCAGAGGCTGAGGATTTTACCTCTGATGATGATTCCCTTACCAAACTAATTTAAGATTATACTCCCTGTATGCCTTCCCCTTTCATGAAACCTGCATTTGTTTCCTTTATTTGCCATGCAGTCTGTTATTTCCTGAGCATGTTCAGAGTTACGTATTTTGAAATAAGATTTCTCCAAAAAAGCCCCACCTGCATAAAAGAGGAAAGTGTAAGCTGGTGGTATTTGACAAAGAAAATTCCTGCCTTGGTCTATTACAGCAATATATCTTTATAAGTGGTCCTGAGTCATAGTGCAGCATTTCTCAGTCACTGAATTTCTGGTCTCCAGATAGATGAAGTTACTATTTTTGGTTTGGTCATGCCCTGATGTGCAATTCTGTGCTATTCCAAGTAAATCTGACCCATTCATATTTAACTGGTGCAGACTAAAGCCTGAAGTTTTTGGGGATATTGGACTGTTTTATAATGAACTTTTTTAATATACATTGAGTGGTGTGTAATGATGTGTGAATGTGTGCATAAACATTCCAGTTAGGAAATCAGGATAGAAACAGTGTTTGCTTTATCTGCCTGATCCCAAATAAAGTTAAAGTTTTATTCCTGGTATGTGTAAATTTGTTCAAATGTCCTGCTCCCTGTTCTCCAGTGGGGAATTTTATTTTTATTTGTTCTTGCCTTTAGTTGTTCCTTTCAAAATTTAAAATATTAAAGTCCATCAGTCAAAATTTTGCAATCTAAATCTAGGAGATTTCCATCAACATTGTAATTAGAAACTAACCAGGTACTTATGTAAAAGCAAATAGCACCTGTTAAATCTGTGTGTACTTAAAAAAAAAAAAAGAATATTCTTTATTCCTCATTGATTTCTGCTGAGGGAGGTGTCTTTAAAGATTTGATCTTTTATTGGAAGATTCAGGAAATCTCTGTCTTCTGGAGCAGCTGCTTTGATAACAGTGACAATGTCAGTGCCAGATTTACATAGTCAGATTTCATTTAAAGCTATTTAGAATTCACCACTTATCCCCACTGATGTTCCAACAGTTTTTGTTTGAAAAAATTGCGTTGTAACATCTAAATTTTTTCATGCTCTATCTGAATGGTTTTTCTTACGAAATCATTTTGAAAACACATTTGAACTCTAATGTCTTCTTTCACCAAAAGCTGTGTTAACCACTGGCAGAATGGAAGTGGAAAGCCAGGAAAGGCACATTTGGATAAATAAAGAAATGCAGTTCTCAGAGAGTTTAAGTGAACCAAAATGAAATGTGAATGAAAGAAAAATGAGTGACTCTCCATAGAAACATTAACTGAGGTAAATGAAATGTACAGCAAGCTAAGGGAACTCGTAAGGAATTTTACAAACAAGTAAAGCACATGGGGAAAAAAAAAAGGTAAATACATGTTTCTGTAAGAGAAACCTCTGAATATTGCTGGACAGCTAAGCTGTAATAGATCCAAGTTTCTTCATTGTTTTTCACTGCAGGCAAGATAAAGACAATGTATTCTTGGCAAGCATTTTATGTGAAACTTTATTATATTAAGTATTATGTCCTGGAGATTAGACTGACTGATATGTCTAAATTACAATTAGTCATTGTCCCTGAATACAGTCATTTATAACTGAGAAAGGTTATGAATGGAGTCACAAGGAGAGTAATAAAATGAGGATGAGGTGTCATTGTCCGTTGTTTTTCTGGAAGAAAAACACTGAAACAGGCAGATTTATACATAATGTTAGACTTTGTTTGTTTGTTTGCTTGCTTGCTTTTTGTTAATTTGAGAAATTAATCAATTAATGCATAATATCTAAGAAAACCCACATTTCTAATGTTAGAACTAAATCATAGGGTTTGGCAAACATTGCATTCCTGTGGTGGAAATGTGGAATTCATTGCTGTGATCCTTTCTGAGTCCCCTTCTAAAAAAATTATTTCAAAAACTGTGATTAATGTTTATTTTTATATACACATTTGGCCCAACTAAACAGTATCGAATAAAAGAAGCATACTGAGATTTGAACCCTAATTGCCTCAGTTTATGAGAAAAAATGGTCTCATAGAGACTGCATAATTATCCTCCCTGGGTTTGTTATATGTTTTTGTGGAGGATCAGGCTCTCATCACACAGGCCTGGAAATATTGGAACGTCTGTTTCAGTGATCTTGGCAGTAATTATTTAGAGACGCTGCAAGACCTCCTTGGCATTAGCACTGGTGGTAATTGGTGACAAGTCAAATGACTGAAACTTCCCTGCTTTTTTGGGATCAGCATGAAGCTGCTGTTCCCAAAAAAAAAGGCAATTTCTCCTTTTTTTTTTTTTCTGAAGCCATATCTAACACACAAGAGCTGCTTATCCGTGCACACTTACTGTCTTTTTTCTCTTTCTACATTTCAGCTTTATGGCTTATGTCCATCCTTTCCATAAGACCCTGACAATTTTCAACTTCATTTTGAGTATCTTTATTCAAATGCAGATTTTGTCTTTGTAGCTGGGACCAAGTCAAAGGCATCTTTGAGGAAATGCTAATAAGAGTGCTGTGGTAAGGCACTGCTGCTTAGACATACCTTCCTTCTTAAGAGCATTTCTTTGAAATCTAGACTAAAAAAAGTAAACCACTTTGCTCTTATCAACATTGCTTTAATGTGTTCAGAATAAGATGCCTGCATAAACCAGAAAATTGATAGGTGATAGTGAGCTACTCCTTTACTGTGCTGAATGTGGGAGGGTCTGCTTTAGTGCAGCCCAGAAGGGGATTTTGAGAGAAACAGCTATTATGCACCTTTTCTTCTTCTTTATAATTTAGCTGATTAGCATCCTGCATCTACTGAAATGGCACACCAGCCCTGAGCATGTGATAAACAATGCTAAAACCTGGTTTATCATCTGCAAGGTAGAGGTGCAGGATACTGCATCAAAGGAATTACTTGGCTGGGAAATGCTATCAGGGTGGCTTGAAATCTAATATATTGAAATTTCTTTTTTCAAAGAAGGAAAAGAGAATGCAAAGCCTGTAAATGACACTCTTGGGTGAAATTGGAGAGAACCTGAAAAATTGCAGATCCTGACAGATTCTGTCTCTTACAAGAGAGAGGAAACTTTCTTCAGTGAGAAAAGATCAGCTGAAGAGAAAAATGTCACGCACAAGTCTGCTCACAAGTTACTGTGATTTGCTGCATTTGTCAAGTTACACGATTGTACTCAGCAACTCCAAGACAGCTTTAAGGTTAGAGAAAATTCCTGATAACTTTATTATTCTCTCTTAAAAACAGGTAGAGTCCTCTTAACTGCACTTGGGATCATTTTTCATAAGGACCCATTAGAGTTAAATTAATGTATTTCTAGAGATAGCTCAGTCATCCCAAATCATTTTCTGTCTGATGTTCAAGCCTTTGATAGCATACTTTGAGTTTGGATTGAATTCTGGAGAGACACTGAGCATGTTAATTAGATTCTCTTTGTGCTCTGAGAGGGAGGAAAAGCAGAAGGGATAATTTTTAATGTTTCAGTTGAGCAGTGTTTGCAGTGTATGTACCTCTTTTTTCTACAATGTTACATGCAATTAGAAGTAGAAATTTCTAGAATTGACATATTCACTGTGCTATCTGAATTTGCTAAAGGTGTACGTGGCCTTTGGATAATATGCACTGAGTACAGAGTAGTTTTTTTAAACTAAATTTAAAAAAAATACTAGCCCGAGTGTCTTATTTAAATGTTAATGTATCTGGGTGCTACACTGCTGCTTTGTAACACTGAAACTGCATGGAAACTTGACTGAGACAAAAATACTGAACACATCAGCTAAACAGGGGAAAATATTTATGTTAGCTGATCCTTGTTTGCACAGCCATGACACTCTTTATTCAAAATCACTTTATACAAATGGGGCAACAACGGCATTAGTGGTCTCAGGAAGGACAAGGAGGGCAGGCAAAGGGCTTTGTCTACTCTTCTCACAGCCACTGGAGCCTGAGGGCAGGGCCAAGTGCCAGGAGGCATCGGGGCTGTCAGCATCCCCCAAAGGGCACGCTGGCACTCCTGGGGTTTGTAGCAGCACTAGGTGCATCAGCAGATGCACTTGAGGAGATGAGGACAAACACTTCCTTCTGCAAACGTGTCACTCTGGCTGAGTAAAGCCAGAGAGTACAGGCCTTCCTGAGTCTTCCTGCTCATGCTCCTAATTCTGCTGCCAAGAGAAGAAATGAGGTAGAACAAAACAAATTTCCTCATTACTGATCCAAAGAAAAATGAGATGCAGCTTATGAAAGGAACAAAAGTGGCATTTATTGTCACGCTGGTAACACATGCCAACAAGCTCAATTCCCAGAGGCTGGTAACACGCTGAGGTATCAGAAAAGCACAGAAGCAGTGCAGGAAGAAAAGAGAGGGCAAGTTGTCCCCTCTGGAACCTGGGCAGTGTTTGGGAGCAAGGAGCTGGGTGAAGGAGGAGGCTCAGTGGAGCATGGGCGTCCTGCAGAGCTGCCTCCCACTACCACGCCAAGAGAGGGAGTCCAGGCATTCAGCACCAACAGAATTATGGATCTGCTAGAGAGAAGGGATCTGACAGCTGTGAGAAGAACTGGCAGTGGGAAGACTGAGAAAAATTAAGTCCCAGATGAGAGAGAATTGAGGTCAAAACAGGAACAGATGTGCA
This sequence comes from Aphelocoma coerulescens, assembly GCF_041296385.1. Classification (NCBI taxonomy): domain Eukaryota; kingdom Metazoa; phylum Chordata; class Aves; order Passeriformes; family Corvidae; genus Aphelocoma; species Aphelocoma coerulescens. Next base: position 11,825,156 of record NC_091019.1, read on the forward strand.
CTAAAAATAGGACAAGAAAAAGATAGATGCAAAGGTCCTTGCAAGTAGACAGATATTTACCAGGAGGGAGAGACATCTTATTAAAGGGGAGATGGAAAAGCAGTGATAATAGAAAAGGAACAAATCACAGCACAAATTAAAAAGCCTCTTCTTTTCATTCAAATCATTCTTATTTAGCTCTAACTAAATCACACTGTGAATCCTCAACCTGCATTATTACTTGGAAAAGCAATGAACCTTATGTAAAAGGCACCAGTGTAGATGCTGCTGAGCACCTCTGCAAACTTGAGATAATGACATTAAGGGAATTAATAGAGTTAAAGTAGAGCCTACATTTAGTTCTAATTAGACAAAAGATAGCAGCCAAATTGCCACATAAAATTTAGATAGAGAATTTAAACAAGTCATGGAAACTGTGGAAATATATAACTTCTGGGTTTGGTGCAATTCCCTGATAGGTCCCTATTTCTCCATTTTGCTGTCTGTTCCCAATAATTTCATATGGCCTGGAGAACCAGACCTCAGACACACCTGCATTTGGGCACCCAGCAGGTACCTGGCTGAGAGTTTTCATGTGGCACTTCCGGGAGTAGGAAGTTGTTTCTGGAAAAGGGACAGGGAATGAAAGTGAAGTTTCCTTCCAACAGCAGCAGAAAGAAAGAATCATAACCAACCCTGTCAAACTTCTTTAGCCTTTCCCTCCCACAAACACAAAAGTATGTAGCAGGAAAAGTATCAATTCTGGACATTACCCTTTTCCCAAGTGGAGTAACTGCACTCACCAATCTGACTGTGTAAATTCCAAGTATTAGTGTGCAGTAGCAGTGACTATGATGCAACATTTATCTTGGCATTTCCAATGAATTCCTCAAAAATTGTCCTGTGATGCCCAAATATCAAATTTTCTTATTTCTCTCAAATTGTTTTTTAAAACAGACCAAGTCATCTCTGAGTTACAGCCCCAAGAGCATTCCTGCAGTGGGACAAGAGGGCAACAAACTGACCCAGGGAACAGATTGTGGTTGCTTGTTGTAGAACAGCAGTTTTGAAATGATGCTTTGCATAGATAAATATTCTGTAATAGCAGGAAGAAGAAATCTTTTTTCCTCTGCCTTAACATTAATGAACAAAGGATTCATTTTGTTGTTCCTGTCACCATCATTGCTGTTTTTATGCCATGCTCAATTTTCTAGGAGCCAGGTGACAGTAGTCTTACATGATTTTTTTTATACTCTCTTCCCATTATATTCTCATGTTTACAGCAGACTTTCTCCTGTTCTTCCCTCTAGCAGTTTTGTTGTTATTCTGCCTTTAAATTCCTTCAAGTGATTTTCAGTAAGCTGGTTGTGTGGTCTTTTATCAGGTACAAAGAGAATACTTGGCAGATTCTCTGCATGTAAAAATAACATTTTGGTTTTTATGGCAGTGCTCTAAAAAAACTAGTACATTGGTAATTATCTCTCCCAAATTATTGGTTCTTCACTTTACACGTGAAGGTTTTCCTTATTAATTTCTCTTTAGTTATGGCAATTCATTAGCAGCCAATCCATAAGCAGTCATTCATTTCATGGACCTCATTTTAAGGGGAGGTGTGGACCACAAAAAAGGCTGTTTTATGACTTATCTCTGTCCTCCTGCCTGAATTTCTAATCCAATTTTTACTCGTCTCCGTGCCCACATGTCATTTCCTCTATATTTATGATTCCACAGCTTCTTTTACCTGCTATTATATTGTTTATATGGAAAATATGTGTGGGTGTAATTATAGGGAGTCCTCAAAAGTAGCTAGTGCAAAAATTGGATTATTTTTTTCAGCTTTTTTACTTCTTGTAAGAGGTTAAACCTGTCCATGGGCAGCACACTGATTACAGAGAGGGAAGGCAGGAGATAACACATCAAATTTGACACTGTGATAGAGGGAGGGTAAAGAGCAGTAGCTTCCAGAAAAGGGCAAGATGTGTGAAGTACAGCCTTAGTGCTTCCCACTTGTGCTTTGTAAGGCAATGTGGTAGAGGACAAACAAATATAAGGTGTGTTTTTGGGCACAGGAGGGTGTGATGAAGCTGGTAAGGAGAGTCAGAGTGAAGAGCCCAGCTTCCCTCCAGCAGGTTGACGTAGAGAAAAGGTAAAAGTGGTACCAAGGAGGAAAAACGAAACTATGACTAGTTTTCAGTAGCAACAGAACAGATGCCTTTGCTAAGGAGTTGTCCAAAAGGAAGTTAAACATGGGTAAGGAGAACTCAAAAGCAGATAACCCTGGTAGAGCACTCGTGTGCAGGGGAGGGAGGGGACCAAGAAATGATTCCTAGGTGCCAAAAGGATGCTGAAGGCCATTACAGAGCACAGCAATATGTATGTATGTATTTGTATGTACACTAAAATTCCTGTATTGGCACCTTGATCAAATAGGCAAAGGTGACAAGATAAAGCACACACCTACAGAGTATCCCTGAGTTGGAGGCTGCATTATGGTCCCCTTGCTATTTCACAAAATTGACTGTGTTGCAAGTGTTTCGCTGGGGCCTCCCAACAAAACTTTCCATAACCATATTTGTGGCTTATTAGTCTGGGACTTTTTATTTGGTTAGGGGGAAGTCATTGACTTAGGACTCTTTCTGCCTCTGTTCCCTCACCAACTCTATCCTAATCAAATTTCTGAAAGATCTGCTGGATGATTGAGTCATTTTAAAACTGAGTAAAGATTTCAAAAGCTGTTCTCTAAACTTGTAACTTCATAGTTAGGTGTGTTTAAGCGAAACATAAAGCCTGTGATGGAGCCTAGTTTTAATCTGTAATTTGCCACCAGTGCAGCCCCAGTCTCATCAGCCACTTCTGGGAGCCACCTCTCTGGACTCAACCAGTCCTGTTTGGGCCACTAAGCTGGGGGCATTTTCTATCTGGTGCCCAACTGCAGGGGCAGCAACAGTCTTTAATTTATTACACATTTTCAGTGTAGCTCTGGGTGGGCTGAGGAGGAAGTGTGATCCCAGCTCCAGAAATGTGGAGCATTTCTGGATTGCATTTTGTAGCAAGCATCACTAAGCAACCTGCCTCAGGGCTGGCTAAACAGCCTGGGACTCTGGTGACCTCCTCTTCAAGACAGAAACAAAACCTATTGATTGGGAAGAAACATCTGCTGAGTTGGCTTAACTTTTTTCTGCTCCCTGAGTTTTGGGTCCTAAACTCCATGATATAAATGAACTAATGCTGGGGCAACCTCTGTGCACAGCCCAAACTGCCTCAGGGAAGGATTGTATCTAGTATTATCTATATCCATTTTTTATTCAGTTGGGCTATAATAAATATTTTCAGTGTACCTAGCCAGTGTAGTTCTCCACGTGAAGAGTGTTTGTGGACAACCTATTCCTTAAAAGAACTGTTCCAGCCTTTAGAGAAGGGTCACTGCTGAAGACTCCTGTCTGCCTTGTGCAAGTCTTAATTGTGTTTTTTGGTAGTGGGTTCATCCTGCATGCACTCTGACAGCAGCCTCTGTAAAGCTCTGTGTACTCCATTTGTAATGAGGGTTGGAAGAAAATTTCAATGGATTTCAGTGGAAAGTTTCAATGGATTTCAGAAACATCTGAAGTGTGAGCCAAGGGGTTTTAAAACTAGCATGCCATACATGGGAACTAAAGGTTCTGTGTCAGCTGTGAGCAAAGAATATCTAGGTAAGAAAACTCATCTTAAAAGAGATTTAATTTATAGGGAAGCATCAGAGATTCATAGTTCACATAATATACTGCTATAACAGTTTTCACAGATAATTGGTAGCTTTCAGTCTTTTGACTTTGCTATCCATCCACTGTGCAAGGTTTCCTAAAAAATTCTTTTTAAATTAAATTGTGTTCTGAAGTATGGGTGAGTTCTGGACTCATTCTCAATTAGTGATTTCTATATTAATGCTATTAATTGTAGAGAAAAGGCCTTTTTTTTCCATTTGCTCTGCCTGAAATTTGCATGCAGTCTCACGTGTCTTTAATGTCTATATTCCCCTACACTAAATAAAACTACCCTTGACACTGAGCAATCTGATTTTTTCCTAGATTATGGCCCTGATTTTATTGATCTGTAGCCCTTGTTAGTTTGGCTAAGTCAATATCTAACGAGAGATTTGTGAATGTTTCTGTTAATAAGAAGCAGATAGATGCAAGTTTCCTCAGATCTTTAACTGAGAGAAGCGAAATGATGAGCAAAATGCATTCTTAATTCTTCAATCGGAAGATTGGACTCTGAGCACCCCAGGGAAGCAGACTCACTGAGTGAAGCTGTCAGATGTTTACAGCTCAGCTTTTGAGAGCAGAGGCATATATAATTGAAATTATGTTTCAAGGGGATCTGTCAAAGTATTTTTGGCATATGGAATAACATTCACTTAGTGAACAATTTGGAACCACTGTCTCTTTAGTCCCATTAAGCATCCAGATGTTCCATGTTTATGTTCTTATTTGCAAGGCAGAGAAACACCATTGCCACTGCAGGATAAGGCATGGAAATGGAAATGAAAATGAGGCAGATATTTGCTGCCTGTGTGCTGATTATCTGCTGCCTGTTTGGGGTGAAATGGCAATGCAAATATTTGCAAGAGAGATACACTTTTCTATAAATTTTTTAGATTTTTCTGTATTAAATTCTCATAATGATCTGGATTGCCATATTTTTTTTTTCCATATAGGAAGTATAATGGTGTGTGTAAAGCATACAGAAATTACATAAAATGCTACAACATGGGACTCGTAATTAAATGACAACTCTGTTATTAGGCTGATGGATATCTGAGGAAACCAAAATAAAGCAGAAAATGCCACTGATAGGCATAGATCCCACTGGAATTCAGCCAAGACAGCAGTGCTGGGAAATGGTGCGTCATCGACTGGGAGATGATGGCTATTTGGGAAACGAGTTTTGCATCCTCAAATTCCTAACTCATCTCACAGCTTTAGAGCTAATGCCTGTGGCAGCCTTTCAGAGGAGGTGCCAATGTTTAAAAATTCTGGTGATGCATTATTCTCTGCCTCGTAAAAGTCATTCTGCTTCTGAAAAGTTAAGATGGCAAAGCTGAATTGCATAAGGAAAACATAAAATCCCCAGCTCAGCTGAGTGTCCTCTGAGAATGGTGTTAGTGGCAGAGGAACAGTGAGAACCAACCTTTAGGAATGAAAGGTCCCCATCTTTCACATGCAAAAAAAATTATACATAATTATAATGTTATATAATATAATGTATAATAATAATATTATATGACAGTATAATATAATATAATATGATGTAATAGCTGTTGAATGTATTTTATATTTAGGTCTAGAAATGTCAGTAACTTGGATCTGTATAGTGAAGAGTTTTTGGAGTCAGAATTCTGCCTCTGTTTTTTCCAAAGCTCAGTGGAGCAAAAGGCTTAGAGGTTTTTGGCATGCAGATGGCAACAGAAGGCTTGATGCAAGGGAGTTCTAAATACATGGAATAAATACAGCCGAAGTAATCTAACAGTGAAGTAGGAGGCCCCAATTCCTTGTTGTTCTTATCTCACCTGAAGAATCCCTTCTCTGCACAGTTCCTACTGTATCGAATAACCTGACATTTGATCTCCTTGTAGAGACTGGGACCTGAAAGTAGCAAAGCTGTTTTCCTGTTTATCATCTGTTTGCTCAGCCCTCAGAATCTTCCAAACCCTCAGTTTTGAACAAAAGTAATCATACCCTAAATGCTTCAAGTCCCAATAAACCTGCCCCATCAGAGATATTCTCATATTTAATAGCCTTCCTGGTAGAAATTTGCACCTTAATTCAGAGCTGAATTTCTCCCACAAGAGCTTTCAGACACTGGACCTTCTTAGGGCTTTTTTTGCCCAGACTGGATAAGCAACATTTTTGGACTTTTCTTGCACGTCCAGAAACCCACTATCTGCACTGTGCAGAAATGTTAAACCAACTGCTTCCAGTTCCCAGGAAACTGTTCCATTTCTCAGGATGTACAAAGCACTGGAGATTTCCATCAGTCTCCTGCTGCAAAGCTGCTCCTTTCATGGAATCATAGGACAGCCTGAGGGTGCCTCCAGAGGCTTTGTCCTTGGGCACCTGCTGGGAACAGACATGCCAGTGCTTTCATAAGGACAGCAGTCCAGCTCTGCCAGGGAGATTTCCAGGGGTTTGTGTCCTGGCAGGGCCCCAAATGTGCCCAAACACACTTCTTGCATAAAGGAGAGGGTTGCTGCCATCCTGTCTCTGTTGGTGGTAAGGACTTGCAGTTTCCAGTTTCTCCTCAATCTAATTTTTCAAGTGTCTTGCTTGTCACAGAGGGAAGTGTCTCCCTGGGGCCAGGGCCGTCCAGGCCAACAGCAGGCAGGTGGATGAGTCTGGTTCTGCAGGCTAGTGACTTGTTCAGGGCTTGGCACAAAACCCTGCCAGAGAGGAAAACAGGTCTGTGCTGCTGCTGGATCTCAGCCACTCCTGAGATGCTCCAGGAAGGTCAAGGAAGGAGCCAGGATGTTGCTGGGACTGCAGCTGGCCATGGTCATTTTGGACCCTTGACAACTGGAAACAGCCCAGAGTGGGTCCTCCTCCTCCTCCTTTAATTTTCTGGTCAAAGCTATTTAGCACATTTGTATTTGATCTGAATTTCTTAGAGGATTAGGACAATCAAACTAGTATATCCATTATTACCAATTCAAGAAGATAACTGTTAGTAGAAGAAATAAATGAGTTTTCTAAGGGAAGTTCTCTTTCTCAAAGGAAGATGTCAGTGTCAATCCCTGTAGTCCTCATGCATTTAGAAAGAATAATGCTAATGGGAAAATAGTGTTTTCTCCTTGTAACTACTGAGCAGATGTAGTATAGAAATCTGACTAAAAATTTAGTTTGTATTAGTTGTATAAAACTAAGACAAAAAGCAAACTTTCTAGTCCTTGCTAATTAAATTTGATCACTAAGAAGTGCCCAGTGAGTTTTTTCTGCCTGGTAAATAAGGGCCATATATCCTATCAGAACTGAGCTCCAAACTGATCTCAGCTTAAGACAGTGTGGCAAGGAAAAATATTTTAGATGCTGCTTTCCTTTCATGCCAGTGATTACAAAGGGCAGCAGTCTTGACTGAAACTTTGAATAACCTAAATGAAAGTGCAAGACTTCTAAAAAAATATATATACACGACTTGCATGTAACTAGAAAACAGAAAATAATGTAAGAAATAGTTTTTAGATTTCTCAGATACACTGCGGGGTGGATCTAAGGTGTAGAAGTAGCACACAATTAAAGCTACTCTCATTTAGCTCTGTGCTAGAATAATCTTTACCAAGTTTCTTCAGAAGGGTTTTACTGTAGCCAGTTACGCCAGGAATTCAGAAATTCTGACTTGTTGGAACTCAGCTATTTCATGCTCAAGTGGTTGCTGGAGCAGCAGGGAGATTTTTGTAAATACATGGTGGGGCAGATATTGTACTGATATCTGCCCTGTGGAAATGGATTCCCCATTTGGCTCCCCATCTCTGCCTGTTTGAGATAATCACAGTGAAAGTGAGTGGTAGTGAAATGCCATTAAGTCTGGTGCTGCCACACTCAGGGGATCTTTATCTCCTGCTACATTTTTTTAACGCTGTAAGCTCAGAATAAAATCAGGAGTGCACTGTCTACAGCAGTTTGGAAATTATCTGTATTTCTCAGTTGTTCTCATGCTTGATAAAGAAATATTGCAGTGGCCCCTGGCAGATCCTGTTGTCAGAATAATGAGGTGATACAGTCTGTTTGATTGTGCTTAAGTACTGATAAATAAACATATCCTTTTTATTCCCTCTACTCTCCCACCCCTGCTATGAGGTTCAGGATTGAGGGCACTCACATGTCCAGCTTTATATACTATATGTCTAAAAAGGTTGGCATAAAGTTAAACAAAAGTAGAAAACCAGCAAAAAATAAACTTATGGCGGGAAAAAGTGCCTGAAAACAAGAACTCTCTTACTAGGAAAAAGTACTTCTGCAAAAAAACCATGACAAGATTCATGACCATGCTGCCTTTGTTGCACAAGTTAAGTGGATAAACTTGGAGGAAGGTCGTGCTCCCGTGCAGTGGAACCCCGATAGGGAACAATGTGCTTGTCCCCTGCTGCATGCAGGCCCCCCACCACCTCAGGGATAATTATTTGGGAGAGGTGATCTCTAGAGTGTGCTCCCTGCTCCCCAGAGACATCCCTGAGAAGCAGAGCAGACAGGTAGGTCCTGCCACAGCTGCAGGCACACAGCCCTGCACTCAGATCAAGCCTTCTGGTTATGGATCTCTGACTCTTGGAAAGCAGCACCCAGTGTTTTCCTTCCATCTGTGTAGGAAGCCTTGGGATTTTTTGTTCTCCTGTCTTTGCTTCTGTTAGACAAGGAAATGGTCATGTGAGCAGAGGTGTTCCTCTGAATCTTAATCTTTTATTTTTTTCTCTTTCCTGGAGACCTACAAAAGACGAACACCTCTTTGAGATGCTCTTGCTGCCAGTCAGCTTTTCTTTCTTCCTCCCCTTCCATTCCTTCCATTCCTTCCATTCACCTCTTTTTTTTCTCTCTCTCTCTTTTGAATAGATGGAGAAATAAAATCCCCTTTGTCGAGTTTAAAAGACTTGGGGTGATAAAACAGAAAAATTTGAAGCAGACAGATCTTTCTTAGCCCTTGAGTAACTGGAAAAAGAAATAAATTCCTGTTCCAGAATTTTGCCATGACACTGGCCGGGCATTTCTCTGAAACTCTAACACAGGTCTTCATGTCAGAGAACCCTTTGGGGATTGGAAAGATGGGCACTGCAGGCTGGGACATGTGGATTTTGGTCTGATTGTTCTCTCTTTGTTGCTTCCAAGTTACTTTCAGAAAGATAGTTGTTTAGAAGTTGTCTTAAAGCAAATCAATGAAGGTAGTAAAAAGCCTTACTTCTAGAGAATAATCATTTGCACACTTTTCAAATACATTTGGGTCAAAAGCCAGCCTCATTGATAGCTCTTTACAACATATAAACAAAAGTTGGGATATTTTTGGCTTAAGAGCTGGCATAGAACATGCTTTAATTAGCAAGTAGTGAATGGATCACCTCTTAACTCCACAGGACAATAAATAGTCATGACTCACACCTGACTACTCTGACACATATGACTTCCCTTGCTTATTGTTTTTGTGTGCTAATGTGGGCACAGTGTTTTACAGTTACATCTTTCTGCCTTGGTACTGCCACCCTCAGTGTTCTGTCTGACCCCCAGATCCTCAGATTCTTAATGAGCAAATAATATTCTTGCTTAAATAATATACTTGCTTAAAATACACATGAGGATGGGCTTGTGACAAGGTTTCAAACAAAGAATTTGGGCTCTGGGGAGAAGGGATGTAGTGCAACCTGCTCACAGGGCCACACTCTCTAAAAACTGAATAAAACTTGTAGGACTAGGTCACAAGTTGAAAAGTCCAGCAGTGCTGGCAAAAAAATTAAATCCTATCTTTGTTTATGTCAGTGACAACCAGAGAATGTGTTTGGCCTTTTAAATAGATTTAAGCTTCTTGAATCACAGAAGTAGCATTTGATGAGACAATGACAGAAATAAAGAAGATAAGGTCAAGAAGATTGTACTTCATTCTTTCAAAATGAAGTAATTTAATTGTTTTAATTTACAAAAAGATGCAAACAATAGTTTGTTCATTTAGATAATGAAATTAAAACTTCTAATGAAAATCTTGAACGTTTGCTGAACGTGATTCGTATTTTTCTAGCAGAAATGACAGGAATTTCCAAATGTTACTGTAAATGTATTTTCGATAGGTCTGTTTTCCCTAGTTCATGTAGTATTTATTGTTAACTCTTCCTTTTTTTTTTTTCTTTTGCATAACTCTTTAAATGGTGGGTGCAGAGATGTGCTGAAAAAATTACTATACCCCAGCACACGGGATCTCAATTAAAGAAAAAGATCGTGTTCTCTTTCCAAACTTTCAAAATACCTTCCTAAAAGAAAGAAGAGTTTTTAGTGCCCTTGGCTGTGAACTTACAACTGTCAGAAAATCTCTTTTTCTTTTCAAATGCATTGGAAAAAGCCAAAGCATAACCCCTCCTTCCCCCCCCCCCCAAAAAAAAAGCTTTTATCAAGCTTTTATTATCCACTCTTACCCATTTTGTAAGCTTTTAGGTGCTATTTTTAGTTCTGAATTATGACTAGATTGGCCTAAACCTTTGAATTTCCATTGAATAACAAAACCTGGAACTAATGAATTTGAGTCTTCACTGTGAAAACAATAAAAAAGAAAAACATACATGACAGTATTGAGGGGCCCAAAAAGCTGACGGCAATCAAGATTTGTCTTCATTAATAACATTTGTCTGCATTAATAACTAATGCTATAAAAATCGTTCCTTGGAAAACAGGAAAGAAGTAGCCCAAATGAGCAATTATGAAGCCAATAAAAAAGTATGTTTCCTTCATATCTTTATGGGCTCATTTTCAGGCAATTAGGCTGCAGGTACATTTATTTGGCTGGTGAACATTTCATGTTAAAATTCTGAACTTGATGAGCTATTTATTAAACTCATTCTTTCTAACTGGCAGTAAAATTATGCAAGGGATTATTGTCTTTTCATTTATTTTTCTGGAATGGTTATCTTGTGATGCTATAAAACTCATTTATGAGAATGACTGATATTTATAATGTTTTAATTAAATTTGGATTGGGAAGCAAAGGGGAAAATTTACATTCAACGTATACGGTTGTGTCAAACATGTTTGACGGCACTTGTCTTTTTATTAGCTTAGAATAATTAGTTGGGGTATTTGTGTACTAATATTACCTAATTAACTCAGCAGCGAGGTAATTAATTTAGTTAATGGCTGTCCAAGAAAAAAAATAGTGTTGTAGTATAGTAAGATGCTTTAATTTCACTAGATTCTTCTGGGTTGAATGGTTTTTCATATAGGTATTGTTTTTTAAAAGGATTCGGAGAATTTATCTGTTTTATTGGAGAGGGCAATTCTTGCATTTTGCCCATGATAAAAACAGTCCAGTGTAAATCATGCAGGGAGAGAGCAGAGGAATTGGATGCTCTTTCTTTTCAAAGGAGCTTCTACATAAGGTGTGCTCCATCCAATAACTACAACTGCAGTTATTCCATTGCTTTTAAATTCCAAATATATATTTTTTTCAAAAACATCAATTATTGCAATGTTGCAACATCAGTGAGTAACTGATTGGGTGAGAATGTTGGGCACTGAGCAGATATATAACCAAAACAAAAAAAATATTCAGCACAGTGACTTCCCAAGCTATGCATGCTTTTCCCCATCAATTCCTTCTCTGTAAACCTGGCCTGTCTCCCCCTGAATGATTTAATGTGTCCTGTGGAGTCCTGTGACAGTAACCTCAAGTTTATTCAGGTGTCATCCCCGGTCTTTCTGTCAGTTTTGAACCTGAGCACCATGAGCTTTATGTCCTTTAATTCTTAGAGAAGATGATTTACATCCAGTGGCTGAGGTTAAAGGGCATCAGATATGATTGTTGCATCGATCTGCTCCCCCAAAACTGTGTGTCCGTGTTTCCCATAGCCTTGCATGATGGTGCTTTGGAATGGGGCTCTCCCACTTCATTTGTTTCTGAGTATTAGTTGATTTTCCTCTGCTAACAAATGTGCAAATTCCTGTCAGATCCAAAGTTCCAAAGAATTCTGTGCAGTAAGATTTACTCATTAGTCAAGTAGTAGTAGTAGTAGGTAAGAGGTTTTTTGCATCATATGGGATGCCAAAAAAAGGAAAGGTAGGGTAAAGCAGCACACCCAAATGCCTAAAGGACTTAAATTAGCATCTGTCACTGAACTCTGAAAGTGGTTCTGTGAAAAGGATATGGGCATCTCTGGCTCTCAAGGACATCTGGTCAGTTTGGGGGAGGGAAGATATACATCCACTCAAATGGCTTATTGACTTTACAGGCCAAAAGGTCAGGTCAGAAACCTGCAGATTGCCCAGTTAGACCTAAGCAGCTCCTTATAGATCCCTGCAAAGCTTTAAAAGAGTATTTTTTCCATCTTTTCTACCTTCTGACCCCCAGTTCCTGTACATGTGTGCTTGGCTGCTCCTGTTCCTGAAAACTTTGCTTTACCTTTTCATGTGTTACAAACCCTCTTGGCTGAATGAGCCTTTCTGTCCAAAGTCAGTACCAGCAGCTGAACCAGTGCCAGCTTTGGTAGCCCTGTCACTGGGAAAATTGCTGCCCTAAAGGAGCTCTCAACTCCTTTTAATCATTCACATGACCTCTCTCGTACCTTCCCTCACAGATGTTTTATTTTTATTTACCCTGGTGAATGATCCACAGCAGAGACCATCTCACTCTTTGCAGCTGTTTTAAACACCCTCCTGTAAGCAAATCGTGTGCTAATGTTTATCTTTGATAGTTTATCATTATCAGAAAACACTGTCATGCTTTTTTATTTGTAGCTAGCAAGTTCCAAATGAGATATATATCATAATAATTCATGCACCATCATGTCTCAGTGCCTAATTAAAAAACTGGTGACTTAAATTCATCAGTGTTTCTGCCAGTCCCTGAAATATCCTCTTACTTTTGTCATTCTTTAACAGAGAAGCTCCTTGGTTGATTCATAAGCTTACCACTAATCTAAAGACCTGCAAATGAGAAAGTTAATTTCTAATTTATTCAGGAAAGGTGGAGGTGGAGAGGTTGTTTCAGAATGGCAAAGTTAATAATACGGCTTTTCTTACTTGAGGAACTGGGATCTTGTTCGTTTTTTGTGGGGTTTTAGTGGGGATTTTTGCATACCAGATTTGAGAACTAGCTACTATCTGAAGTATTTTCGCTGTTATGGTGTAAAAAAAAACAGGAATCAGTTAATTCCATAACACTTCTGCAAAGAAATTTGATAAATCTAGTGTCTGAAATCTTTCATTGAGACAGTTTTTTTACCTTATCTGGATATTTTTGCGTTTTTAAAAAATTTTTCTCCCTCACACTTTTCTCACTTTTTAATTTTTTTTTTTTTTTGTGGAAGCCAGTCCTAGCATTTGTCCACATAATGAGGTGACAAATACTGTAATTTCCTTTCTCCTACTTGTTACTTACCAGATTATACACAAGAGTCTGAATTACTAGTCTTCATGATTCATCTTAGTTGTTAAATTGCAGTTTCCTAAGCCATTTCCAGCATTATTTTTCTGGGATCCTCTTCTTTGGATTATATATTTTACTTGCTTTGTTCCTAAAATCCAGGTATTCCATCTCAATGTATTTATCAACCTGTGCAGCGAATCAATCAAATTAAACAAGTGATCCTTGCAGAACGGTTGATCTGTTCTTGACTTTCTGCAGCACACTGCCAAATTTTGCATGATATGAAGATTTTTTTGTCAGGGTCTCCATATATTTTTTTCCCAAGTTGCTGCTAAGGTTATACACAGCTGTGTGCTGAGGCCTCGTTCCTAGGGACCTGGGAAAGGAGGGAATCTGCAGATCAGAGCGTGTTATCTGTGTCAGCAAATTATCATCTTCTCTAGTATTTATTGAGTTTGAGAATAGAAAATTTTTATGTATTAATTTTAATAATAGTGTGATCAAAGACGCTATGTATTATTTATAATCTTCTAAAGTGCAAGTGTCTCTCGTACCAATTTTTAATGAATTTCCATATTCTCTTGTTACTAGGCAAATACCATTACCCCTGCTTTATTACCTAGATAAATATTTCAGTAATGTGGTGCGTGTTTTGTACTGCCACTGGAGTAGAGATTGTAGGATCCTCAGTAAGTGGCAGCTCCAGGTATGGGTGGCATCTCAAAACCTTGGGGTTTTTTTTCACACACATATATTTCAGAAGTCTTCATCAGTGAGGTCTGTGATTGTTTAGGAAGAATAATACACTTAGAAATAAATTATCCATCATCAGAAATGCTAGAAATGAGAATGATCTAAAAAATATCTAGATATCCACGTACAAAACAGTGCCTCTCTCTCTGTGTAGCCTTTAAAAAATACTTTCTTCAGTATCCCATCCCCAGCGTGTACCTACTGTGCCAGGGCAGCATCATTCTGCATCTTTCACAAAGCAGAACCTGGGCAGTCTCCTTCCCAGCACTGCTGGAGAGCCACAGGACACAGGTGTGGAGTAGCCTGATGGTTTCTTCTCACTCTTGTTGTGGTTGCAGTGGGCTGGGGGCAGGTGGAGTGGGGGCTGTATTTTTAAATAGCAGTGGTTGACACCTCTTTTAAATGCTTCCAATAGCACCAGCACATGAACACGGTGACTAACAGTGCCTGACAATTTCAGTTTTACTGCACTTATTGCTTTGACAGGCCTTGACTTTCTGCCAATTCAGTTGGAAACAGGCTCTATATCCCTTTTGCCCCACTGGCTTTCCAGATTCTCTCTTTTTTTCTAACCACGCATTTCTTTCCCTTGCAACTCTAATTTCTCCAGGGTAGTGACCACAATCACTCCTTCCCCACAACTTGTGGCCACCTGTGCTATCTCTGCAGTTAAATCATTAAGACATATTCTGAGAAAACAGGAGAGAGAGATAATTACAACATTAAATGATCTTTTGCCTCATTAATTTTTTAATAAAAACATCTGACTTGAACCTTGCCTGCAATTTTTTGGTACTTCCAAACATTAAGTGTAGAGTTAACCTGTCCATTAACAGCCTCCACTGTGACCATGTCCCCCTCTTGTGCCATGAATGTGTCATTTCTGTGTTCCCTCAGCCTGTTTAGATGACATATGAACTCCCAGAGAACAGCTGGACATGCTGGGTGATGAACAGTAGAGATTTATCCTTTTACTGATTCCAGGCATGGTGTGGGTATAAAACAGGCAAAGCTGTCTGAACTTAATTGTTGAAAAAAACCCACATTTTATCAAGAAAATAAAGGGAAAGTCAAGGACCAAGGCTGTGGATCTCACTAGTTCATCTATCTCCTTTTCAAGTTTAAGCCCATGAGTGCCTATAAATATTTCTAATTGTTACTGGGAGGAAATAAGGTCACTGCAGTCAGCCATGTGCTCAGAGAGCATTTAAGCTCCTGGGTCCCAGGTCAAATGGGCATCAGGAGTTGTAGCTCTTCACAACTTGGACTAAAATGAGTTGCTGATGTCAACTTATTTTTAAATAGTTGAGTATGCACAGTGCAAATCTAATTCTCTCTTCTGTTCTGCTCTCTGGGCCTACAAAGACTACCCTGGCACTGGGAATTGAGTTGTTTCTTCCTGTGAATGGTGCTGCCAGCTCCGGGCTGGTGATCTACTGGGTGTTACAAAAATGATGCCACCTTTTCATGTTCTCTAGCTTGTTGATGGCTTATCTCTTTATTGTTGTTATTTATTGTTTTATCTCTTTATTGTTGTTGTTATAGTCACCCACTGGCAGAATATTTGTGAGAAATACAGATGTATTTTTTCTCCAGGTAAATTGATAGCACAGGGTTATTTGGATTTTTTTCTGTTTTTTTTTTTTTTGGTTTGTTGGTTTGTTTCGGTTTTTTTTTTTTTTTTTTTTTAATATGTGTGTGTGTGTAGATTTACTTGTTATTTGGTTGGGTTTTTTGGGGTTTCTTTTGGCCACGTGCATCCGTACTTCATTGTTAAGGAGCAGTTAAAGATTTAAGATAGGATTATAGGAAAAATACCAAAGGAACCAACAAAAGCTCCCCCTCCCCACAGGTTGCAGCAATTTCTGAGCTTTCATAGTTTCTTCTAAATCAGCAGAGAGATTTTTACTTGTGTCAGAGGTATGGTTCTCAATGTGGATATTTTCTAGAGGAAGATTTTAAAGTGAGAGCAGAATCCACAACAGCTGATCACAGCATGAGTGGTCAGTTGCTAAAACTAATTTTCCTTTGACAACCAAATACCTTCTGTAGAGTTCTCAGGTTTCCTGTAGTGAAAGAACAGAGAATACCTGAGGAAATATCGTGGATCCTGTAGAAAAGGATATTGGGGGAAAAAAATTTTTAGAGTAAAAACATGTATGAACTATTGGTACTCTATAATCATTATGTTGTGCAATAGCCTGAAAACTGCCATCTGGCACAGAGAATAATGAATACAAACGATATGTTCATAGGGAGAAATTCAATAATTTTCAAAGGAAATGTATTGGCATCACTCTGGAGAAATGGCTGGATTGTGGCTTCCCATTTGCTGTGTTTTCTTAAAATTATCTACTTTCTAGTAGCAGTGATAAAAGGACATGAAAACAAACTAATAGGGGTTTTAAGAGGATTTTTATAATATTTGTAATTTCTCAGAAGAAATCTGCTGGGTTTGCTAAGATAATTTGGGCAACACACTCAAAGCAGCTGTCTAGGTTCCCTTTTAGGATTTCCCATCACTGAGGGACACCTACACCACGTCTGTGCCGAGTCCCTCACTATTGTCAGCTGATTTTCCTCCCCATTGGACATTCTCCAAAGGATGGATGTAGGATGAGAATTTCTTTGGACAGGCCCAAGAGAGATTCAAATAACCTTCCATTACATGGAGATTGGCAATCTGAGTTAGTCTTTAAGCACATATTGATTTGATCATCTCCACTCTATTAAAAAACATTTAAATCTGCAGGACAGTCTGACAGTGGCCTTCAAACACATGAAAACTGAATATGAATATATATATATATATACACTTTTTTTCTGGTGTTGCAGCTGTGCCCCAGTTTGGAGGTACATTTTCATGTTACTCTGGATCAGTAGAGAATTGTGCTTTATGGCTCCTTGATTTTGAAATCTAAGGCTTTTCTGAGAGATATATATAGGATATTCATTCACATTAAAGTTCAAACAGAGTTTTATGGGGAGTAATAACAAATTATACTGAAGTAAAATTAAGAATTCCAAATGTTTTATTGACTTGGGCTCTGGTAAATTCAATTCCACTTTCATTTCAATGAGTTTCATGGCCCACTGGAGATGTAATTTGTTAGGTCTAATTAATACTCCTCTGCTTATAATTTTTATACAAGACCAAATATATATTAAAATGAAATAAAAATTCATAATTAACTGTACTAAAATGTCTGCTCAAACCCCCTGATTATAAAACAGACCCTGTATCTTCTGTTGTTAAATTTATATGAACAGAAACAGCTGTCCTGGGGTACCTACAATTCATGTCTTACACTCAGAATTACAAATTTCTATATGATTTACTTTAGTTTGCTAGAAATAGTTGATCTTTTTGTTTCCTCAGTGCAAATAAAATCAGATAAAAGCCAGCTGACAGTAACCATTCTTAGATCTTCTGGAATCCATTTCAGTAAGAGCCATTGCAGGTTTGAAGCTGTTAAAAAGGCAGACATTTTCTGTGCAAACCTCTGCCTGTGGCTGGAGCAACAGTTAATTCTGATTAAAGATAATTAAGAAAGAGTTACACTTGATTGATTTTTCCAGCTGGTTCTTATATTTGAGTAGTCTGAGGACCAGAGGAACAAGCTCATTCACAGATCTTCAATGCATTGAAAATATTCTCAAATTGCACACCACAGTAAACCAGCTTGTTGGTGAAGGTTCCTCCATACATTGTTCCTGAGATCAAATGAAGATCTCTTTGTACTGACAGAGAAGAACAAAGTTGCCTTGTTGTAAATATACTGTAAATAATAATAATCAAGCTGCTTTTGCTCTGTGTCCATCTTGCATATCCATGTGATGTGGGAATAAGGTATCCTGAAACACTAGAGTTAAACAAAACCAGAAGAATAATTTTCAGTCACATACGAGGCAAAATATTATCTTCAATAGAGTGGAAATCGAGTTTTTGATGGAAATGTTTTGCATGCTAAATGGAATCCTAGAGGAGGCTGACAGAAACATATTCTAGTTAACATTTGATAAAAACTGTAAATGAAATATTTAATTATGAGCATAAGACAACAGCTCTGTCTGTAACCTTTTTGCAGCTGGGTTGATATCACTTTTCCTGTCTTTGACAAGGAAATTAATTGTGTTGCTGAAGTGTGAATTTAAAGCCGGTGAGTGTCCTTTGTTTTTCAGCAGCACTAGTTTATGTTCAACTGTTGAATACAACTGGATGAGATTTTCTACAACTCTGAGCAATGCTTTCCATTATTTCTTCCTGTGTCACAAGGTTTCTGGTTCCTGGTGAGCTTGGTGTCCCCCAGGACCTCTGGGATCTTTGCCGCAAAAGAGCTTTCCAGCCAGTCAGCCCACACACTCTGCCCTGGTGCATGGGGTTGTTTCTCCCTGGGTGCAGGACTTTGTATTTCCATTTGTTGAACTTCATAAAGCCCATTTCTCCAGCCTGTGCTTGCCTCTGAATGGCAGCACACCCATGTGGTGTCCCTCCCTGTCCTTCCCACTGTGTGACATGAGGGATGGGCCAGCCACTCATGTGCCTCTCAGGACTGTATATTCCAAGCGTGGAATATTCTTTTTCCAAGCATGTAATATTCGTAGAGTACAAAAGATTTCTGAAGGATAGAAGAGGATTACCCTTACCTTTTAGAAACTGGTTGTGGTGGGAGTAAAGCATCTCAATGCCTTTATAAATACTGCTACAGTTTGAACAAGGTAGTCTCCTGATGTGAGCTCTACAGCTCAGAATTAACTGTCAGCTACATCTTCCTGCACTAAAATGTCATTGTTTTGGTCTTGACTGCCTTATTTTTCATTATGTCTTAGGCTGCTAAAACCCAATATCTGTTAAAAATATGATTATTTACACAGGAAGTTAGTTATTAGACTGCAAGCATATCGGGTGAGAGATTTTGATTTCCTTATAGAAGATTTTTTATATTTTTTTTTATTTTTAATTGTCCCACTTTTCATCCTGCTCTTTCATACTGTCCAGAGTGTCCAAAGGAGTACGTTCTGGTTTATTGCTCATTCCACAAAGAACGACATTTAACACAAACATGGTTGCAGTTTATAAATTAAGATCATCCTCATTTCTCAGAAAGAGAGGGGCTGACCACACATGAGAACATTTTACATTTAGAAGAGAGCTATTTCAAAAAGACTCATGGCCTGCTCTGGTACCAGGAGCCAGGGAGGGCACTTTCAGAGGTAATGCTGTGGAGAAGATAAGTTTGGGGTTTTTTGGATGTGCGTTACAGATATATTCAGTGGCTGATTCGAGAACATGTCCATTATAAAGTTTTCTGCCTGTGTTGCATGGAGAAGCACACAGAAGCTTTATGCTCTCCTGGTGTGTCATTATGTGAGGCAAAAATGATCCTCGACCCATCTGCTCCCTGTAGCTGAAATGTACTCAACTGATCAGCACAACTGAGAAAAAAAAGGGCCATCAAAATCCCCAAAGCCCAATTACTCCATCTATCTATGCCTCTGAGGCGAACTAATGGAAGTTGTTACTGACAAAGACCTGAGCAATAAGTGGTAACTCCAGGCAAAACTGTCCAACCTGGTCACTTCTTCAGGTTGCTGAAGGAGCTCTGGCATCCTCAGAATGGAAAGAGCCATGTAGGGGCTTAGGAGACTACAGCAATCCCTAGATTTCAGCAAACAACACGGTGCCACCTGCAGAATGGAATAAAGGGAAAGCCTCTCACACCAGTCAGCTTTTCTGCAAAGGTTGGAAAGCTTTTGTCGTTACTTCAATTTATAAATGTTTTTCAGAGTGTTGCCTGTGAGTGGTATCTCAGTCCATAAGGATGCACGGCATCTTCCTTCAGTTTTTTTGTGGTTGGAAAGCAGCCTTAGTTCATTGGGGTGTTTCTGGAATGCTCTAACAAATAATAGGGGATTGTAATAGAGCAGTCTAATACAATGTAACAACACAATAAACACTGTAAAAGTCAGCATTATGGTTAAGTGACTACTGCACTTAAACCCAGCAGTAACTGAAATCTGGGGTCACTGGCAATTCTGAAGAAAAATGCCCTTAAATGAAGCAATAGATAAAATAACCATAAAAAATCCCTAAATAAAGCCTAATTTGGGTTGAATACAATTCAGATCAGCCTCAAAACCTTCCTATTCTTTTGGTGTTTGGTTACAGTTCTCAGTGTGCAGGCAAAGAGCATTCCACACAGAAAGAAGAATAAATGTGGTAAAAAGGACTTTGGGGGATGTTTGCAGCCTTTCAGTCTCACACCTGCCAGGGCTCAATGTCCCTGAGCTGTGTTATGGTCAGAGGAATTAGGCAAAGTCACAGGAGCTGCCAATGAGACAGATAATTTCTAATTCAGCATGTGGCTGATGGTTTATTTTTTTCCACGCCATTGTTTTTTTATGATGTTTGTTTTTCTACTCTTTTTTTTTTTTGTTTTTAATTGGCAGGTTTATTTCGTTTATATGTGTGGCTCAATCACTAATGCGTTTTAATCTGTACGGCATCATCTGAGAAAAATCGAAGGTGAAAAGCTATGTACATCTGTTTATAAACATGTTACTGAGCACAGCTCTTTGCCAAGGGAGAAGCATCCAAGATGCTTTAATTGACAGTCCAGTTCAAGCACACACATCTCATTTGTGGATACCTCCACCTGTGAACAGCACTGCCATTTATCTTCGCATCTCCACTGAATCCATTTGCAACATTATAAATTGGGACACACGTGGATTGTAGGCACAGTGAGCTGAGCAGTGAAAGTGTGTTCATAGGCAAGGTGCACAGCAATAATCAATGTTCATTTTCATGAGTGAGGTGCAACCTAATCAGTCACAGAGGAGAACAAAGAGGGGTTTGTGTTGTGTTACTCAGGGAATGACCAGATGTGAAAAAAGGAATTTTCGGTGGATTTTAAAAAGGTCAGAATAAAGAAGTATCAAGTTGAAGAGTTCAGCTATTTTTTTCTCAGACTGAAAGAGTTGAAAGCTTTTTTTACCTTTCTTCAGAGAGCAGAATGATTTTGAGTCAAACGAGGGAACTGAATATTTAAAAACTGTCAACAGAACACATTGTTAGGCACGCACACATTTGTTAGGATCTATGAATGTAACTCATTTTCTATTCAGCATTCAACCCAATTTTTTTCTTTTGAGGCAATTTTGCATTTAAATGTGATAAATTGTGGTGTCTGGGCCGGCAGGGTAAAACAGTTTTACTCGTTCATGGTAGAGCAATGCTGTACAAATTTTTCCAATATGAAAATTGTGAAATACTGTTTTCAGTAAGAGTTTTACTCATAGGAAATCTGTGTTTCCAACTGAAGATTTCACACATCTTTTTATTTAACTGCTTCATACTCTAAGGGACAGATTTTCAGGGAGACTTCCATATGCATACATATAGCCTGACCATAAAAATAACATTATTTACAAGTATAAAAACTCCCCATTACTGCAAACTTATATTGAGAAAATTGACTCTGTGGGGTTAAGTACTGAAATACTGAAAGTATTGAAGTACTGAAAGTATTTTTCATCAGCAGAAGTCAAGAGCAATTTTTTTGACAAGTAGGGGTTATTCAAAAACCCCAGTCAGAAATGTGCTTGGCATCACTTAGATAGAGACATACGAAATTTGGCTGGGGACTTTGTTGGCAGGGTGTACCCAGAGCCACATGCTTCTCAAAAACCCCACAGAGCTTCCAAACCAAGGCCACTCTCTCACGTTCTCCTTGTGCATCACTCTAATCGTGTGTCTCCACACCATTTAGATGCACAGAGACAGAATTGGAGCTTGCTTTTCAGTCATGCATAATATAGATAATCATCCTGCCTCCCACATCTCTTGTGCATGCTCTTTAAATGAGACTACTTTTTAGTCCATTTTAAGCCGAAATATCTAGTGGCTTAATAACAGCTGTTTCTCTTTAAAATGCACTTAGAAATCCTGTTTAGGGTGCTAATTTGCTTAAGGATGGAGCCAAACTACATTTTCTGTTTAATAAGAGCTCTTTCTGCATTTTAATCTCCTAATCAACAGTAATAGGCTATGGATATATAGAGGCAGAGTAGTGTTTTTTAAGAGGGGGCATTCCTAAGTACTCATACATGATTTTGTAAAATGGGTGAAGCACTTCAAGATGCTCTTCCAGCATCTCAAGTATTTTAGTTCACCCAGTCAAAAAAGCCTGACTCACTGTGACATCCGTGGGCAATCGGGATGGTGACTGAACTCAGAGTGGCCTAAAATAAACAGGCAGCCCAAGACAGCCACATCAGCTGCTCATAGCTGTTCAGCAGCACAATATTTGCCTTTCCAGCAGACTGGAATATTCCTTCTGCTTCTGTGGGGCTGTTTTGTGTTGGGGCTTTTTGTTTGCATGTTTGTTTTCCAAAACTGAGACAGAAATGGCTGTCTTCAACTCCCGGAAAATTGGCTGGGGTAATGGAAGAGACTTCAATTCAGGCAAGGCTCCCAGTGTTGCAAGAAGCCCACGATTCCCCAGCCCGCTCGTCTGGGCAGCTGCCACAGCCAACAGGCAGCTCAGAAAGCCAGAGCTGTGGCACAGAGAATCAACCTCATTTCAACTCCATGGCAGGGAGCCAAAAAATCCTAAAAGTCATGGCTTGAGTGAGGAGCTGAGTCCCCGTTAGGAGCATATGCAGTGTGCTCCTGGATTTGTCAGACCTTTAAGCAGCAGCCACGAGCAAATTAAATGAGATCCCAAGCTCCCAAGCAGCTTGCTAGATGGGAAACCGAATGTATTTCCAGCAGAAAGCTGCCCAAGTTTTGAAGGAATTAATCAAAACAAATATGTATTTCTGCAATCTCTTTTGATCTCAACAAATTAGCATTGTTTCACTGAAAAACTGTGTCATAGGTTAGCAAGCATAGTCCCGGAAGGGATGTCCTCGCTAAGGGGTGCTTACAGCTTCCTCTGGGACCTGATAGAACCTATCAGCTGGCCAGGTTGAATATGGACAATTCTTTAAGCCACTTAAAGTTGTGACCGCCTCTGTGATCCACACTTAAGAATAGACAAACTCCCCCCCCCAAGCTCTCTCTCGTTTCCTGCTCTGGCACAGGTGGCTGCAGGCCCTGTGCGGGGGCCAGCGGGCCAGGCCAGGCCCTGCTTGGGCCAGGCCAGGCCGGGCCACGGCCATCCTGGAGCCATGGGCCTGTTCCAGCCGTGGAACCGCCCCCTCACTGCCTTGCCATGGGCAGCCGGAGCGGCTCGGCTCTCCCCCTCTCCGCTGCGATAAGCCGAATTCCAGCTGCAAGGCCGAGGTGAGATTAACCCTTTTATTGCTGTGAAGAGCTGAAACCCTGAGGGAAGAGAAAGAGGAGATGCTTAAAGCTGAAATTCTGTTGTGAAGCTATGGTATATCAGAGTATCCCGTTGTAATTTCATGAAGATATGGGGGGTGGAGTGTTCAACCCGTAAGCAAAAGCACCTGCGCTGAGATAGGCAGATGCTGACGCAGCTGTAATTTCATGAGAAGTTTGGACAGGGAGAGATGGAAGCGATGAGGACTTTTGCTCCAAATGGGAAAGGAGAAACGTCACTTCCTAGAGATGCTCCCAGAGATAGTCCTAAAGATGAAGATGAGGAAGACCCTTTGCTCCCAGGGAAGAAGGGCCTCTGTTTTTTTTGTTTCTGAACAGCTCAACCTTAAAATTGTACCCCAAAAACTTCAAGATTGGACCCTCGAAAGCAGTTGTGGGAAAAGCTGCAAGTCGGGGGAAGGGACTCACATCGGGAGCAGAGAGACTCCTCTTCCTAAATGGACTGAACAATATTTGGAAGTGGGCGGCTGTCTCAGTGTGATACTGTTTTCATAGCACGAGCAAGAAGAGACTTCTCTTCCTAAATGGACTGAACAAGGTTATTATAAAAGTGGTAAACAGACTGAACATCTTAAGGGTTGTCTTTTTACATTGTCAGTGGGAGAAGGGAGGAAGGTGGGGGCAGGAGGAGAGTTCTGAAGGTGTGGTATAATTTATTTCTCTTCATTTAGGTCTGTTAATAATCTTCTTTCTATTCTTTCAAGTTTGGTGCCTGCTTTGTGTTTCTCCTAATTCTTACCTCACAGAAGATAAACAGTAATGAGTATTTTGGACCAAACCACTACACTGAATTGGTGTTTCTGCCCAGTTACAAACCCAACCCGCGACACTAATTTATCCTACAGAAAGAAACCGTCACCTGCCCTTCAGCTTAAATCCTCTTGGACAATCAGCAAGGACAAAGGAAGGGAATTAGGATGGGACTCTGTTGTCATACCTACAAAGCCATTAATTCCTAAATGGTTTCACATACAGAAACCTTCTTTCATTTCCGCTATACCAAGTATTATTGATTTCTTGCTGTTGCAGCAGTGCCTTAAGGACCTGACCAGGGCCTCTAGGCATAGATGTGTTATATTTTTATTGGCATGCAAGACAGAGATAATTCATGCCCTAGGCAGTTATCAAGTCAAAAAGCAGCAGGTTGTTAAAAATATATGGGGAAAAAAGAGGAGTAAACGAGACAGTTAAACCTGCGCACGAACCAGTAGACGAGAATAATACTGAAACAGGAAGATGAGGTTGCTGTTTCTCTCATACCATGTGTGAAAATTAATTAATGTTAATCACTGCAGTATTACGGGATAAAGCAGTGGTTTCAGTGCTTAGGACGTGAATGCATTCATTAACAAAAGACTTGCTTGTTCTTGCATCAGGCATACCACAGGTCACTGTAGACCCACCAAATACCATCTTGTTAATGTATCCACGCTGGGCTGCTTTCATCATGTTTTGGGATATTAATTAGCTCTGGCAAGGTAGCAGGGATGGCAGTTTTAATGCTATTGGAAGTATCTAAAATAAAAAGCAGGAAGTCACATTTTATTCTGCATTGCAGCACATATTCAAAGCTGAAAGGACTGCTAACAGGACTGCTTGGGATGAGGCTCCACAGGTGAAGGCAATGAAATTTATGAGGGTTAATTTCAGCTAACAATTATTGTTCTGAAAACCACTGCACGTGGCATGCTTATACAAGCCTCCGAGGTAAAATCCATTCCTCCTGGAAATCCCTGTTCCAGTTGTCCTTGTTGAGCAACAGAGAGGGATCTGCACCCTTTACACTTCTCTTCTTGCTCTGCCTTAGAGCACTGGCATATTGATTTTAGTTTTTGGATCTCATTTATTCAATTACTGTAATTGAATAAATACGAATATTTCTTCCTTGTCTTCCTTTTTCTTGCAATGTTCTCACAACTCATTTAGTTGGGAGCACTGGGGGTGTCTGAGCCTCAGCATTGTGACAGCACAGCCATAGAGGGGTCAAGACAATCAGTGAGTGGAATCAGTGGTGGCATCTCCCTGTCATGGAGTGTCATCCCAGAAAAATGCTACCAAGAGAGATAAGAGCCTATTTCTAAACTTCAGTTATCAGTCTTGTGCCTAGCGTGAATATATCTTTGCACCTCTGTTTCATGTGCAGATTATCTGTGGATTTAGGATATGTAGAAACTAGATCAGCACCTGCAGATTTGAAGGGTGTTTACACAAGCTGCATCTTTATATTTTAGAGTAGAAAATCTCGATGTTCACTGATTCAATGTGTTCATTGAATTAATATCTTCTTTTTATTTCCTTAAAAATCATACCAACCCCTTCTTCATTGACTGTCTTCCAGTTTTCATGCATGCTGTTTTCCATGCTCCCATAGCAAAAGAAGGAATTCTTAGAAAAGTTCAGTAACAAAAACTTACTGTAATAAAAAAAAAGCAAATATTTGACTGAAGACATTTATGCTGTGCTTGTGTGAAGTATAGTAGGAAGGAAGCCAATCATTTTCTGTTCATTATTGTTTAAAATACCACCATGTCTGTATAAACAGAGCCCTATTTATACAAACAATACAATAAAAGCACTCACATATGCTATAATTGCTGATAAAATTATGTGTTTATGCTACACAGTAGATTGCCTGAATGCATGTTGGAAATTACAGCACTTTAACTGCAGGTTAAAATGTGTTATTGAAAAGTTTATTTTATGTTTTATATATAAAATAGCAGAATTATAACAGTAGTACAAACTTTTAAATACTATTAATGGCTAGTGCTCTGTTATTTCATTAAACAGAGATCTGGTTCTTCTAAAATAATCTCTCAAGCTCATGGTTATTTTCTTTTTAAGGCAATGTGTTAGCAATACTATATTGTATAGTAGTCTGCACAAGAGCAGCTGTAATTCAAGAGTCAATTCTCCATTCCTCAGACAATAAGAACTTTATGACAAGAACTTTGCCTTACAGATATGTGAGTATAATGAATAAATGACAAGTTCTTACCAGATAGCAACATTATATTCTTTATTGTGCTTGGGCCCTCACAAAACAGCCAAGAAATGTCAAACACTTAGATAAATCAGCTCTTACTGAATTTTAGTTCTCTGGAATCCTGCACACATTGATGAGAGCAAGTCCTTTACTGCCGCGAGATAAAATACAGCTCACCCCTGAGGCAGATGTTGCAGAAGAAACGTGTGGATGAGAAGATAAGACTTCAGAAGGTGTTAGCTAGTGCCATACTAATTGATTAGTTGCCATTGCTGAGAAGAGATTGTCCTACAGAGCCCCAGCCATCAGCTGCCTGCTGAGCTAGATGGAAATCAGTGGGATGAATTCAGTAGGGGATTATTTCAGGCATTTTGTTTAACAATGACTCCTCAAGTTCTAATGTATTCCAGAAGAAATTATGCTCCAAAGATTAATAAGCAATTGATTATTTTCACTGAAGTTATTTTAAGAAAAAGCTATCTTCCTCTAAAATGGAAAATCCCATCTTCCAGCATTGCAAGCTAATAAAGATCTTGGACTTCCTTCAGTCACACCTTAATAACAGCAGTAATAGCTTGTGGTGCTTTTAAGAACAGGGTTTTCCAAGGCCAAATTCCTTGTAAGCCATTTCAATTTCACAGCCTGGAATAAAAGCCCAGGTTTTTGGAAAAACACAGTACTGGAGGGTTTACAAACAAGATGGGCCTCTTGCTTCTCAGGAGAGCAAAGGTGCATCCAGGGGCCTTATGTTAAAATAAAAGCAAACATAAATTTCTAAGTGAATATAACAGTGATTCCTGTTAGATGTCTCTTCAGGAAATTTATTTTTCTTCTGTGAGATCTGGAAGTTAGACTAATAGATGACAGCATGTTCCCCTGCAAATGGCTCTCCAGTTGAGAGGCTGAAGACTATTGTGCCCTTTTCCCAGTCTATTTCTAGAATGGTCCTTTTTGACTCACAGAAATCCATAGCAATATATTTCCCAGGTATCACTTTGAACTAAATGGATCCACTATTTCCCTCCCTTCTAAAATTTTCTGAGGCAGATGTCAGCAATAATCTCAGTGCCTCTCTGATTCTTGTTTCCTTTTTCTTCTTTTCCCCTCTAAATGAAATCATTTTTGAAGCTGCTCAGAAAATCCAGATGTAGCCTAATAAAAGGGAGAAAAGGATGTGATTTTCAGGAATCTGCCATAGTTCTTTTAACCATAATGATTACAAATATATTTCCATTTCATACATCTACCTAGATGGTTCTTTGAACTTGAAATACCACGCGTGACCATGATGTGGAATCTGACCATCTAAAAGCAGAGAACTTGCAAACACTTGTGAGCTGCTTAACACATCCATTTTGTTTTGTTAGGCTTGGAGCCCAAAACACTCCAGGAACTTTCCAAGCACAGAGATGGATCCTGTCTTTGACTTTGTATCGTTACTAACAAAAAAATCCGTGACATTTTGTTGATGTGTTTGTCTCACTTAATACAACCCCACATTATGGTGTTCATCAAATCTGTGTGACTGAAATTCTGTATTCACTGCAATACACACAAAGCTCTTTTTTCACCTTCAATGTGTTCTGGCATAAAAATCTGTGAACATTGACATGAAAATTTGCTGAATGTCTTTTTTTTTTTCCCCTAGCATGTTCATGAAATAGAATGAGAAATCATGACGCTTGAATTTTTTTTTAATGATTATGCTTCACATAATTAATTCATAAGTAATTTCTAGGCCCTAGAGGTTCCCATGACACATCAGAGATACTGTTGTTGTTAAGATAATGGAATTAAGTGGTATGTAGGTGATATAGATTCTGAAATGCTGGCACTGTGCATTCATGAAGCCTTCTGTGGGCTGCAGAATGATGGAGCTCCTAAATTTATCTCCCCTTGTTTGCCTAGGTAAGCAAACAGATGCAAAACCAAAACATGCAGAGCTCATGAATTCTGTAAGAACTCCCTGCTCAAGCCTAGCAAGGGATCACAGCAGGAACAAATGCTTGACCTCTTGAGTTTAGTAACAAAAGTTAGATTCTATCCTCAGAAATGCTGGTAAAGCTTTTCGTTTCAGCAGATAAATATTTACATCTGAAAGCAAGGGTTTGACCCGAAATAGAGTGAAGTACATGGTTAGCATTTATCTGAGGCTTGTTTTCCACTGTCAGTCCATGGCTGAAGAATGGAAAGGTGCCCTTTGGAAGTGGTCAGGAAACTCTGATAGCCAGATCATTGCTGTTCTGAATGTGACTGCTGCAGAGCTGGAGGGCACCTGCAGTCTGAACATCTGTGGAAGAGTGAGGGGAAGACTGTCACAGCTCGGTTCCAGCTGCAGTCGTGTCTGGCTAATGGGCAGATGGAGACACTGGTGGTTAATGATTTCTTGGGGTGGTCTCACAGGGATCACCACTTTGGGTTCTTCCTGGCCCTTCCTTCAGAGTTAGGACAAAACTGAATGCTGCTCCATGGAAAATGGCTTTGGCTGATCCTAACATATTTTTCAGGAACCAAACACATTTCTAGTGCTGAATAAACAAGGCTCAGATTCAAAGTCATGTCAAGACCCTCACGGGCAACTATTTCGTTGTTGTTTACTCATTAGCCTAAAACTTCTGCTCCTTCCCTTTGTCCCCTCCTCTCTGTTCTTTTGAAGATGAATGCTGTGAGGAGCGGAGAAGGACCTTCAAAATGACTAAAGGAGTTGGAAAAAAATAAATCACATCCCACTATGAAATTATCCTTGCACTGCACTGGGGGCTATTGGCGGATACACAGAATCAGAAGAAACAGTGACCACAGATTTTATTTGTCTACTTCTCAACTCTATATATTAAATTAAAAAAGAAAAAGTTACAAAAATGTGCAATACCTTGTTCTCCATTCAGCCAGATTAACAGTCCACTACAGTAGAAATTGAAAGCAATTACCTGATCTTGAACTGGTAGACAATTTTATCCTTTGTGGTCATAAAGTTTCCATGTCGTGAAAGTGCATCACATGTTTAATAGGATTAAATAAATATTTTTAATATCTGATGCTTCATGCATGTGTGAAAGAAACAATATACAGTGCATTCCCAGGTTATTTTTTTCATGAAATATTTCTTAAAATCAACTCCACAGAACATGGATAAACTTGTACCTTCCACAATCACAAATGCATTCTCGCTTCCCATTTCCATTGCCTAGAGTGCATTTTTGCAATGGATTGTGATGTTTTTGTTTTTACTGATTATAATCTCTCCCTGGAGAAATACCAGCTTACCTATATGCTCGATATTTCCCCAGATGCAGTATAAATGTGCTGCTGCAGACAAATTGCATACATATATCAGAGGGCAAAAATGGACCTTCTCCTCAGATCGAATCCCTAGTCTTTAATTTAGGTGAGCGTTTGATTCAGAACTTGTCTTTGCAACTGAAATAGAAAAGCAGTAAAACAGTCTCCCAGGCTTTTGGAA
Organism: Aphelocoma coerulescens; assembly: GCF_041296385.1. Lineage (NCBI taxonomy): Eukaryota > Metazoa > Chordata > Aves > Passeriformes > Corvidae > Aphelocoma > Aphelocoma coerulescens. Next base: position 11,854,763 of record NC_091019.1, read on the forward strand.
GAGAGACAGAAATAATCTTATCTTTGTACAGTCCCTGCTGGTCTTTTTAGCAAGAATCTCCCAAGAATGCTCAGCTAGGACATACTTCAAGGAAATGACGCCCTTTATCATCACACTGAAATGTAAAATATTTGGGAAGTGTGGTGATACTTTCATCAAGAATGTTATTGTAGGAAATTCTTTCGTTAAGGAATTGTGAACTAGCTTGTTTTCCTTGCTCAGATGCTGAGGTTTCATTTACTTGGGCACTGCCTTTAAAGCAGCTGTTAAAAAAACAACAGGACTACTCATCTAAAATAAAATAATATAATTAAAAAGTAAATCACTGCTGACACCAAAGTGTATTTAAAAGCAGCTGCAGTCAATAAGATGGTTGGATTTTAGTTCACAAAAATGAAAGGCATGCAGCCACATGGGACCAATAATGCTCTGTGATTTATAGTAGAAGAGTTGTGCAGAACAAAGCAGGAGAAATGTGGACCTGAAAGTAGAAAAAGAAACTGTAAATGTTTAAGGCTTTAATGTGTAAGTTCTTGTGGAGCCATAGGAAGCAGTGATTAAGGGAACTCTTTGAGAAGGACTGATACAATTGGGACTGGTCAGGAAGAGAGAGGCATTCAGAGCAGTCCCTGCCCCTGGAAAAGGTACAAAGAACTACATGTAAAACAGGTGGAAAATAAAAAGCCCTAATTACTTCAGAACTCTGATCATGTCTTACAAAGTGTTAAATTTAGATTCACCTGGTCATGCTTACGGCAAGTAGTACCTTCTTCAAAAAGAGTCATAACTTTTGTATAATTCAGTTATTTCAGGACTAAAATAACATTATTCGTGAACAATATCTGCCCTTTCAAATGTTCTTGCCTGTTGTATAGAGCACTTCTGACTCAGAAGATGAATAATTGATAAGGTGTAAGCCTGTGAGCAATTGGGATCTTTTCAGATCTTTGAGAAAGAAATTTGCTTTCATTTCTAAAATGAGCAGGACATTTTTGGAGAAATTGTAGCTGGGTGGTTCAGAGCATTAAACCGTGGCTCAGTAGAAGTGGGGTTTGCTCCCAGAGTTTTCACAAATGTTTGTCTGACAGGAGGAAAGTCTACAGGAACAGATACTGCTTAAAATTTCAGGTAATTCTAAAGTTTGAACATTGACTGTGTCTGATTCATTAATCAGCTGGGTGGTGGGGGAGAAAGACCATGTAAGACAACAGGAACTGTTCATCAGCAGAGAGTACAGGATCTAAGTCCCCAGACTTTGAAAATATTATGTAGATTTTCCTGACTATCAGAATAGATCTTACTGGAGACTGGATTTTCTTTTATCCTGACTGTAGGATTTCTTTCTAGATCATATTCTATCTTCTCTTTTATTTCATTTACATAGTTCCTGTGAAACGTTCGGTCCTCTGTTTGGGTTTTGGCACAGCAAATAGCACTGTACAAAGTCTATTGGTGTGCAGAAAACATAGTTTTGACATTATGACTGTCAAGACTGAATGGAGTGGCTAAAGGTCACTTGTTTTCTGACTGGGGTAGAGATGGATGAGGGTGAATTAATCGTTGGAAAGGATTTTTTCTGAAGGTTGATTTTTTTTTTTTTTTCCCAAGCATATATTATAATGCAATGAATCAAAACAGGATGAGAGATAGCAGGTGTCCAGCTTTGTGGATGGAATTAGGGGAAAGGAATTGCTCAAAATTTTCACCTCCCTTCCTTAGACAAGTATCCTCATTTATAAGCCAGTTACAGCCAGGTGCATGTCAAAGGAGATCCATTTGTTCTTCAAAGCTGTGCCTGCTCAGGGTGTGGTTTACAGTTTGCCTTTTAGGTGGCTTTAACATGGGTTTTGGCTTTGTGAAAAGTGTGGTTTGAGCTATAGATTATCCTTATCTGTTCGTTAGTTTACAAAAAATTAATGTAGTTAATGTGTTTCTCAGACATCTGGATCGTGCTCACGGGATTAATCAGTGTTTTAACCACAAATTTAAATTGATTATGGATGGTGCCATGTTTGCATGTAGCTGCTTTGGTTTTCAGAAAGTGGAACAACAAGTCATTCAGTGTAGGAGAGAAAGTTTGGTGCCCCCACCTTCATTTGTGGATTACCTGGTGTCACTTCGGAGTTAATTACATCAGAGCAGGGAGAGTGTCATTGTCAGGCTTACTCTGGCAAGGCCTGTAGTGTCATCGTGGTGCTGAGGTCAGTGCTGGAGCCTTGGCAGTCAGACAGACAACTCTGTCAGGGTGCTTGGAAAAAAAAAACTTTCTGAACTGTAAGTGGTTTATTTGGTCTGCTAACTTTTCTGTACTTTCTGTGCACTACGGTGCAAAGGATTTACAGGAGAGCTCTAGAGCTCTGTTATTTAAAAGCATTTTCATATTCTTTGAGGCAAGGTGCCATGAAAATACAAAGTGCTATTAATTGGTTCATCAGACTTGAGAGAATGCAGCAGTAATTGCATATTTAATAGACTCTCACCATTTACAGTGGTGCAGCAACCCAGCAATTCTGTTGTGAGCAAACATTTCCATTGGTTTATTTCAGTGTGCAGCTGCAGTGTCAGGAGAAGGCAAGAAGGGACAACCCTGTGAATTTTGGGTGCTTTTGCCTTAGAAACATGAATGCTGAAAACATTTGTTCTGATTAGCCACAGGATGATGTATTCTTAAAGTTACTCCAATGGACAGGATCCAAGCACTGGCTTGGTAAGAAGATGTGGCATTTATCCTGCTTTGCTGCTCCAATTATTAACCACTTTGGAAGTTTGCCCTTCAATAACGGGGCTGTTCTAATCTCTTTAGAGATTAATAAAAAGAAAAACAACCTAATTTTTTTTTAAGGGATAGCAAAGCATTTTAATAAAGTGGCCTAACACCTGGAACTAGAACTTCAGTGGGTACCAGTCTGGTCTGGTGCTTTTGTACAAATAAAGTGGTGAATGATGGTGGTCTTCAGTGTTCTTCTGGAAATCCCCCAGCAGGAACCTGGTGTCAGAGTGGACTTGAGGGAGAGAAAATAAAAAATGAGGGAAAATAAATATCTGTACATAGTAGCCCTGATTTAAGAGAGCTGAGCACAAATCTAATACTGTACAATCCTGATCACAGAGTTACTAGAAACGAGTTTATTAGAGACCTAAAGGAATACAATTGAGATGATCACAACAGAAATATGCACTTTACTAAGGGAATGAGAACTACCAGAGGTCTATTAAATATGCAATTACTGTGACTTTTTTTTGGGACTGAACCTGCCATGGAATATTCAAAATGCTTGTTTCATGGCATAAGAATGCATTGTGTCATGATAACATGGCTAGCAGCTAAGCTCTAAAATTTAAGCCTAACTTCAGAACATCAGCTTTAGAGATAAGGATATAAACAGGTCAGTGTACACACAATTTCAAAACAACCACATTAATAACAAAGGATGCAGCTCACACTAAGCATTTTAGCAGTGCACTGAGGCAACAGCCTTAAGGTGTGTCTTTACCAGTCAGTGGTATCTCACAGCTAAAGCCAAAATACTTAGTTTATCCTGACTTTGCTGCAGTGATTGTTTCTCACTAAATTCTTATTTTTAGAGTTAACATTGTGAGTACAGTGCAATATGGCAAATGCCTTCTTTTAGAGTGCATGCCTCTGTTCATGATCCTTAACTCAGAACTATTCTGATAATAAAATAACTACATGAGAGCTGCACTCCCCAATTTGATGTCCGTGGGTTTTTCAAGAGCACTTTAGGGATGTTCCTTAAGACAAACACCTTTCTTCATGTCTGGCTTATTACAGAGACAACATCAACCATTTACATCTGGTTACTACAGGATGACCTGCAGCATTGTGGCTACAGGGTTTAACTCTTCGTTTTCTCTTCTGTTTGTGCTTTTCCAAACAAGCAAATAGAAACCCAAATGGTACTTTCTACAGAGGAATTGTTAGCTCTTCCCTAGTATGTTAATTATATCAAGTGCAGATGTCACTCAGTAGCATCTCCTACTGTTTTTAATGCTGTAAGTATTATGTAATTCCTCTTCTAATGTTAATTCTACTCAGTGGCACATGTAAAGTGTAGCCATATTAACTGATGTAAAGATACTTGAAGCTCTTTAAGCAACAAGTATTGTGGGCACCAGGTAGGGAGATAATGTTCATCTCACTTCCTACACTGTTCTGGGGGAACAGTTAGCGCTAAATAGCTTACAAAAACAAGCAAACAAACCAAAAAACACCCCAAAACCAAACAAACCCTCAATAAAATACCATTTCCCTGCTGTTTAACTGCTGGAAAGCAGGAGTGAACCCTCAGAGATGGATGACAACATTACCTACACCCAGACCACTGAAATTTCTAAGTAGCGAGGAAATTTTCAGGGTCAGTCTCAGTTTCTGGATTTGCCCCCATTGCTGTGGATGGGGAGATGCACTTCTTGCAAGAGAGAAGCAAGAATATTAACGGGGTTCAATGAGAAATTGCTCCAGTGGTTTAACAAGGTCCGCCTGAGTGTTTACTGCACCGAGGATGGGGTCAGACAAAACTGTCAGGGAGAGGTTCCCACTGAGCCATGGGGTCCAGAAAAGACCCCCTTGCAAATCTGCAGTGGGAAACAGGACAGGAGAGTTCCTTACGAGGGAAAAACAAAGGCTCTCCACTCCCCTAAAAGCCAATCCTGCCTGCAAGATGGGCAGTGCAGTCAGTCTCCTTCTCTGCCTGTCTGCCTGCACTTACAGGGGTACAGAAGCAAAGCTGAGGCAGAATTAAAGTCCACAAGCAGAATCAGGGCTGTCAGACTGGAGCTGCTCTCTGTGCAGAGAAAGTCCTTGGAGTCACACACTGCTGACTGAGCTGTTTTTCAAGGGGAAAGGAGTTGCAAGAAAAGGAGGTGGTAAAGGGAGCCGCTGACGGGAAAAACGGCAACACCTCCACTTCTTGGAGAAATCTCTGACATTCCTCTTAAAACCCTGCTCTCCTAAGTCCTGGCAGAGGTTGAGATGACTTTATCCCAAATCCCAGACACAGCTGTGTTGGTCATTAAACTCTGAGACAGGTTAATGTCAAAGCATAAACCATGAGGCTGTACTGTGCCAGAGGAAGGGCCCACATGGCAGTGTCCTGTCACAGCACTGCTGAACGTGTTGGGCATGGGAAGGGATGTTAAGTTGATTTCCCTAAAAGAATACTGCTTTCCAGATTACAGAAAATACAATTCATGGTAGGATCCTCAATTCCTCAGTTTGTTAAAAAGCTATATTTCTGATCAGATGTTTTGGTGAGTTTGATTTGGGGGTTTTTCAGAGGAAACGGTAAAGGGTGGCTTAGACACGATACCTTTACTGAAGGGAAATTAAGCTGTTGTGATTGCCTCTGTACAGCAGCTAAAGCACATTGAGAAATTTTTATTGTGCATCCTGAATGGAAAAAATCCCCTGCATTGATTTGTCAAAGTGCTATCAAGGGTCAGGAAAGCTCACCCTCTGAGCTAATTTGCTGGTCTTATTTAAAATCCCTTGCTATTATCCAAATAATTATTTCTCCTCTGTTCAAGCTCCCACATTTGGCTAATGTGCAAGCAAAGTATCAGGAAGAATAATTGTGACACCTGGAGTCTCACTGCCAGCATTTACCAGATGACAGAATTGTTCTGTGCCCCCATTCCCTGGGCTGTTTCTCAGAGCAGACCCAGCCTTCTCCTGAGGTTTCCTGCTGATATTTAAGCAGTTGAGACTCACTTATTCCTAGCCTGCCCAAGAGCCTGCCTCAGTGCTTTCATCCTTGACTGTTTTGAAACTATTTCCAGGAACCTGAGCAAAAAATGCTGTAGTTATGTGAATATGAATCTGATGAGTGAACCTAGTGATTTAAACCAGTTTTATCATTATCTCCAGTGAATGCAGGTTTTGTTTTGCCACTTAGTTGCATACAGCTGCTTTATTGCACTCAGAATCTGTTGGATTGCTGTCTGGGGTTTTCTCCCCATTTGTTTTCTGGTGTCCAATCTTTTGAGAGTTTAAAATAGCAGTAGCTTTATAGCACTTAGGTTCAAAGGCTAGGTTAGGCTAAAGGATCAATGGAACTGGGAAATTTAAGACAGGAGGAGGTCAAAAGGGTGTGTGTTGGATAAACCTATTAAGCAGAGAGTAGGAGTTGCACCACTTAAGGTCAGCTCCAAAATCTAGTTTGATCCCCTACTTTAAAAAGTAGCCACGGTGAACTGTAGTAAATAGATTTTCCCTTGGGTTTGGCAAAGTAATTTAGGATCTCAAAATGTTTTCGTGGTCCTAGAGACAGCAAAGCATTCAATGTAGAATGAAGCAAAATGTGCAGTAGAAAATCAACATGCAATCAAAAAGTGGATTCCTGAGGGAGACTGTTTTCTAAGGAATCTGCTCAGGCAGAGAAAATGAGAGCTCAGATCTTCAGAGCATACCTAGGGCTCATTAACACACACTGCTAAGCTTTATACTCTGCAAAACATGAATTATTGCTTTAGTGGGAACACCCCAGATTATGTAACTGCACCTTCATGGAAATAAACCAGCGCATCTGATTTTCAATGTTGCCATTAGCAACAGCTCTGTTATCAATTTCAGCCTACATTCACCTCCTGAAACCTCCACCTCAGTGAAAGGAAACCCTGTGGGACAGGTAATGCAGAAGGTTGTTAATGCAAAGTGAATCAGTGCTTTTGGGATCTGTAGTCAGATTAACAATGAACACACTTCTTTTTGCATCCCATCCTAGTAATTTTTTTAAAAGTCAGGAATTAAAATTCCCGTAATACCTTTAGAAAGATTATTTTAAAACACACAGTGTCGGCTAACATCTGCGCAGTCAACATCCCGAAATCCTGAAATGGTGAAGCTTTAACATGTATTTCCATATTTTCTGGGAAATGTGGACAATACCCACATTTGGGGAAAATTCTCAGCCTGATTATCTGACAGAGAGGTTTTTCTTTGTAAAAGTGAATACAAAATTGCTAAGTATCCAATTCAGGAAAGCTTTCCTGTACAGCACAGCAGTTAAACTGGGACTGTCTGGCTTATTTGCTCTCCTGAAGCAGGGATGTTTTCAGGCAGTAACAATTCAGAAATGGATTTAAATGCCCAGCTCTCCTTCTGTTTCTATTCAGTTTCACCCCAGCAGTATTTCTGTATCTATCTCATGCCCAAAATTGTGTTTAGTAATTGATTGGTTATTATTAAAAGCCTGGAAATTCCCTCAGACTTTCATAATTGGTGAACTGAAAAACTCAGATTTTGTATTCCCTGAAATGAAATTACCTATTTTTCAAAGGAAATAAATAAGACTTTTTAATTAAAGAAATGGCTATTTGTACAGAGAAATATTGAATTTGTAGGTACTATGATCAAATAATGAATTCCATTCAGGCATGTTTATATATCTTATAATATGTGTGGCTTTCTCAGCTGCCACAAAATTGCTGTCATAAACATAGAGAAGTCAAAGTAAAATGGGCAAACACAATCCTGGTATAATTCCACTGGCTGAAATGCATATTTGCTGTTTTTTAAGATAATTCTAAACCTGTGTTAGTGGCTTTAAGTATAATCTGCCTGAATCTAAGTCACTCATAGATTTAAACAGAATTTAGTTGTCATCAGATGATAAAAACAAGCCTTTGTCTTTAATTATGGGCTTTTTTCCCTCTCAAATGAAGCAATTTGTGACTAAAAGCTTAGCCTTTTCAAAAGTGCTCTTTCTTAAGAACTGGAAAAAAACAGCTTTTGTACCTACTTTCCTAAAAACATTTCTGCATGTTGAACTGCATCTTAGAACTACTTTTATCACAAAAATATTTTATCACAGAAAAGACAGCGACTTCCTTTTTCTTTTAAGGTTTTTACAAATTTCAGTAATGGGCCTACATCAGTGTCCCTTTTCATTCAAATACATCTGCAAAACTGAGGTAGCCAAGATTTCTACAGATTTTATCAACACAAGAAAACATGCCATGCTTTGAGTAATATACCGTGGAAGTCCATAATTTGTTGAGTATTAATTAATCAGGTATTTTGCATTAGATAATACTTTAAACTCAAGATTAGGTTTTTATTCTTCTTTATGAGTTCTTTTTGCCCGCACACAGTGGAGGTGGAATGAGGACAATTTATAGCAATCAAAAAGACTGGTCAGATTTTGAGAGCACCCAACTATCCCTCCAAAGCCCTACATCATTCTAATTTTTATAGCATTTGGTTCCCCACAGAAATGTGCAATACACTTTTTTATGCTCACCTTATCTCTTTCTCCTTTAATAACAAATTATTTTTGAGGGGAAGGATGATCCTGCAGGGGAAGATGCTATCTTAGAACTCAGATATGTAGGTTTGTTTGCAGAAGACATTCAATTCATCCTCTGGGAACTGAAGATAATGTTGCTTTTCCTACTTTCTAAGAGTCTTGTGAAAATGAATCCACTGTGGCTAGAAAGGCATTCAGACAGTGTGAGGAGTGTTGTGGAAGGAATTAAATGTTCTCTGTTCTAAAACAATGGAATGAATGCCAAGCAGCAGCAGTATGAAATGAGTGAAATTAAGCTCTGGCCCAAACCAGGTGTTCTTCATTCCCACAGTTCATTGACTCTGACTCTGATTTTGGTGTCAGATAACACAGCAATTTGTTTAGCTGAACGGAATCATATTGTTATCACAAAGTGCTAAGTGATCTGCACAGTAATCATTTCTAATGTTATTGGGCACACCTAAATTAAAAATAGTAATAAAACTTCTAGAAATAACTTCCAGTGTGGAATAGATGCTAATCACGTTGGTTACCAAAAAGTGGCAGGACCACATGGGATAACTTACATGGCTCTCTAGATCCTACTAATCTCTCTTTTATTCCAAAGGCATTCAGATCATACTTAAAACTTTTGCTGAAAGCTTTCATTACTTTTTAATGGATGTTACCTTTCAAACATGTAGTTTTAAGTCCCCTTGGTTGAGAAAGACTTCGAATCAAATTCTGTCTTTAATTCTGCCTTTTTGAGCGATGTCCCACTTTCTGTTCTTGAAGTGAGGAAACGTTTTTAATCTTTCGTAGGTGCACAGTAAAAGGTTTTAACTTAGCAGTGGTTTTATACCACAGGGTTCTGTGTGTTGTCATTTAATTACTTTATTCTGCATGAGCATTCATTTTTACATTGCAGGAACAAATGGATGTAAAGCAAAGGATTAATTTTGAACAACTTCAGAGTATCAGTAAGGCTGTCAGTATCTGAATGACATTATCAACCTTTTAAAATCATGCTATTGGACTTTTTGGAGAACAGTACTTCCATAGGGAACAGCTATTGAGTCAAACACTCACCCCCAGGTTTAATACCAGCGCAGAAAGTGGATGTGGAGAAAAGGAGAGTTGTTTGCTATTTTTTGCATGTTTTAATTTAGGCCACAATCCAAATTAAATTGAAGTTAACATAGAAACCACTTTGGCATCACTGGAGCAAGTTTTAAGCACTCAGAGAAGGAGCCATTCTACTTCAAATGGAAGCTGGAATCCTACAATTGTACTAATAACAGAAATTGGAGAAGAAGCTTCAGGAGAAAGACTTTATACCAAGTTTTGTCAGTGATTCTGTCTAACCACACTTGACCTAAGGGATTTTCATCAGCTCCAAGCAGGAGCGTTGGTGCCCTTCCCCTTAACTTCTTCTGGCAGTGTAACATTTTGACACTCCATCATTTTGCAAACAATCTCATTTTCTTTGCCAAAATGTAAGAGTTTCATTACTTCTGAATAATTGCTTCCAAGACAAATACAAAACTGATGACAAGACAACTTGCAACATACCACAGTGAAACATCCTAGTTCTCTTTTCCATATTTTGATGGAAATTTGAGATTTTGTTTACTTAAAATACTTTAATTAAAGCAAAACTTTGGGGATATGAAGAGTAAAATGGGTACAAATGTAGGGCAGGAAGCACTAAGAAAATGTCAGAAAAATTACATTTTTTTATATAAAAAAAAGTGGGTTTTTTTTCTTTAAAGTCTGTGCAGTTGGGTTATTCAAGGCAGTGGGGTTACATCAGCTGGTTATTTATTATTAATTTGTGGATTTCTCTTCAGGCATTTCTTATCCTCTCAGCTTCTACCATCTGCCAATAATTATAGCTACAGAGATTGGCTGGCAAATCCAAGCTCAGTATCTTTTCCATAGATTGCTCTCTATCCATGGATCGATTGCAAGGCTGTGAATTCCTGGCCAGCATCAGTTTCCCTGGGCTCTTTAAATGTATCATGTTTATCCTCAAAAAGATGGAGGTCAGCTGGAGAGTCTGGAGGCAGAGGAAGGTCACTGCTTTCTGGAGGAACTCCCCAGCCTGATGATCCTGCAGGAGGCCAGGGAGATGCAGGACCGTGGCAACACCTGTGGCAAGTGGGGCTGGGATCCCCAAGCCTGGCAGCCAGACCTCACTAGAAATGTTGGAGATGTGCATGATAGGGACACCTGCATCATTAGAATATCAGTCTGGAATAGTAATAATTTAACTCAAGTTGTATCTTAATCCTTTGTAATTGTCAAAGAGCTCTAGGTGTAAAAAAGGTGTGTTTTCATTCCACACTCAACAGAACACCGAATTCTGCTATTTTTTTTTTTTTTTTTAAATTTTGATTCAGGAGGTGTCCATGAATTCAGTGTTTGCATCCAAATTTTCACCTCCTTTAAAATTTCAGGGATGTCTGAATCCTCCATACTCTGTTCCTTATTTCCTTCCCTCCTCACTTACTACTGAGCTATTAGTCCTTGCTCGTCCACTCTTGGTGTGCATTTTTAATTCAAATAGCACATGCTGAAATGCTTTCAGACATGGCTGATTTTGATACTAGTGACATAATTACTGCCTGCTATTAGATAAGGAGTGTATTACTTTAATAAATGTAGCCATCTATGCTCATGACAGACTTTCACTTGGATGTAAAATGCACAGTTAATAATTTTGACTCAAATCTCTTCTCAAGGCAAGTCAATGATATACCTGGATGGAAAGCTTTAGGGTATTGAAACAAGGAAAACTAAAAATGAAGGCAAATTCCATTGTCAGAGACCGAAGTCTTTTAACTTCAAACCTTTAACTTCATTAATTTAATCAGTTGCTTTTTAAACCACTTTGAGTGCAAAACTGTCTCTTCTAGTTTTGGAATCAAGGAGGTGAGAAGAAGGCTGCCCTAGATGAACCTGGATGTGATGAATCTCTCCTTCATGGATCAAGCAGGCTGGGAGAGAGTGTTGGGCTGGTGCTGCTCACCCAGGGTGTGCCTGCTCCTGAGGATCTGCCTGCTGGCATAGCCCTGCTCCCTGCTGTTTGATTGCTCCCTATCACCACAAAATTGTCTTTTTTCTAACTGTATCAGTAATGTGGGAGCTTGGTAAAATATCTTTATACTTACTTGCCTTTGTAGAGTTGGATTTTCAGCTGTCTTAGCTCAGGACACTTCATGCAGTATAGGATTTTTCCAGGCATCTGGATTTATAAAAGTGATTGCCAAAAAGTGTTTTTTCCAGCCACTCACATTATGGGAGAGGTCATGTCTCATGTATATTCCTGAAACTGAAAGCATCGTAGGTCACAGAGAGGGCCCATCAGCTCTGTAATGCCCTTGCTTTGGTAAAAAGAGGGACTCAAAGAATATTGAGAGTGGTAAAAACAACCAGTGAAATCTGTTTTCTTTGAACTGGGGTTGAGCTGGTATATGGACTAGGGCTAGTCTGGAGTGTCAGAGCTATTGCTATCAAGCAAGGAATGGCACTGTTAAACTGAAGGGTCAGCTCTGCTGGAAGTGCCAATTACTGGTAATATATGAAGTGGGTTTCTTGGTCTAATTGGGAAATATTTTTAAAAGACAGTAGAAATCGTGGGAGTGAATTGTGAACTTTGTGTCCCTCCAGGTGAATTACTGGTGTGGATTCCTAAGGGAGATGGGGAAAATGCTTCTATAGAAGTGTGATAGATGTCTTTTGGGCATCAGAGACTTGTTAATGGTCTCCTGCCTTTGTCCTGAGTTTATTGTAGCCATATAAAGTTTAAAAGTGCTGATGCAAGGATTACAACAGACTTTAGGAAATAATCTCTGTGCAGTGCTTTGCAGCACCGTGGGCTCCCACAGATGGCTGCTACATTTCACTCTGCAATTCTCACATGCATACATGGAGAGCAAAGAGAACGTGCTGCCAGAGCAGTGCACCCACCATGGAGCCTCTACATCCTTCCACACATCCTTACATATGTACAGATCATAAATAACATATCATACATGCTTGCAGGGTCTTCTAGGTTGCCTGATACAGTTTTTATCTGTAGATCTGTAATGTATTAAGAGCAATTTTTCTGTCCTTGCTTTGTATCAACCTGGTGAATTCCTGGTGGAAGCTTTCCCTCAGCTCACGATGCAAAACTACCAAACTGCAAACTGCTGCTGGTGCTTAAAGCTCGTAGTCACAGTTTGATCTAGTGCCTTGTACTTTTTGCTGCTGCAAAACATATTGCTCTCATTGTAAAAATGTCCTTTGTCTCTTTCACAGAGCGATGAGGTTTTAACAGTCATCAAGGCCAAAGCACAGTGGCCAGCCTGGCAACCTCTAAATGTGTAAGTAAGTAGGGAATTGTCTGTCTCAAGAGCTTTGTGTTGGGTGTTGGCTAATGGGCTGCTCTTACCATTCACTCTGGTAAAGCAACAATCAAAAAATTTGTTGACAGATGAGTTTTTCAACTTTTTTTGTGTGCGTGCGTGTGGTGGTGGGTGTTTGTTTGGTTTGTTGTTTTGGTTTTTGGGTTTTTTCCCAACATCTGCGTCTCTCTTTTTTTGCTTTTTAGCATCTCTTCATTTTTTACATGCTTTGGTTGGCTAACTGTTGCAGGACCATCCCATGGAGTTTGTGCCTCCCACACATAAAGAGAGAAGTTTATTCAATGCTTTCTCAAATATGTTATACTGTTCTGCATGGAGTAGCAGCATTTTGTGGCATCCTGTCTCACACTCTGTGCAATGCACTGGTACAGCAAACACTCATCCACCAACAAAAAACTCTTAAAGAGTTTTCTTTAAAAACATTCTTTAAAATGTGAGCTTGAAACACTCCATGATGGCCTCATGGTCCTGGTGGTGGTGTAACATAACCATGGATGTTTCACCAAGTGAGGCAGAAATTTGCTTCCCAGGATCCTGACTCTGGGCTCTCCAGCACTCAGCAGAAGAGAGGAGAAAACTCCTCTTTCAGGATGCTCTTGAATTTCCTGGTGGCTCTTCAGGGGAAGTGGGGGAGTTGTTGGGGTAGGGGTGGTGGTTCCTGGATAACTTATCTGCACTTGGCACAAAGTTCATACTCATTATCCAAGCCCAGATGAGTGAGACCTACAAGAAGTGACTAAAGATGAGAACCCACTAGAAGGGGTCACCCTGTTAGCTGGCAGTAAATTAAGCCCTTGGAGAAGCAGGGCAGTTAGTTTACTGCAAGATTGTACAGAACAGATAGTCCTGATTCCTGTTTCCTGGAAGCAGTTAGTGAAACACTGTGTCTGATTTTGTTATCTGCATTTCAGAAAGTATGTGAAAACTTGAAGGTTAGTTAATAAAAAAAACCAAACAAACCTGCAAAAGAGTTCAGTTTTCAGAAAACATCTCCTACCCTAAAGGGGCTTAGAATCTCTTAAGCAGCTTAGGACTTAAGCTATTCACTTCATCCCTTTCCCCTCTGGGGAAAAAAAAAAAAAAAAAGAGGTTAGGAGGTGAACTCATCTTAAATAGTGAAAAGATTTCTGATAGTTGATCCCTCCTTAATCTAGAAAAAAAATAAACCCGACAAACAAACTAAAAAAGAAAGTCAACACCAAAGTATCAAAGTATGAAATCCCTCCTAGCATGGAAGCTAAGGAAATTCATGAAAAGGAAATGGTTTGGGAAAAGACTTTACCACTGTGAGTAACCTTGAGAGCAGCTTACCTGAGCATAAGATGGATTTTCCACCACTGGAATATATTTCAAGCCTCAGCCACAGTTGTAGGCTCTGCACAGGAGCTGCAGGTTAGATTTTTTTGGCCTGTGTAATGCAAGAGGTGACAATAATGGCATTCCTTACTTACGGTCTTATCCTGCAGGTTTCCAGGATTTGGATTTGGTAGTGTTTGCCATGTAGTAGCTGTGGATAGCAGTTTTATCCTTCCTGCCTTCTTTCCATTCACTCCAAATTAAGACTTTAAAATTGAAACTTTTTCACTGTTATGCTCTGATGAGTTCTTGATCTGAAACAAGCCATTTATTTTTTCACTCCAATTCCCATCACTTTCCTAAAGCAACACTTATGTCTGATGTTTCTGTTACCAAAGTGAACAATACCACCTAGAACTGGCTGCTGTGGGTGCTTGGGAGGCTTTGGCATTGACAGGAGAGTAGGGTTGTGCTTTGTTCACAGAAAGATGGAGAGAGGATGTCCTGCTCCAAAGTCTCAACACATCATCTTGAATATATTACATCACAAAAATTAATGCTAATTGAAGTGTGTTGCCCCAAACACAATTCCTAATTTCATACAGCCCTGAGAAACTTCACAAAAATTTGAGTGTGAACAATTTCAGATGCTTTCTAAGGCATATTCTTTCACAGACATGCCTGCAAATGTTTTTGCAACATCCTCCACATGTTTTTTCAGTCAGTTCTTACCTTTTCTAGATGACAGTTCTCACCTTTCAATAACATCAAAAAGAATAAATCTTAGCATTTTTGCTTTCAAATGCTCTGCAGGGATTCCCTTAACCCTTGACTTTACAGGTAGTGTTTGATTTCTGGCTTTTTAAACAATATTTTTTAATCATATTTTGACATGGTGTCCTGTTTTTTGATTCCTCTTAAAAAATATAATCTAAGCTTCACAAGAGGACAAAATTTTCAATATCCTTTAACTGTGGCTAATCTCCCATTTTCTAGAATGGATTGCCCTTGGAATTTAGATTAGAGCTCTGCAAGTACTGGATAATGACTCCTCAGGATAAACATTTTTTCTATCATTATGCATAGCACAACCATCTTACTAATCAAGAGTCGACTAAAAGTCATTAATATTCTTTTTTTTTTGCATAATCCTTGGTTATGTATGTAATGGATAAGAGGGTGTGACAGTAGTGCCAAGGTGGCATTACAATGTGCCATAATAAGCCCAGCATAAAAACCTTCCCGAGTGTGCTTCACAACAATTATAAAATGCATGATACTAATTTTTTTATGGAGGTGTGAAGTGTCAAAAGTTGGAAAACTCAGCTTGCTCTCAGGCTGAGTTTGATTCCAGCCTGCCCCTGGACCTGCCTCCTGTCCCAGCTCCCCCAAACAGCGAGAGATGCTGCAGCACCTCCTCTCCTTACGGAGGACGCCAGTTCTTGCTGCATCTTGAGTAGCTGGTGCTGAGCCCTGGTGTTTCCACTCTGGGCACCCCCAAAAACGTGGGAGGATGGTCTTGGCTGGGCACCTCCCAGGGATTCATCACGGAGCTAAATGGCCTCTCTGTTCCCGGTCAGTGAGGCTGTGACTCCCGAGGCAGCCCCACCTCATTAAGAAAAGGTTTGGGCTCTGTCGATACTGAGGGCATGAAGTGAGTAAGTCTGTGTCCACATCTGAGCAGGGTGTTAAAAGTCTTCGGTTCATGACACCAGAGATAAGGAGGGAAATATAATTGGGAGCTTTTCCTCTGCTAATGGAGAAGAAGTGCAGGTCCAAGTGGGCATGAAGTGTCTCCCCAGGGAGAGTTATTTAGCTTCAGATATGAGTTCAGATACAAGAAATTACAGTAGGGACTGAGACAAACTGTCAGCCCTTAACAGGGAAGGATGCAATGACAGCGAGTAATTCTCTGAAATGCTTTCTGTTAATTACAGTTTAGCATATTGGCATCTCCCAGTGCGATATAATGTGAAAACAACATCCTGCCAAACTTCACTGTCTGTTCTTTATTGATCCTCTCCTCAGTTCCTCTATGTGCCCACTCTTTGTCACTGTTTTCCATTTTTATTTTTCTTCCTATCACTCATCTTCATTTTCCTTAATTCAGTTTCTTAATTCAGGGCACCAGCATGCAGAAAACTCTCCTGAGTTTTTCCATGTAGGAAACAGATATTTGTGAACCAGTTTTATGGTTGCCTAACTGAAAGAGCATCACTGGTAGCCTGAGAAGGATGAGTGCCAGAGCAAGTAATAAAACATTTTGCTGCTGCTTATATTTGAATTACCAAGTTGTGTGCCTGAAATTCTGACTTTAAAGTACTCACAGGGAGTTCATTCTTCTTTGAGCACACTGGTATCAGTCTACAGCATGGTGTCAAATCAAAGTAGTTTTTCTTATCTTTCTTGTATAAACAAGTGCACAGCTCATTTCTCCTTTCCTCTCAGCCATGTTTCAGGCAGAGTCAAATTTTATTTTCATACCCAGCTGCAAATCATTGGCCTTTGGCAGTATGGAGGATAAAATACATCAAAACCAGATAGTACCACTGGTATCCGAATCTGCATATCTGGTACCTGTAAAATAAACAAGCCATGACAGAAAAATTTGGGATAAGGAAGGCAAGACTTTTGAAGTTAATATGCATCAAATTCACCGGGGGCTAGTACCTTTTTAAATTTTGCCTTGAATTCCCTGTCCCAAAATATATGACATCTTTCTTTTTTTTTTTTTTTTTTTTTTTTTTGTTTTAGTGGGCTGTACTCATTATTCCTTTATTCCTTTTATTTCAAATCTGGACATCACTATTGAGACACAAAAGAAGTATTTGAATTGCAATTCTTGTTTCTAATCAGTCTTTTGTATTCCCTGTAAACCAGGGAGGCACGTAGACCTCTGCAACACTGTGGAACCTGAAATTCTGTGTACATGTACAGCCTACCACTGATAAATACAAACATGGGTCCCATACAGGATGGAAATTATTCTCCAGTATGTAAATTTAAAGTTTAGTAGGTCAACCTATAGCAAATATATTTCAATGCAAAAATTCAAGGTGTTTCATCTTGGTGAACAGGTGAGAGTACCTGACATCTAAAAAGGTTAGCTTTCTCTGAAGTATACACAAGAATTTTCTTACTTCTCTCTCATTTTATTTTTTTTCTTTGATGCAAAAACGTCTTCTTTCCAACCTTTTTACTTTTCCATTACCTTTCCATTACCTTTCCATTCCTAGTTACAACCGATGTGCCCTGAAGTGAGGCGTTTTTCTTTACTATAATTCTGAACTATCTGAAGTTTAGAGAGCTATGCTTTCCTTCCTTAGTGTCTCTCCTGTTTCCATTTCACCTCTCCGTGCTGTCTGTGTGAGTAGCCATGGTCCTGTGGTTTCCCAGTGCCTCGGGGCTGTGCCCAGATTTACTCTTTTTCTCCCCCATTTAAGCAGCTCTTTTCCATTTATTTAGAGATTACCTGAGAACGATCCAGTAAGCACTTGTGAAGCTTAGCATAGAAGGAGGCCTATTCCTTTATAATTCCCATGGATGGAAGTATTTAGTCCAAAGTTTATAAATTAGTAAGGTTCCCTCATCATCCCCTAAAATTATCCCATCAACCTCTTTCCATTTCAGGTTTTGCATACCTGTGATATCTTTTCTCTGACTACAGAGATGTTAGGGCTGTTTTTCTTGGCTTGCATGGAGGGTATTATCAGAAAATGGGACAGCATATTCCCAAGTATGGGTTTTTAGCATTACTTAGATAATGTGACTTAAACTGTTCCAGAAATCAAAGAGTAATCTACAGAAAGCTGGTGGAAAAGAAAAACTGTTCTGATCCAAAGTAAGTCTGAGTTGACAGATCATACAAGCTGGAGGGGAAAATGCTGACATACTTGGTTGCATTTTCCTTCCTTTATTCTTGAATAAAAGCTCTTTCAATCTTCCAGAATTCTTCTCTCACAATTTGACAAAAAATGTTCGGCGTACATTTTGATCCTGCAGTGGATTT
The DNA here is from genome assembly GCF_041296385.1 of Aphelocoma coerulescens. NCBI lineage: Eukaryota > Metazoa > Chordata > Aves > Passeriformes > Corvidae > Aphelocoma > Aphelocoma coerulescens. The sequence goes on from NC_091019.1 coordinate 11,872,726, forward strand.
GCTCTGATCAATAAGTTTCCATTACAGCATTTGGGAATTGAAAGCCAGGCCACAGATGTGTCTATTTGAGGTTTCTGTGTTGGTTTGCTTATCATTTTACTTTTTATTTTATATAAATTTTTAACTTTTGCACTCTTTTTTCTTACTTTGCTGTAAATTGCTTCTGCTCCTGTGCCAGTAAAACTTTCCTGCCTTAAAACAGCCTCCACACTTAGATCACTGAATGATGTGATGTTGTTAGATGTTGTTAGAGAGAGAACATCCTCAGTCAGAATTGGAACTCCTTGCTCTCTTCTGAAATGTAAGAAAATAACGCCATCTCCTTGTCTTATTCTTCAGTGTTAAACAGCTCCATTTATTGTGGCTGTAAGCACCTAATTCACAGTCCTTCAGTTCCTGAGGTGTTTACATACTCGAATACTTAGGAGTGACATTACTGTATGGATAAAAATATAACCAACAACCCCATGTTTTCATAAGGATGAGTGGACCTCTCTCAGGCAACAGATTGCAACTAAACCATATCGAAACTTCCATAATTTAGTTGTTTCCCTGCCTGTTTAATCAATAAAGGCCTGATCTTCAAGCATAACTTTTAAGTCAGCCACACAGGCATATGCTCAGCCAAATAAAGGGTATCACCCCAAGGACTGGAAATGTCTGGGTTTGATTCTGCTTTCCCCTGGTGAGATTTGAATGTTGACGCCTCCCTCTGAATGTAAAATTCAAACCAGCAACCACTATCACACAGCACATTCTTCCAGCTCAAGCCTTGCTGTTCTGCATGGAATAGTTGAATAATTATTAGCCAGAGAAAGAAAGCAATCACCAGGATTTTCCCCTTAAGAAAAGGGAGGAGAGACAGCAGAGCTTTCTGGAGGGAATTAATCTCTAAAATGTTTGGCAAACAGTGAGGTAACAACTTTGTAAGATGGGGAGGGGGGTATGTGTGGAATGGGTACAGATCAGCTGCATGTTCTCATTAATTAGCTAATTAATTAATTAATAATCAATGGCTTTTTCCCTTTCCTAGCTGCCTGGGAATAGATACTGTTCCTGGAGAACAGAAATGTCTTGCTCTATTTCCAGGTTTTTAACTTCTTTTTTTTAAACACCTTTACAGAACTTAAAACAGAATGCATGAATTAGGTATTTTTGAAAAGAAAACACTTATATTTGTCTCCTTTTTTTCACTGTTATTTACTGAATTCAACTTAAAACCCACAAAGCTGCTGTTCAACCAAAGATGCACTTTTAAAGTAAATTATAATTTACTTACATCTAGTTGAAATTGATTTTCTATTACTTGCTTCATTTCTCTGCACTGGAAATAGGAGAAAATTGCAACATTTGCATTAAATTAAAAATAGATGAAGTAGTTCTTTACAATCAAAGTTTCAAGTAGACATTTCTTTTTGTGATGTCCTCTAAAATAAATGTTATTTGAGGAATCTGTTTTTAAGATTTTCAGACAATCTAATAGAATTAATCTTATTTTTTAGGATTTATGTAATTGATCTGTATACCTCTCTGTCTGGAGATTTTGAGAAATTAATTTACCAGTTCAACTGTATGAATTATCTATTTCTCTCTTAGCTGCATACGTGGATAAAAAATATGTGCACATAAGCCACAACTAAAGCTGGCACTTTTCTTTTAATAAGACCTATATTAAAAAAATACAGGCTGTAATCAAAATCAGTATCTTGTTGTGCTACCGACATTTGGAGTGATTTGTTTTGGAGAGATTAATGTGTACACTGTTGGAGAAAAAAGAAACAGATGTACAGAGTGGATTTGTGGCCTTGATCAGTGATTTTACTGGAGCAAAAAAAAGATTTTTCTATCTTTCTGTTTAAATGTTGCCTCAGATTTTGGTAAAACCAAGCTGCTTATTCCCTTGTATCATGTTTTAATGTTGAGACAGTCCACTGCAGTTATTTATTATAAACGCCAAGGTTCAAATAATTGTGCAGCTTATGCCAGTTAACATTTTTGAAGGCATGTCAGATAGTGCTGATATGTGCTGAAATCACGTGACAGCAGCCCAGGTCTGAGCCAACTGAGCCTGGCAGGACAAAAAGAGCAGAGAAGATGCCAATGTGCAGCCTCAGACAAGGTTTGTCCCCAGCACGAGCTCAGAGTGCCCAGCACAACCTCACACCAACACCTCTGCTGCCAAATCTTGCCTCAGCTGCTGCTTGACTGCACCAAAATGAAACCACCTTTACTGCCTACATGTACCTTAAATGACCTTCCCATAGAGCTGCTTTCACTTGCTGTAGGCAATGCTGCACTTTTTGTAGGGCCAGAAAGTGTTTGTTCAGAGTCTGTAGAGTTTGTTTAGGTGTTTAGGAAACCCACACATCTTTGCTGGTCCATTAATTGTGTCAGCAGGACATGGACACACCCAGGGATCCTGTCTCACTTACTGGCTCAGTGTGGACACACCAGCACACCAAACCCAATTAGAAATCCTCCCTCTGTTTTCCTCTGGAGCCAGATGTTTGCTGTGTCTCACTTGGAATCCCAGTGGCAGCGCTGAGCGCTGGTCTCTACTAAATTTTAATCAGCATTGAGAGGGGAAGATTCAAATCAATGCACCTTTCAGCTTTGATAACAGAGATGAAAAATAATGAAGCACCCAGAGCTCTGCAGACTGGAGACCTGACAATGTCTCTAAGTTAATTCTGTGAATTAGTCTTCCTAGAACATCTTATTAAGGATTGCTAGAACTATTCACAAGTACCACACCAAATTCCTCAGAGCTTGCAAACTAAAATGCATTGGAAAATTTCTACCAGTTCCTATCCATCCACTTAAAATATTTGAAATTGTGCCATAATTTATTTTAAAATATTATGAGGTCACCAAAGTTTAGCTTTGCATTAGTTGAGTAAATTTGGTGCTGGTTGCTCGTTTTCAGTTGATGTAACCCTTGTGCTGTCCCATTAGGAGAGATGAAATTATTTCCTGGCTTGCCATGCAATAAATAAGTAGCTGCCCATAAATAGGTGATATTGGTATCAGAATGTAATTTATAAAAATGTGCAATAGAAATGAGTAAATTATTCTGTTGCTCAATTAATCAAATCCTCAGATTACCCAACTGAGATTTTTTAAAACCCAACAAAACCCCACATTTGAACATGCACACTTGTGTTTGGGTTTAAATGGCATTCAGAAGGGCAAAATACAGATGTACTGCAATTAACGAGCTGTAATGGGCATTGTCTACATTTTATTTGTTGCTGTCTCCAAAGGGATAAGGAAAGCTCATATCATAGTCCTTTAATCATCTCTGCACTGGATATCATTAATATTTGGTTATACAAATTGCATATAAACACTGTTCCACCTAATGATTTGAAAAATAAACCATGCATGGATAATTTTTTTCTTGTGTGACTAAGAGTCAGCAGAGGGTTATATAGAAGTAAGGAAGATTATTATTTATTGCTCCTTCTTATATTCCTTATAATGCTTGTTTTTCATGCATACTTCTTAGACATTTTCTCCTAGGTGAATACTGCATTTATCTGCTTTCCACTTCCTCTGTACTTTTAAAATGGTAAAGTTTGTGCATTTTCTTGCCTTCCAAGTTTTTATATCCTTCCATAGCTGCATTTAACCCCTTGAACACCTTACGGTGTGCCTGTGGTGAATTACCTTTAAGTTTCTTTCAATAAGAAAGGTGAGTGGAGTTAACTCTTTGTTACAAAGTAACAGCATCACTCCATAGAGTAAAGTGAACGGCATGAACAGCTCGAAAAGAGTATCTGATTTCAAATTGGTACAATGTGAATGTGCTAAGGTAGAGCCCCACTATTGCCTGAAGAGGGCTTTAATGAACTTTTAGGGATTCCTGTGGGCAAAAATAGCTTATGTTGTTAATTGCTGCTAATAGCTTGCAACAACAAAAGGTTTCTGACCACAGTGGTGTGATCATTGCTTGGTACGTGGTTGGGCAGTCAGCCAAAAACCCCAAACCAGTCATTGCCTTTAGAGCAGCAATGTCACAGTGCCTGACCTACTCTGAATTCACAATTACATCGTTCCCGCCAGCAGCAGCTGCATCCAGGGAAGCAAAACTTCCAGCAAAGAAATAATGACATTTGCACAGGCCCATCTCATTGATAACAAATCATCACGAACAACGAAAAATAAAAGGAAATAAAATTGCTGGCAGCTAAGGCATGAAAAATTGAAACAAGGAATAGGCTGATGAATTGTCTGAGTTGCAAATTCGTTCTCAGTGACTTGCCATTGTAATGAGTGAAATGTGGTTATATTTGACACCTCATTGGATTTATGTTATCCTAAAAGAAAATACCTTTTTTTTTCCTGAAGAGTTATGATGTGCTTTTCTCTTGACAGATGAGTTGATTTAAATGTTGAGATGCTTGAAAGTATTTTTTAAATTCCCTAAGTGGCTCTCTCCAGCTCCAGCTACGCTGTTACAAGAATAAAAGTTGTAATGCTGTATTGTATGGGCTGTATTTTCCCTTCAACAGGCGCTCTGGGAATATTTTAAAATGGTTTGTGTGAGGTATGTCTTGTCTATACTTAAACCCCTGCATGCTAAGTATGAAGATTGAAATTTTCATGGCAAGCTAGAGGAAAATACAAAGTTTTACTTGTGTTTAGGATGTTATAATAGCTGTTTATTGATTGAGGTCTTGTATTGCCATCCTTTGGAAAAATGACTTGACAACCAATGAGTGGAAAAACTCCTCCAAATCTGTCCGAGTTTAATGAATGCACAGAAATCTCAGTGTCCCTGTGATTGCTTGGTAACATCTGGTAGCTCATTATTTCTTCAGAAACTGACCTTATCTGAGATGCCATAAATGGATGAGCACAAATTCTGCAGAGGCCACAGTGAAATCCAATGAAATGCAGGGAGAACTAAATCAGAATGCAGAGCTCAGGCTGATGTGGGAGACACTTTTGGATTAAAGCTTTCTGGAATGAAAAACAATCTCTAATAGTTAAAAGTGAGCTGTTCTGGTGAAACTGCAGGAGGAAGTAGAAGAAGGCTGCACATGTGAATTGGTATTTGAACCCCATATCACAGCTGGCAGAATCACTCTTGCAAGACATAATCAGGACCTGAATTTATAGAATACATAAATAGATGGGAATTGGAAACCCTCATTCTTATCACAATAATGATGTTTTCCTTACATTAATTACAAGTAAAAAAAAAAAAAAAAAATCTTGAAGCCCTAAAACTAAAAAATGGTCAAATTCAAGCTGATTTTCTTAGAAACTAACTTCTTTAGAGTAAAAGCGTTCTCAGGAAATATAATAAAGGGCAAAAGAAGCCAGTTCTCAGAGGAGAAATACCTTACATGTGGCAGAAAGGAAAGTACTTCAATTAAAATAAAAATCTTTTTCATATTAATGTACTCAAGTTTTGGATGAGATCTTTTGTCATAGCTGTGTGGCAAAAATGCTTCCTCACAGGATGCTATGCAGTGATGATGCTTTGTCTTTAAAAAACTCAGGTTTCACAGTCAACTCCTCAGAACAGGAGTGCAATCTTTAAAAAATAGTATTTCTGGCTTTAGATTTTCAATAGATCTAGTTAGACATAAGCTTTGGAAGTACCAATTAATACTCCCAGAACTTTCTAGGCATTCTCTGGTACTCACTACTGCCAAAAGATACAGCAAGAAAAACAAAGATATGATGTTCTGGTAGCTCTGATCTTTTGAATGTAATCTTTTATGAATGTGGATGTACAATTGGAGCCTTAGAAGTCATACTAACTTGATGATATGCATCCCAGGAATTTAAAATAATGATGGCCTGCAAAGATTTCTGTTGCTTTCCCCCAGATATATTCTATAAAGTAGGTGGTTTTTATTCTTGCAAGGCAGCATTTTGTGTCAGTGGTGCCACTGCAGCATGGGTCGTTACTTTTTATTTTTTGTAAATCTCTGGAGGGTTCTTTTTCCCCCCAGGAATCCTTATCTCTCTTGTCATCTGCCACTGTCACATTATGCTGTCTGTCCTAAAATGAGGTAAAAGCCAATATCTGTCAATTCTGCTGTAAACTGAGTTTGCTTCCACAAAATGACAGTATGGTACCAGGAAACATTTTCAAAGTTTGGAGATTTCGTGTACAAAACGACAGGAATGAGGAGGCCAGACAGAGTCTCTTGTTTCTATGGCAACACAATGATGTGTCTGGCTCAGCTATTTTCTTTTTTTATGATTTTATAGATAACTGGGATTCATCCAGTGAAGTTTAATATTGTCAAAAATAGAATCCTAACCCCCAATCTAATCAGAAACAGTAATGCATAGAGGACAATCCAATATAAAAAACCAAAATACAGGGAAAAAGTCAGGTGTGACTTTTGATAACCTGGGGGAAAATACATAAATTTCTCTGGAGCTGTGAAATAGTTCTGAGTGCTCCAGCTCTGCATTTGGCTAATGGTTAAACTGTATTTCATGTCAGCAAATTTCCTGTGGTACATCCTTCCTTCCTGCTGCATCTTATTCCTTCACACTGTTGGTGTCCTGTCCTACAGACCCCAAACCCTCAGGGGACCCCCACTTGCCTGACTTTAGAAGGTTTAGTTGTGTCCCTAAACTCCTTACAGCTGGATGCAGGAGAAATTTATGTAGAATGAACAGATAATCCATCAGCAAACCTAATCAAAGCACATTTGCTAAAAGGCTTTGACTTCAGAATGAAAGCTTTCATGTAAGAATTGGATCTAAGTTGTATTTTTCTTTTTCATCTTGAAAAAATAAAGTCTATTTAGTGTTTTAGAGTTTCTTTAAATACAGATTCTATTTTTTCCCACAAAGTAGAAATATTTGTTATACCAAACCCAAAAATCTCAGAAGATACATCTCAGAGATAACACATTTTTTAAAAATCCATATAAAATTATAGGCATTTTTATTTGAGATGGAGGAGATTGGGCTCAAAGTGCATGTATATATTTGGATAATTAATATAAGAAAAAATCTTTTAATGATATGAATTTCCATTCTGTTGATATGTCAGGAACTTGAATGAGTAAATCCAAGAACATACGCTGCCCTCACAACCCAGTTGCTCTGTTTTAATGTCTCTACAGAGCTCCATTTAAATGAGAAATTAACTCAGTCTTATTTTTTCACAGACATCAGGACAAAACACTGCTGAGTTGTATTTTAGCAGCTCAAGGCTGCAAATTTCTGCCTCTCTTGGTATCCATTCCCCTGCTTTTGTAGAGTACCCTGTTACCTGAATCCATGTCACCTGAGTGCCACTTATAATTATACACATTTACTAAGTGGTGACTAAAAAAAAAAAATAAATCCAAAAAATATATCATACTTACAAAAAAGAATTGTCTTAAGTGTAATGTGTATTACTGAGACCTAGGGAAACTTCATTGTCTGACAGATGGTCTGGCACCCACGTTAAGAAATTCATAATCCGATCTCAAGAAAAAGGAGTTCTAGGTAAGAACATATGTGTTTGTTGGAAAAGAAAAAAAATTGTATCGATCATTTTTTTGTCAGAGCAAGCACATATGGCAGTTCCATCTTCTGACACCATTTACCTTCTACTTAAAATTCAAATGTCACTAGGCAAGAAAAAATGTTGAGAATTAAAACATAGAAAAGAATTAACTAAGAACAATCGAACTTCATACTCGTTGTTCATGGAAATTAATGGCCATCCAGTTAAATCAAACTCCCTCATCCCATTCTGTCCTTGCTTTTTTTTCCTTTCTCGACATGTTCCTCCCATCGGTAGTTACAGTTTTATGATTATTTCCCAACCATCTGTTGCCTTTCCTTGAGCCAAAATAATTTCCCTTTATAATATTGTGAGTAATCACGTTAGCATCATTTCCATGCAATTTTACGTGTCCTTACCAATGCTGCCTCCTCATTCTTGTGTAAATACTCACTCAGTAACTGGGACAATTTGCCATTTCAATTTCTAGTGAGCAGAACTCTATTTGCAAAATTTCAACCTGCTGGTTGTTACCCCTTTGCATTGTTATTAATGAAATGATAATTAAACATTTACTCTAGTGCTCATCTCCAGACTCCAAAAGGCTTGTGCATGCTGGATGGAGAGAGATGCTGAATGAACTGGAAGGTGCATTGTATTAATTACGGTGCTGGGCATCTTCAGAGATTGCACTGGGACTGGGGAAATGCAAAATGCAATTCCCATCTTAGGATATTTGCAAATTAAATGGTTTTGAGAAGTAAGACAGTATTACTTTAACATTCTTTAAAGGATTTTGAAGGAGTATCCATATTTTTAAGGTATTCCAATCAATAGCCTCATGGTATTTTTTGTTAAAAGGAGATGTTTGCTGTAATCTAATATTCAGAATAGTTAAATTGAGAACAAATCAGAATTCATTGCTAACCAGTCTCATAAATAGATCTGTGCTGTTTATCTGATGCTGTTAACGGGAGAGGAGAGGATCAGACATCTGGCTGTGATGGTTCTTATGTCAGGCTGAAGAACTGCTCTGCCACTGCTGTTTCTCAGGCCAGGCAGGGTTTGCAGACCAGCCAGCTGAAAAAGGAGATAGATACAAAGCAAGTGCTCTTACAACATCCCGTGGGATTTCCTTTGTAAATACAGCTGTAATTACTCCAGGCAGACAATTTGTAGCCTGAAAGCTCCTGGGAAATGAAGAAGAGATGTTTCCTGAATCCATCCAGTGACTCCTGAAACATGGTTTGGTTGTAAATGTGATCTAATATGGAATTGTAAGTAATCTAAGAAGGCACACAGAGCTCTTCTAAGCAGGAGTAAATGTTGCTGGCACCATGTGGGACAACCACACCTTGTTTGTGACAGACTGCAAAGAACACACAAAAAAATCCACAGGTACATAAACTGCAGTCCTAACTTGAGGTACCTGAGAAGTTTTTGCAGGGTAGAAAACCTGCTCACATTTGTTCATCACATCATTAAGGTATGCCCATCGGTGAATGAAGATATTAAATCAAATAGCTGATGTGTTAATGAATAAATGTATCATTGTTACCTACATTAGCAATCCAGGCATGCTTAGAGGACAGTATGAAAATGCCTGAAACGTGTGCACGAAGTCCCTTCCTCTTGCAATGCTTTCTAAAAACACTCAGATTAATGATATTTTGGAGCAATGTTTGTTCTGACAAGTGGTTTAAATGCCAGTGGTAAAGATGTAACCCCCTAGTGCAATCTGTAATACCATATCCACCCCTTTCAGCTGGTTTTAGCAACATTCTTGTTTTAAAAGTTGACACACAGAAAGGTAAGAGGCTGTAATGTAGGGGGTTTCACAGTCCAAATACTAAATGTATAAGAAGTTTTCTGGCCTTCTTCATTCTTTCCTTATGAAATGAAATAGCCAAACTCTTACTGTCACCTCCACTGTTTTGGTGCTCAGAGAAACCAACAACTTGACATTAAAGTGCTTTCAACTTTTTATATGGATGTCAATCACATTTCATTGATTCAGTGCTCATATAATTGTAGCTTGCCTTTCCCTGGCCCTTTTGAGACGTGCACATGCTTAAATTATTCATAAGCTAAAGTTCTTACCTCCCTGCATTTAATCAGAACTAAAGATCCTCCTCCTCCTGTGCAACCTGAAATTCTGGGTTTATGTTTAGGTGTTGATCCCTGTGTGTAAAACTGTTGTCCATGCAGTGATACTAATTTCTATTACTTCATAAATGGTTTTCTCAGTAATACATCATCTAAATACTGATCTGCCATCTGATTTGTTCTGTTAGTTGCAGACTTCTAAGAGTAGTTTCCATTCAATTATAGATCTTAATTCTCTTCCTTTCCTTTATTTGAAGCTGCTTCACTTTTCAGGATGTTGTGACTTTAAAGTGTGTTCAATAAAACAGATATTGCGTAGGTGCTGCTGGTAGAAAGTTCAAGGGTGTGAAGTGTGTTTCCATGCTCACAGTGTTATTTGTATCAATAGCACAAGGTTCTAAAGATGAGTAAAGAGGAATGTTCATCCTGGAAATTGTAGATGTGCTGCAGTGCAAGAAAAGGAAAGGAAGGATGTTGCTTTTGCTTACTAGAAGTAGAATGGAAAGTTCATTTAGTATTTCCAAAAATACTCTGTTTTCATGGTCATCTAGTCAGCTAAATTCTTAATTTTTAAAAAAAAATTGTGTTTTCCGATCATCAGGACCACTGAGACGAGAGCAATGGCAATGTGGTCCACGGTGCTTTCAACTCCCTGCCACCTCTGACAGGCATCAGCCTTAGAACAGTTTTTCTGTTTCCACTTTTTTCTTCCTATTTGAAAGGGCTACTGCATCATCCTGAACACAAGCGAGATCAGATCCTGAAATCAGGATCTAGGCTCTAAGAATGGGGTTAGGATGATTACACCTTAATAGCTCTGTGAAAAAATCTGGAGAGGTGTAAGCTATTTCAAACACCCTTACACTCCATATAGTTATTCAATCCATGGTATAGATCAGATTTTTTTCCCCCTGCATAAAATCTATGAGACTGCTTGAATTAGAGTTTAATTTCAAAAGGGGCTACAATCTCAACCCTCTAAACAGTCTTATTTGTTGAGGTAGTTAGTACCAACAAAGAAAAGGGTGTATGCTCAGGCTGCCTTTTGCTTCTTCTTTCACTTGCTAATCACTTATTTTACTTTGCTGATCAAATATTAAACCAAAAGTATCCACAAAGTTTTATTCTGCCAAATACTGTTTTTGCTATTTCTATTCAGCAACTCTACACAACCACCTTCCTTATGTGTGCTCTGTTACCTTTCTCATGGACCTCAGTAGAACACAACAGTATTGACTCAACACTCAAAAATGTGTCTTGCAGCAACTTGAGTTTTCTGTTGGTTTGTCAAAGACTTTCTTTACCCCCACCCCCAGCAGCGATAGCAACTAGATTGTCACTTAGGAAGAAAACTTGTAAAGCAAAATCATGTTTGTGCTCTTTCAGCTTTAAAAAGGGAAACAAAAAAAAGAAACCAATAAAAACCCACAATTCAAAACACCACATAGCACACACACACAAAAACGCAGAGGGAAAAAAAAAAGACCATTTTCTTACACTGCTCAGTATATGGCATCCCTATAGCTGGAGATCCTAATCATGGTAACAAAAATAAAATAGAACAGAAATGAAGAAAATGGAAAATATTAGGATGCAGGACGCTGCCTGGTACTTGCCTCACTCTGTGCTGTGTGACAGGAATTGCCAGCAGGCTGCTCAGGCTCACAGTGGAAAAGTACTGTCTGCTTCAGCCAAGGAAAGCAGGGCTCCCCTGCCCCACGGGGCTCTCAAGGTTCTCACCTGGCACTTTCCTAATGGTCAGGATTTGCTCTGCAACTCTCATTTGACACTGGTTTTAAACATCTATTTGTGCAGGGGAAGGAAAAGGGACACATTTGTCTCTTGCAGAAAATTCACAAGTTATTTACCCTTTAGGCTTTCCTGTGGGCGTTACCAAACATGCTCAGCTTGTTGCAGAAGAACGCTTTCTTAAATCTAAAAGCCTTTGAAAGAGAAAGAAGATGATCCAAATTCCTATTTTATCCAAAGTGTTGACAATACAAAAATGAAAAAGGTTGGGTTTAGGGTGTGCTGAGTACATTTTTACACTGGTTTCTTTCACAGAGATCCATAGTGCACTTCAGCTAGATGTGTTGCTGAGGGGTGCAGGAAGAATTTAGGTTCCTGCCAGATTCATAAATCTGTCATTCATGTGGATACTGGAAGCAGTAGAAATTTGTCAGATTATTAAAAAACTAACAAAACCCACCAGATTTTTCTATTGTATGTGTCCAGTCTGTGCCTATCTGTACACCTGGGTAGTAGTTTTGGGTGGTGCCTAAGATCAGCCCATTTCCCCTTAATTACAGCAACTCAGGAAGGACTCTGGCTTTTGGATGCTGGGCAACATTAAACAACGGTTGTTCAAATTTGTATCTGTACTCCTTACAAGTATGCACACAGAAATTAATAAAGTAGCAAGTGCAACAACTGTGTTTTATGCTAGTGTATATTTTAAATTAATTCTTAAACACTGCATATACATTTCTTTTACAATTTCCAACCCTGCACTGCAGACAAAATTTGTGTGCATCTGGAAAACGTCTGCACAGGAGTGGAGGAAGGAAGAGAGCATGCCTCCATTTGACCTCTATGAACTTTCACATTTCTGTCTTAAATTGTTACAGGACAGAATACAGTGAAATGGCCATAACATTATCTATCTGCCCTAACAAAGGAGCAGAAGATAGGTAATTTTTGGCAAAGTGCTCTGAATTGGAAACTTATGTCAGGCTCAAGTTTACTGATATTTAACACATCCTAAGTCTTGTAGGCAGATCGTCTCACACTGTAGTGTTGCTTAACAGGGTTTCAACACTGATCTTGTTATAATTTAAATATAGTTATAATTTAAATGCAAACATTTTTATTTATATTAATATAATGATTAATATTAATTTTCCTAACAAAGAACTCAAAGCCTTAATTGAACCAGACTGACATGTGACAGAATCTTTCCATCACTATGGGTCAAGTGATCAAGTGCTTCCTGGCCTCCTGCCTTTAAATGGTGCAGTTGTGTCTGCCTCTTGTCTTTTCTGAGACAGGGCATTGAAGTGCAATGCCACTCCACACATTCCACCTGATCTGGTATCAGCTACAGGTGCCAGGAGCTGCTCTCCACTTGCTTTCCCCCTGTCCCTGTTCTGCCATGTCCATATTAGACATATTCTCCATCTAAAGATCAGCTACACAAACACCCATTTCTCTGTTATTTTTACAGCGTATTGCTTACACTGTTTGAAATAGAGAATTCCTATAGGGAATTCTTGGAAACCCTTATAGTGCAGTAAATCCTTTAGCTACTTGAAGTCAGTTAGTAGGCTTTTTAAGACTAATCACAGCTCTGTACTTGACAAATACATCAGGATACTGCATTCACTGAAGGAAGTTGATACCGTCATTCATTATTTTATGACTTTGCATTAGACAAACTGAAATCAGGCTTCTATCTCTAATGAAAAAAAGTCATTTGCATTAGTTTCTGGGAAAGGCAGGATTAATGGCATTAAAGACTTAACAACTCTTCTTCTCAGAGTCTTTAATTCAATGTAAGATAATTTACACAGTAAGAAACAACTTCTAAAGACTGGAACAGAAGTGGCCAGAACATTTTACACATTAGCAAATTCTTCTTAACTTGCCTCTTAAAGAGGCACTAAATACACTAACTTTTAGATATATTACTTTTGAAACTTCGTGATAACTACTAAAAAGTCATTGTCATTGAGCTGTTCTGTTTTTATTAATATGCTCAGAGTGCTATGAGCCAGTAAAAACCCACAAATGATACCACATTTTTATAAGCATTTATAGGAAGAATAAACTCTGTACGACTACAGTAGAACAGTGTCTGTGCACTGCTATGCATGCATGGGCATTATTATTGGTTACCTAACTAAAATGGGAAGGATAAATAACACTTTAAAAACACCTCACATTTAAAATAAATGCGGCTTTTAGATGCTCTGAACCAGTGTATTTTGGCATAAAATTGAAAAAAAAACCAAAAAACCAACAAAACCTCGACTTGACTCTATTAACCCAAGTCCTGTAGCTGAAGCAAACTTGGGTTGACATCAGAGCAGTATTTAGAACAGAATTACCAAAATAATATTTTAAATAATTCTGCATTTGTTGTTGCACAGGAGAAAAATGCCACAAAGGGTTCCAGCTCTTCATCTGTGAACAGAAGCCTCCAGCCAGGCCTGATTTTATTGCCATTTGCAGAGGAATGTGGAAGCTGCTGTCAGCAGGGCAGAGCAGCGCATGATTCAGCAGATTGCTTCCCAAGGGAGCGGCTGACAAAGGCGGGATGAACAGAGGCGTTTTCACATCCACTGGCAGCAGTCTGCCAAAGTCTTGGCTGAACTCTCCAGGGCTGGCAGTGACCACTCATCTCTCACTTACATGAGCATTAAAACTCTATTAATGAGTTCTTTTCTGCACACACAGTAGCACTTCCAAGAACTTTTGGCGTTAGAGCTCCTATTAGCTTTGGGGGCAGGGGTAAAATGTAAGCCAGCAATCAAGGCCTCGGGGTATTTCTCTGCTATTTTGATGCCTTTTCCTGGTCTTAAAATTAAGTCATAAACGGTTAGAAGGGGAAAAAGGGATTTTACCTCGGTATTTATTTTAAGGATCCTTAGGTGCACCGTGTCCAGGTCGAATGCACCGAAATGCAGACGGCAATGCCCCCAAAAGATGGGGTATAACATTATAGATCTTACTAATTAGCATAGCTATCAAAGATTCCCCAAGTGGAGGCTTGAATGAGCTCCCCTCCCCAAGGAGCCTTCCCTTGGATGGTTCTATCTTAGTTTACAGAATGTGTTCTGGAGAGGACCTTGGGGTCTGGGGCACACTGATCCCTAGCTACGAAGCTTCTAAAATGTTTAGTCTCTCAGCTTGACAAACAAGTCCAAGAATGTAGGCAAAAAGCACTGAGAATACAGAAGTTGTAAAAAGGTATAACAGGGTATGAAAGAAAAGGCAAAAAATCATCATGGCATCATTTTAGCCCTAATTTTTGCAAGTGTTTTGACAAATTTTTTTATTATTATGCCACTGAGGCATAAGCACGCTGCTGCAGCTCTGTATATCCCTTTCACCTATTAAAGTGCAAACCTCCTTGAATGATGCCGAAGGTCTCTGGATTCTGGGACCTGGGAGTGCCCTCTCCCGGCCCTGCTCAGCCATCCCCACAAACCAGGAGTGGTTCGGTATTTCCCAGCTCGAAGCAGCAGCTTCATTCAATTCCCTCCGGCTGCAAACCCGGCCGCAGTTACTGACACTCTTCCTCTGGATTTGCAGGAGAGCTGCTCCCTCTGCTGAGTTTTCCGTGGATCGCCACCGGCACCTGATGTCCTTCCTCACCATGCTGGGCCCCAGCCCCGACTGGAACGTGGGGCTCTCTGCCGAGGATCTCTGCACCAAGGACTGTGGCTGGGTGCAGAAAGTCGTGCAGGATTTAATCCCCTGGGATGCTGGCACGGACAGTGGCGTCACCTATGAGGTATAGGCACTATCTGGAATTTAGCCAAATATATCACCTCAAAGCAGTGAGGTAGGAAAGCTGTTTGATCCATGGTGATGCCCTAGGCACCTTTATACATTTTACTCCAGCAAAAATTTTTCTTCAAACGAATTAAAATGCATTTTAAACGGATGTTAACTACACTGAACTGTTGGTTGTTCTGCCTGAATTCCTTCAGCATTAGTATTAATGGGACAATATTACATTCACCTGGGGTATCATTACCACAGAATGACAGGATGGGTAAGGTTGGAAGCAACCACAATGAGTCGTCTCCTCCAACATCCCCATCTAAGCAGGGTCATCCTAGAGCAGATTATAGGACTCTGTGCAGCTCTTGAATATTTCCAGTAAGGGAGGCTCTGCACGCACTCTGGGCAATCTTTTCCAGTGCTTGGTCACTGCACAGTAAAGAACTTCTTACTCATGTTCACCTGTTATATTCACCTGTTGAATAAACAGAGGACTTTGGTCACAGCTAAGCCTTTAGGTGCTCACCCCCTTTGTACAGATCAAAGCAGTGCCGTCAGCAGATGCATCAACTCGAGTTTGGGCCTCTTCCCATCCAATGCCAACTGTTCTGTTTGGCACAGAAGGCTTCAACTATTTCTTGCAGCAAAGCAGAAGAAAAACAACTACAAAACCAAAACAAACAAAACCCCCAAACAGCCACAAAAACCCCCAAACAAACAAACAAACCCAAACAAAAACAAAAAATCCCCTTACCAGTAAGTACGAGTGTACTAAGTTCAACTTACATTCGAATTTTGCAGTTTAGCATTTCAGAGAAGTTTTCATTTCTGCAGATTAATTGTGCTATTAATCATTAGTTTATTTTTTAACATGTTTTTTTTCTTTTTGATTGCAGTCTCCTAACAAACCTACGGTGCCTCAGGAGAAGATCAGACCACTTACAAGCTTAGATCATCCTCAAAGCCCATTTTATGACCCAGAAGGAGGATCTATCAAACTGGTGGCCAGAGTTGTTATTGAGAGAATTGCACGAAAGGTAGAATATAAGTAAAATTCTCAAGCAAGCAAAAATCCACTTAATAAACCAAAAAACCAATCAGTTCTTTCTCCCCCGTCCCTCCAAATCTGCAGTCCTTAACCTACCCACAGCAAACACAACAGCAGAAAAAAATTAAACTGTCTTAAGGTATTAGTTCTCCTAATTCTGGTAATTATTTCATCTCAGCTGGGGATTTTCTTTACGTATGCCAAGGAATTCAAAGAGAAAAAGGTGCTGCAGACACAGCAATGTACTGGTTGAACCCCTCAAGGATGAGTTTCCTTTTTTCAGTGTTCACAATCCTTTTTTTGCAGGGGGAGCAGTGCAATATCGTTCCTGATAACATAGATGATATTGTGGCAGATCTAGCACCGGAGGAAAAAGAAGAAGGTACGTTTGAAATTAGTTTGTGTGTTACTAATAATTTATATTTTGTTCCATTCCCCACTGTCATTTGTAGATAAGGTACAAAACTGACTTAGAAGCAAAAATTGTACTCAGTGCCAAACAATGATTTAGGTTTTCATCTCTTCTGGTCTCTTCTATTAGCCTTCCCTTATACAGAAAAGAAATTGCATGTATACCTAGGAGATGACAGTAACAATACAGGCAATAGAAGAGAGAAGACTTTTGGGGGTTCAAATAAATTATTTTTTTTTTAAATGAAAGTTGCCAATTGGTAATTCTTCTTTCTTCTGGGCTAAAATGGAGAGGATGGAATGCAGAAAGAAATAACGTGTCCTATTGGAATCTAAAGTAATCATCAGCCAAGTAAAGGGAAGAAAATGGAAGACTGTTTTTAACATTCAGTGCCCTTCCTTACTTTTCAGATGACACTCCTGAGACCTGCATATATTCAAACTGGTCCCCCTGGTCGGCCTGCAGCTCTTCTACCTGTGAAAAGGGCAAGAGAATGAGGCAGAGAATGCTTAAAGCTCAGCTGGACCTCAGTGTGCCCTGCCCAGACACCCAGGATTTTCAGCCCTGCATGGGTCCAGGCTGCAGTGATGAAGGTAACCAGGAATGGAAGGTGCAGGAGAAGAATACCTTGTAGAGTTTACTTTTCCTTCAGAGTTCTTAGGGATGTTGGTTGCTGTAGTATGGCTTGAGTTGTGGCAAAGAGAAAACTGCTGAAGAGCATGAATGGAAGCTGTCTGTGGTCAATTCTGCATCTCAGCTGTCTCGGGGGATGAAGTATCCAGAAGTATAAAGGAAGGGAGTGAAGGATACAGTGGAGGAGAGGACAGTGTGGAAGGCAGCATGAAAGGGATGCTGCACACAAATGGGCAGCAGTTCTCTCAGTGCCCACAACTGAATACTCTCTGTGTTCCAGATGGTTCCACCTGCATGATGTCTGATTGGATCACATGGTCCCCCTGCAGCGTCTCCTGTGGGATGGGAACGAGATCCAGGGAAAGATACGTAAAGCAGTTCCCTGAGGATGGCTCCATGTGCAAAGTGCCTACTGAAGAGACTGAGAAGTGTATTGTAAATGAGGAATGCTGTAAGTGTTTTATTCAGCTTTATAAATCCAGCCAATGGCAGGAGCACTGCCCAAATCCTTTTTTATATGAGTCTTAGTGGGGTCCCCCATCTTAGGCCCTGTGCTCTTCAATACCTTAATAAATGACTTGGCTGCAAGATTGGAAGAGATACTAAGTGAGTTCACAGATGATACAAAACTGGGAGGAGCTGCTGACTCCCTTGAAGGCAGAGAAGCCCTGCAGAGAGACCCTGACAATGAGAGGGCTGGGCAGTCACCAACCATGTGAAGCTGTGCAAGGGAAAGTGCTGGATTCTGCACTTGGGATGGGGCAACCCTGGATGTATGGACAGACTGGGGAATGAGAGGCTGGAAAATAGTGCCAGGGAAAGGGACCTGGGGGTCCTGGTCAATGGAAAGTTGAACATGAGCCAAGAGTGCCCTAGAGCCAGGAGGGCCAGCCTGGGGGGCACCAGGCACAGCATCACCAGCTGGGCACGGGAGGGGATTGTCCTGCTCTGCTCTGGGCTGGGGCAGCCTCACCTCAAGTGCTGGGGGCATTTCTGGGTGCCACAGTATAAAAAAGACATTAAACTGTTACAGAGGAGGTCACAAGGAAGGTGAAGGGCCTTGAGGGGAAACCGTGTGAGGAGCAGCTGAGGGCACTTGGTCTGTTCAGCCTGGAGGAGACTGAGGGGAGACCTCATTGCAGTTACAACTTCCTCATGAGGGGAAGAGGAGGGGCAGGCACTGATCTCTTCTCTGTGGTGACAGTGACAGGACCCAAGGGAATGGCCTGAAGTTGTGTCAGGGAAGGTTTAGGTTGGATATCTGGGTACTGAAACAGGGTCCCCAGGGAACTGGTCACAACACCAAGCCTGACAGAGTTCAAGAAATGTTTGGACAATACTCTCAGGGACATGGTGTGACACTTGGGGATGACCCTGTGCAGGGCCAGGAGTTGGACTCAATAATCCTTGTGGGTCCCTTCCAACTCAGCTGATCCTGTGATGCCTATGAACAATTTTTCTCTGTCTACTTTGAACAGCTCCCAGCAGCTGCCTGGTCACTGAATGGGGCGAGTGGGATGAATGCAGTGCCAGCTGTGGCACAGGGATGAAGAGACGGCACAGAATGATCAAGATGACTCCTGCTGATGGATCCATGTGCAAGGCAGAAACCACGGAGGCAGAGAAATGCATGATGCCCGAATGCCGTGAGTGCCCGGGAGTTCCTCTGCTCTGCTACAAAAACAAACATCATTTCTGACACATTGTCCCAGCACACAAACCAGACAGACAAACCAGAAGCATTGCTGCTTTTCCTTGTTCTCCTTAAAATTAGGAGAAAAATCTTGGGGATTGTGCATTAAGGAGCACATTCAGCATCAGGATGAGAGCATCAATCAGAAATGTTCAGTGGTATCCTGTTGCTGTATGACCCACACAGTGGTGTGTGTATCAGCAAGCCATACCTAAACAACTCTAAGTTATGCAATATGAGGTATATTTGACCACAAGGCTAGAAAAAACAAATGAAACAGTGCTCACTCCTTTTAACCCATGAACAGGTCAGAAATTGAGGTGTTTCTCTTGTGCAGTCAGCCAGCCTCACCCTTACTGTCACTATTAATTTCTTAGGAAATGTTAAATCTTCATCAAAGACAGAGATAATTTTAAAAATACTTTTGGTAGATTAAATATGGAAGTTTCACTTTTTAGACTAAATTAAGTTGACTTCCAGTTTTGTTCACTGCAACAATCCTTTTTTTTTTTACAGGAGTTATGATTGAAACATAGCTCCTTAAACTATTTATTCCCCAGATGCACTGGGACCCAGCAGATATGACTTAGATATACAAAAAGGTAGCAAAGATATTTAAATCAAGCAAACCTTTCAATTTAATAGAAAGTTTTCTGAGCCTCTTCAGCAACACCATTCAGCTTGTGACAAGAAAGTATAATTGGCTGATGACAGATAAAATGTAGCACATTTTCCAGCTGTTCCATTTTCAAAATGTATACCTTCATAATTTATTTATAATAAGAAATCATTAATAACAAGAATTCATTCCCTTTTTATTTCCTGTCAGATACCATCCCCTGCCTGCTCTCTCCCTGGTCTGAATGGAGTGACTGCAGTGTAACCTGTGGGAAGGGAATGAGAACCCGGCAAAGGATGCTGAAATCTGCTGCTGAGCTTGGAGACTGCAACGAGGAACTGGAGCAAGCAGAGAAGTGCATGCTGCCTGAATGCCGTGAGTTTGGAAAACTCCCTGGAAGGAGGAGGCTAATTATGTGTCACAATCCATGGGTCAAACCTCCATCAGCTTTTCTTAGCATCACTTCTTAAATTGGCAGGGGTATCAACTGTGCATTGTTTAAAAATCTGTGTTTTTTTTAAATTATTATTATTATTATTATTATTATTATTATTATTATTATTATTATTATTATTATTATTATTATCATCCACTTTCAGCAACAGAGAGCTGGAATACAACCATGTCTTCCGTTCAGCCTGCCTTACTTCAGCCTATGCTGACTCCCAATATTGCTGTGGGAATACAGTTCTCCGTGTTTAACACACTAACAGCTCCAGGCAACTTCCCAGTAGGAAATAACTCAGAAGTATAAAACATGGTTTATAACTCAAATGCAGACCATGTGCCAGGAGGGAAAGAAAGAAGAGTTGAAATCACCTGTGTGATTCTTTTAGCTCAGAAAGGGCACAAAAGAGGCTTTCTCCACCTTTGATACATCTGTGAACGGTATCACTTTGCAACCTGCCACTGGATGGTGTGGAGGCAGCTGCAATGATTTTTTTACCTTACTCCATTAAAATCCCCCACTTCTTGGGTAGAGCAAATTTCTAGTTGCTTTTCAGCCTTTGTGAAGTGTGATAGCCTAAGGCACTGCTGAATGAATGAGATATGATTGCTTTTAGCATCCTGTTGCCAGCTGGTTTACGAGGCTTCATCACAAATTACATTATTTTTCACAGAAAGTATTGGTTAAAAAGGCTTTTACACTGTAATTGCTCATTCAGCTTTACTTAAATAATGTGAAATATCATTTTGATTATTATTCACTGGGGCTATAAGTGTTAAGCAGTGCTGAAAGATGAAAACTTTTAAGATATAATGGTATTAGCAAATATGGCTTATTGCATAACACTGCCAGCAAAGCAAGGCTCAGATCTCAGAGGTAGAAAATTATTTTTAAATATAACTCAATTTTCAACAGCTTTTCATTACAAAAGAGACAGATGGGTGGGAAAATTGAAAAAGGCACAGGAGAATTTTTTTATATGTTCTTTGTAATTTTAGTGATCTGCCAGCACCACTCTTGAAGGAGAAACTGAGGGGAGTGTCAATTAATACTTCTGCTAGAAATGGACTCAGAAAATTTTGACATGCAGCCTCCAAACATTTGCTGAGGAGATTGGAGGCTTGAGTAGAGTTCACATATTTGGGGTGTAAAGATTCAGATCTCGTGGGTTTTGTGCCACGTTTCTTATTCTCTGCAGCCATCAACTGTGAGCTGACAGAGTGGTCCCAGTGGTCCGAGTGCAACACCTCCTGTGGGAAGGGCCACATGATCAGGACGAGGATGATTAAAATAGAGCCCCAGTTTGGAGGAACAGCTTGCCCAGAGACCGTCCAACGTACAAAATGCAGAGTGAGGAAGTGCCTGCGGGGCCCAGGCATGGAAAAAAGGCGCTGGAAGGAGGCCCGGGATAAAAGGAGAAGTGAACAAGCAAAGAAGACTTTAGATAGTGAGCAATATCCAGGTGAGTGTGAAACGAACTTTGGTGTGTTCATGGCTTTTCTGCATGACTGGAGCTTGTGAGCAGCTCCACAGCATTCTGTGAGAGCATCTTCAGCATTTCCAGCTGGGGAAGGTTTTAGCCATACAATAGAACACAGCCACTTTCATCAGTGCTTGCCCATCACCAAAATCACCCAGCCTAAGCTTAGGGCACCATGGAGAAAGGTCCACATCTGTCCATGTCCCATCACTAAAAATATTTTAGCTGCTTCACACAGAAGTGTGAAAAGGTTTAACATTTACACCTGGCAAAGGACTGATTGCAGTTTCTGCAGAGCTGGGGGGTAATCTTTTACATCCAGTTAGCTTCAAACATTTAAAATACTTCTTCATGGATCCAGTGCTGAATTTCAGAACTGAACTGATTTCCACCTCAACAGTCTGATTCAGACTCAGGCTGCTCCAAGAGATCTGCATGGACTGCTTTTCCAGTGGGGGACTGTATCATCAAGTCCTGATTCTTACAATCCCCAAAACATAGTGTCTTGTGGTATAATTAACATTATCTGGATAGGAATTACTGCTAAGTTGTGGCTCATGCTTGCATGACATTTAACAATTTCTTAATTTTATCTGTCTTTTATGATGTAGATATTAAATTTCTTTTTTAATACTTTTTCCAGTGTTTGACAAATGCAACTTGATTATACTTAGCAGGGGTTTTTACTACTGAAAACTTAATCAAATCACTGATTTTTTTTCAGTTTGTAGGCTGAAACCATGGACTGCTTGGACAGAATGTTCTACACTGTGTGGAGGTGGAATTCAGGAGCGCTACATGATGGTGAAGAAGAGGTCCAAAAGCACTCAGTTTACCAGCTGCAAAGACAAAAAGGAGCTAAGAGCATGTAATGTCCATCCTTGTTAACAAAACACCAGGCTCCAAGTGATGCACTCTGAGCTAAATGGAAAGTCAACCTTGGTTTGTTTTTTTAAAACAACAACAACAACAAAATATAAAGTGTATATTAGTTTTCATTTTTGCAGTGTGGTTTGCTTTTTAGTCTTGCTGGTGCAAGAAAAATATTTTATAAATATTTCCTCACGGATTTATGCTGAGAGTAAATCTTTGGTACTCCAGCCAGCCCTTAATGCATAAAAATAATGAAGTCATAATGAGTTATTTAACTAAAACGCAGACATATCTCTGGATCTGGAATAGCCATATAGAAATACTACTTGTAAAGACATGGGATGCATGCATACTAACAAAACTAAGTTAAAGTGACAGAAAGCTTCATCTGTGGGAGGATTTCTCTCTAGATTTGATTTTGAAAATCCAAAGCAGTGCCTCTGTTATTACACAACTATGCCAAGGAGTAATTTCAGTAATGCTGGTTCAATAACATTAAAGGTGCATGTTTATCTTTTTACACTATTGGGTTAAGCTGATAGTTATTATAATAATAATCCTCAACACTTTTCTTCACATGGATGCTGTGGTCCATGCAAAGAGGTCTTTGTTTCTTCAAAACTTAAAAAGGGAATCATTTTTGCAGCTCAGTAGTGATGTCTGACCACTACACAATCACAGTCAAGACAGCACATAAGGAAAACATGCAAATATTGTATGTGCAGTCCATACTGGGTCTATCCATTGCCTTTTAAAATGGATACAGAACTACTAGAAATTGGTCCAGAATGTTGCAGCAGCTGTGTCACAGGAAGTCTTCCACATGAGAGACACTAAAAATTAGATTCAGTTTCACGAGGATGTTAATCACAGGTGAAGAGGGAAACGGGTTTATAATAAAACAAAAATGGTCGAGAAAAGGTGAGCCAGGTTCTCGTGCATCCCTTAAAACTGAAAAGAGCCTCTGAAAGGAAAGAAAATGACAGTCATTTAAAAAAATAATTATAGATTGGCCCAAGAATACATTTACAGCAGTGTCATTTATGTCTTTTTTACTCAGAGTATTGGGTAATCTAAAAATTACTAAATTTGTGAGAATTACCCATTTGTAGATATATTAGCCAGGTTAAATGCCCTTCCTGACTACTTAAGTGATCAACAAACTGCCTGAGATTAGAAAATACCTCCTCATCCTTCTAATTGCTGTTTCACCCCATCTTCTGCAGAATTTAGCTCTCCTCCCTACACAGAGTCAGGTATAGTCAGCGACACCCTTGGGCCCCACTTGCTATTGGAATACAGTATTGTCCTGTAAGTTCAACAATCTGACATTAAGAGGGGAAGGTAAAGGGTTTTCTTTTGGTCCAAGCAAGGCAGCATACACCTATGTCTCTACAGAAATAAAAACAATGCACTGAAAATAAAGACTGTTGATGCTGACTCTTAAGCTTGAGAGAAATGAATGGAGAGAAATTTTTTTAGTGGTCTCTTTAAACCAGCCTTAAGTAATTTACTCACTTCCTTAGCACTCAGTCACTACCCTGAGGACCTGACGCCTGGGTTTTAAATGTCCCTGTTTGCTGAGCACTACAACCCTCTGAGCTATTCTTCTTCCCCACCACCACCACGCTGGGGATCCTCTGTACCTGAACAATGGGTACAAAGATAGCTGGCTCGACGGGCTGGTGGTGTTAATTGTAGGGCTGTTCATCAGCTGTTCATCCTTCACTGGACACTGCAAGGGCTGCTCAGGACTTCCACAGCCATCACATCCCGCCCTCTCAAGGGATTTTACTGCTTTTTGCAGGTTTGGAATGAAGGAAAGGCCAGGGAAATAATGGAACCAGCTGCAGTGTGAACCCTCTCCTGCTGCTGCTAGATGAAATGGGTGCACACCCATAGTCAACCAAACCAGGGGAAAAAAGAATACAACAAGGTTTAATGCTAAAACCAAACATTTTACTTTTTGCACAGCTTGGCTCACTGCATAATATTAATTCAGATAGCTTGCCTCCTTGTGCCTGTTCAAAAATTCTGCAGTTTATGTCTCTACAGCACTGCCATTACAGCATAGCTGCAAGACTGGTCCTCACTAATGCTTTTAGGAGCTTACATTACACTTTTATAACAAAAAAAAAAAAGAAAACCCAACAAAAAGAACAGTGGAATGATATAGGTATGGGAGGAGTGACCAGCTGAGCTATTTTGGGTGAAGAAACTGCAGAGAAAGGCCACAATGATCAATGCCAGGGGCTCGGCCAGGGCAGAGCCACATCTCTGGCTGAGCTGTCAGGGCTGTCCCAGCTGAGGCCATTCACTCAGAAAAGTAATCTCTGACCATAAAATGCGTGGCAGAGTGCTTTTAAAGGCTTTGAAGGATCTATGAGCCTGGGGCAGAAGGGGCAGAAGAAGTTTCTCCTGAATGGAAAAAAATTGCTGAGTTCAGGAACCAGATTTATTTCATCAACCCTTACCACTTGTTCAAGCTTATCTTGCAAAACCATGCCTGTTTCTGCAAATAATCAATTAAACCCAGTGTTGTATTTTCATTTTCACGTTTGTTCCAGTACATCAAGCTGTTTTGTCCTACTAAATACTCCCTTTGCCAAAGGCCACATAGTCCAAATACACTTAGGGAAAACACACAATGCCTTTCTGAACATGCCCACAAAATTGTCCATTCAAACAATCTGACATTCCTTTCTCCGTGGCTCTTACTAATTTGATTCTCCACATACTTTTATTCTCTCTCTCTTAGAAGGCTGTTCAGTGTGATTTCCAGTCATTTCTCTTAGGCTCATTTAAGTTCTTAATGTTGCAAATTGCTTTTTTCCCCACCTTGTTAATACATGAAGTGACAAGGTAGATTGCACCGGGTCAGAAATGTGTGACCACTCCTGCTTATGCTCAGCTTTTCACACTTGTTTTTTCTGTTGAAGCATTTTACAGATCACTTGTCTTTCTTCTAACTTGGTACAAGAAAAACATTTAAGCTTGTTACATTTTGTAAAAAAAAAGAAACACAAACAAAAACAAACGATTAAAAAAAAATAAGAGGTTGATTTTCTATTCAGAAAAAAAAAAGCTCTGACATACAATATGTAGAAGTCTTGCATCGTTACTGTAAACTTTCTAGTAGTGTAATAGGCACTGGTTATCAGTCAATAAAAATAAGAACTGTTATCATTCTGATGTCCTGAATAATCCTGCTGAACTGAAAGCACAGATGTCACACCAGTTTTGTAGGCCTCCACTATCAGATCTTAGCATTGTGTGTATGTTTTTTTTTCTAATATACAAACTATAGGATCTTTACACATAATAAAAAAAAAAAGCTAGGGGCTTAACAAATGTACAGTAGGACTCTGTGTGTGTGGCATACAAGTTAAACAAAGTTTTGTTTGGTTGCATTTTTAGATTTCCTTTGTTGTTTTTGTTTGCTGTGGAATTATGAAAAAGCTACCATGAACATTTCTTACCAAAGTCTTGTGTAGATGTTTTGTAGCTGTCTGCCTAACACATTATTATTATTATTATTATTATTTTGGAATAAAGACATCTTTACTATGAATTTTACACTTGTATGAGATTTCTGTTCAAATAATATGATTGTGTACACCAACAAAACATTTATTAATATGAGTCTAGTCATATTCTTATTTACATTTTACTCCTGTTCAACGTAACAGGTTATCAGGAGTGAGTGGATTTTTCTAGAAACAGTCATTCTTTCTACTTGGAAGTTGTTTGCATCAAGGTCTTTGTCAAACAGTTTCTTGTTCTTTTGAAATCACAGGGTACCTTAGGAACATCACATAATGTATTTGTGTATTACTCTCCTGTGGGTTTTGTTGCCACTGTCGGTTTTTAATAAAAGAGAAACTATTTAAAAGAACCCATTTTAAAGCCTGATGGTACATGAAAGGAAAAATTGTTAAAAATAAGCTCTCAAAAAGTCTGAGATTTTGTGAAACCTTCAACTGATCTTGTGTGCTACTAGAAAACTATTTTGGGACACTGCGGGTCCAAGTGTGCCGCTGATAATTACACAGAAATCGTGGAGGTGAGGGAGGCCACACAGCAATGCTGCTGCTCCAGAAATCCAATTGTCTGTAACATTTGCAGCCAGCTACAAGTGGCCTGTGTGTTCACAAAAACCCCTCTAACCTAAAACTAAAGTGTCACCAGGCTGAGGGGAACCTGGAGGTAGTAATTGAAATATGCTAAAAACCTAAACCTCTTGCTACCACATTTAAGGCACTTAGTGTTCTTTGCTCCACATGCAAACCCATTTAATATTTTTATTGCAACACTTTCAACCATGGGACTCAGTCACTTCACGTAGTGTTGTGCAAAACAAAGCAATTACAGGCCACCTGAATGATGCTGAGATCTGCCTCCCCTGCTTTCCAAAAGGCAGAACTGTTTGTGCCATAACTGGTGGGCACATTACCTGCTCAGTAGACAATGACAGTTTTCACATGTGGTCTGGGTATCTTAATGCATCTAAAATGTTAATGCTGGGAGCTCTGCATTCTCATGTTCTTCACTGAAGCCCTCAGGAACCTCAGTTACTCTGCCATCAGTAATGAACTTACAAGCACTGAGACAGGCGAATCCTCCCTCTCTGTGTAAGTACCACATTTGCAAAAGGAGCAGAAATTAAGCCTCTCATAACTCACAGTTTGCTTCCTTTTCATGGCAGGGTATTTTGAGATAGGTCTTTTATATTATGTGCTTTATATGCATTTCAAAGAAACACCAAGAACCTTAAACCCTCACCCACCAAGGCCCAGGTGCAGAAAGCACCTCACAGCAGCTTGGTGTGTCCCAAACCAGCTGGACCTAAACTGCCTTTGTATATGAAAAGAGAGAGAGAGACAGAGCACACATGTAGATACAAAAATGCTGCTAGCAAGGATTTTCTTGCTATTTTCTAAGTCCATGAGAGACTTTTCTCTCTCACAGAAGAGGTAGCAGAGTTCTGTAAACAACTAAGCCGCCTGCAACCTTGAAAAGTCTTGTTTATGGTATAGTAGAAAAATATTTTGACAATGGATGTTTAGGATTTTAGCCAATCACCCCCAAGGGGTGGCTGGCCCTTTGTCCAATTAGACTATGAAGAAAAAAGTCTATAAAAGAGTTTGTAAAATAATTAAATCAATCAATTTTGCTGCACAATTCCTGCCTGCTGGATCTTCTCTCCTCCTCCTCCCTATGGCTGTGGGACACAGTGATATACCATAGGAACCAGGCCTGCGGTAATACACACATGCATATAAAGAAAAATAGGAAAGTGGACACATGGCTGTGACACAGAACCTTTCCAAGCAATGCTCTCCTTCCCACTGATGCAGCCAAAAATATTGTGATGTTGCAAGGACAAGATACAGGAGTAGCCAGTGGCACATCCACAAAATCTCCTTAAGTAACCTCCCCAGACACAACTGATGAGGCTGGGGTTAGGATTTATACTTCTTTATGAGCCAAGGGAGCTGGGCCAACAGCTGATAAAAACATAAATAACAGATCCCACACTTTACTCGTAAACCTTGAGGTGTCACATATTACTTTATCCACATAAATCAGAAATTAAAAAGAAAAAAAGTCTTTTACTTACAGTAACCTTCAGACCACTTGGGCAGTGAGGGAACCAAAGGAGTGTCTAGAAACCATGGAGTTATATTACAAGTAAAAAATTTGAAAAAGGTCTATGTCATGATTTCAAAGTGCCTAACATGTTATGAATGGCAGAATCTAATTTTGTACCAATTAGATAAAAAAGATACACAGAAAATAAGGTGCACAATACAGAAACAGTGCTCCCAGTGCGAACAAGCAGCTCTACTATTTAAAACATCAGAACATCTGCATGCTCTCTCAAAAGTCTCCACTAAAGCAAAAAACAAACATCTGTCAATCCATCTACTTGCAAACAGATCTATACTTCTTTTGTTACAGGTTTAAAGTTCCAGTTTATATGCACCTTAAATGTCAGAAACGAGGATAAATATCTGTAAATGGATCGTTCCTGAAGGACATGGTAGTGCACAGAAAGGAATCAATGTATTCACACGCAAAGGCTTGAAATGTCTTAACTGGAGCTGCATCTCTTAGAGCCGTAAAATGACGTCCCACTAGATGGCACTGGAAGCCAACGCAGACGGCTGCGTGTGGGTAAAAAAAAAAAAACCAAAAAACCTAACAAAACATAAACCCAAGTGAGCCGGCAAGCCTGCATGCGGAGTATCACTGTGGCAAGAGACTCTCAGGCCCTAAATCAGCATTTTTCTCTCTGTATCTGCCCACTCCCTGCTAACACCAAGAGCATCACCCCTGCAGCCATGCCAGGCACCTCGCAGGGGGGCTGGAATCTTGTCCCAGTCTGCCTTAATTAGCCCAGGAATGCTCGTGGGTGCAAATCAGATGGGAAGGGGGTAAGAGCAGGCAGTGAACTGAGCTACAGTAACACTCTGCTGTTCCCTGCCCGTGAAGCTACAGCTGTCGACTGCTCTTCCAGAAAGGCATCCGTACCTTCCCCTGCAGGAAAAAGGTGGTTTTATCAATCTTTAGAAGCAGGGAATCCTTCAGCCGAGGCAATAACTACTTGGCTAGGAGAGAAGAGGCCTAGGATTTCAAACACTCCTGCAAGGGAGGTCAGGGAGAGCAGGTTCATAGCCAGCCTCCTGGAGTTTTTGTGCCAGGGTGAAGGCACCGGTAACCCAGCTGAGCTGGGGGCTGTAGCCAGGATTACTGAGGAGGAAAACACATTGGCTGAACCCAGGGTTAGAATTACATATGGGATTTTGAGGCCATTGTGACTCAGAAGTCACTTTGGTGACTAGTTTCTTCTCAGGCAAGGTTTCCTGTACCGAAGACAGTAAAGCACCTGTATAGTTGTGGTGACATTATTTTATTCCCCACTATCATATAAAGATAAGCACTTTTGAGGTGGGAATGGTTTAAAACTGCTAAGAAAGCTGAATGACAGCCTGTGCACAGAAATGCAGCCCCAGTCTCCTCCTGTTTTATTTGAGGGCAATGGGCAGCTCCATCACACAGTTCTCCTACCTAGGAAATCTTTTCTGGGCTCAGATAAAGCAAAGCTTACAGGTCTGGAAAGTTTGTTATTTTCTTCTTGAAAAGCCTGTAGAAAGCATCGTGTTTGTGGAGAGCCATCCACGAAAACTTACTGTGTCACGTGCAGTGATCCCCACACCATTAACAGATGGCAAAAGGCCATTTGCCATTTATCATAAATAATGCAAAAATAAGAAAATCAGCCATAGCTATTTCATCCAAGTCATGTCCAGAGCCATGTCCCAAGTGATGCAGGCAGCACCAATTCCCTGTCCTCCTGTAAGCAGGGCTTGCAGCACATGCTCTGATGCATTCCATCCAAAACATTCCAGCTGGAACCAAACCATACTGGACCAAAGGCAGGGATGTGTCCCAGCAGGGATTTCAGGCTTAGGACAGGTGCTCGTTCATTGTACCCTGAAAGTTTTGTAGCTCTGAATCAGAAAAAGGAAAATACACCTTAAATAATTAATCTTTTTGGGGGTTAAACAAAACTTTAAAAGACTTCATATGCGAGTACCAATTTAGAAACATTTTTGCTGCAGCTGAAATTAAAAAGTTTAAATGTATTACTTAATTTCACATGAGCTACCTATTTCAAAACAGCTTTTTCTCTTTATTCACATTAAAGTACATTCTAAAATTAGAACCATCTTATAAGTCAACAACGGCCTTGTCTATTTTGATGTAATTTGAAAAAGGTTTCAGCACGAGTCAAACCAGAACATTTCAAGCTCTTTATCAACAAAGATAAATTATTAAATATTATTTTTTCTGGTTTTGCCAATTATGATTTGAAATCACAATTTCAATTTTCAATAAGAGCAACATGTATTCATATTATTCCAAGTACCTGTTGACAAACTAATTCTAGTTTGCAAAAGACACTGTTCTGCTAATTAGGATGCCAATTTTCACTGGTGGTTACAACACACAGTACTTGAAGAATACTCTTAACATTTTTATTTGAAGACTAAAAAAGCTGACTTCCTCATTTTAGAGTTCAAAATATAAAATATACCTGCCAGCCAACCCAGTATTCATTTAAAGTCATAGATTTCTCACCAAGATTTCATTTTTGTTTATATGTAGACCATT
This sequence comes from Aphelocoma coerulescens, assembly GCF_041296385.1. Taxonomy (NCBI): domain Eukaryota; kingdom Metazoa; phylum Chordata; class Aves; order Passeriformes; family Corvidae; genus Aphelocoma; species Aphelocoma coerulescens. The sequence goes on from NC_091019.1 coordinate 11,903,198, forward strand.
AGCTGAAAAATTATGGCATGCACAGGCTTACAGAGCATCCTGCCTGCCACATTTCAGGAAGGCCAATGTTGTTGAAGCAGTAGTTTGTGAGCAGAGCTGTACTTCTGTAAAGTCTTTTGTGGCCATAGGGATAACAGGACACCTGGGAAATAGAATTGCTCCCTTTTGTATTGCTAGAAGATGAAGTGCTGCATTTATTCTAAAGTACTATTAAGAAGATAAACAAAACAAACAAACAGGTCTGGAGCTTGGTATTTCTATTTTCTATAATTTTAAATACATTCATAATTAATAGTTTGCCTTCCTGAAGAAGTTTGCTCTCAGATGAATTTTTTAGAGCTTTGCATTTCTGTGGTGACCAAAACCAGAACGCCTTCTCTAAGTGGGGGCAACTCAGTTATACCTGTCAAGATGCCCCATTTTTATGTTTAATTCATTCCAGGAAAAATTAATTTCAACTAATATCTTGAATTCCTTTAAGTAACAGCTTGAAGATATTTCCAGAAGAGAGAAGTGCAGGCAAACCCCATAACCTGTGTCCAGCCCAGCTGGAGCCCCTCTGAGCTGCTCCCGCACGTCTGCAGGCGGCAGCATGAGAGCAGCTTTCCAGCACAGGATGCTCCGCTCTTCCCCAGCCTCCCACGCTCCCACAGAGGCTCAGGCAGTGCTGGGAGATGAACAGGAGCAGGCAGAGCTCCCCATGAAACAGAAGAGCCCTTTTGGCATTGATGTTTTTGGGCTCACCCACACAAACCCAGACCTGCTGAGCACCAGGCACAGCGAGAGGGTCGGACGGTGCCAAAGCTGATGGGGCTTGGGGCAGGTCAGTCCTTCAGACTCCTACTGATCGTAGCTCCAACCTGGAACTGACTCCTTACACATTCTGAAATGCCACCATCTCTTGAGAGCGATGTTTCTCTTTTAATTAAGACAGCACTCTGGAGCTAAGTCACTTTGGCTGATGGCAGATCTGAAAAAGAACCCGAACTGTTAAACCCAGCAGTATTGTCATGCTTAAGCTTTAGGTACGTAGCCCACAGAACATCCCTGCAGCAACAATTCACACATCTGAAGCCTCTTGCTGAACATTTTGGAAGAGCCAGGCCCCTCCAAACCGATCCCATAAATAACAGCAGGGAACTGATTGCTCAGCCCTCCGTTTTCAAACTGCTCCTTTAGGTCTGTTGTCTTCCCTGAGCTACTCCTGCTGGCATGAAGGGATTAGGTTGGAGCAATTGGGAACTGGGTAACAGAACTACTGAAAAGCCAAAGCAAAGCACAGTCTCAGCAGAGCAAACTTTGCTTGTGATACAACAAAACCTGTTCCCTCTTCCCTCCCCTCAAATCCAGTAAGACCAGAATGTTACAAAAGCAAGAACTAGGTTGCCATGACTACTATAAATTAACATCAACATCTTCTCCGTAACACTTTCCCTCTTAAAAACCTAGTTGCTGATCATAAGAGTAATAATGTAAAATTTTCTGTCATGGTACCAATTTAAAACGTAGGTAGGATTGTTCAGGTGTTTCAATAATTCATTTAAGGGAACATGGAAACATAGATTTGTTTACATTGGAAAAGGTCTCTCAGATCCTCAGGTATTGCTTTGCTCACAAATAATTTTTACAACCCACCACTCATTATAGCAGGGACTTAGGATTTAGCAGGGAGAATTCATCTGTAAAGGATTGTTAATTTCTTTTCCCACTTTTTTTGCCTGTTGGGGAGTAGGTTGGATCAGGCATTGTTCTGTGACATGTATATTATGTAACAGGTCTTTACACCTTTCTTTTCACTATGTATTTCTTCAGTGTAATAATAACAATAATAATAATAATATCTGAAAACCTCTGCAAAAAGGATCCTTCCCTGTAGAAAAGAGGACTGACAAAGTGAATTGGTCATACTTTCTTCCCAAAACAGGGTTAAGGTTATGCATGTTTGGAATCCTGTTAGTAAATTGCATTACATTATCTCTGTTTGCTACAGTGAAATTGCAAATTAACCCCCTTTAAAAGTGGGTCAGCTCACATCACCTAAAAGATCAGCACTGTGTGATCAATCTTAATATCGTTATCAAGTAATCTGCAGAAAAGTGCTTGGCAGACAATGCACTTTGACTCCCTGCCCAGGGCTCCTGCTCTGTGATTAATGGTTATGCTATTCCCCATTTGAGCCCTGATAAGTTACACCTGTCCACCACTTAGGCAGAATTCATTAGGAATTCATGGAACCACTAAAAATCACCAAAAGCCAAGGAGCAAAAGAGGAAAAATGTTCTCAGTACTTACAGGAAAAGTTGCTGGAAGTTCATATTTCAGTCTCACCCTCTGACAATCATATCCTTTCAGTGCTTCCAATGTAATATTTTCCAGATATGCACAATACTTTTCACATGTACAACTCTTGAATTTATGTTTACCATGAAAGGAGATTTTTGCTACTGTATTATTATATGAGTTGCCAAAAGAACAAAATCTATTGTCTGAAGATCAGACTAAGTTAGGCTGCAGTCATCCAAGCACTGGCTGGTACATCTGTGTGATGTATGGACAGTGGATATTTGTGTGATACTGTTTACTTAAACCATGTATTTTTGCCCCATAATATTTTCTGGAGAGGTTGCTGGCTGAATCATTGTTGATTTACTGCCATATGTGAACCATCTCTTTTGTCCTCTGCCAGTGCTGCAGCTCCTTGTGACACAGAAGGCCAGCAGCAGGCTCTCAGCTGCTCAACATCTGTGTCTGCCCTTTAGATGGGGTTTGTACAGGACACTGGCTTCACTTCAGATTAAATGCAGCTGTGAATATCATTAATGATTAACATAATTATGAGATGGTTCCCTCAGCTTGTTGTTTCACACCATGAAATGCTGGGTAGATAAAAAGGCTTAATGGCCTTAACACCTCCTTGTTTTTGACTGTCCACACCACCTGGTACAGCATTTTGTGGGGTCGAATTGGGCTCTGGACACCGCTCTGGCTTAAAATGGAAGCAAAAATTGAGGGGCTGCATGTTACTGCCCTGGAGCAGAGACAAACTAGGGAGGTACAAATAGTCTTGAACTGATATTTCCACAGGACACTTTGCTATGGCTTCAACAACGCATGGTAGAGAGCACCCATCATGATGAGGGAGAATCATGAAAACGCAAAATATAACTTCCATATTAACAAAAACCCAGAGCTGTTTGCTCCATCTACTCCAGCATTTGTAATAACAATGGCAATGAACAACGCAGGGACAGGAACAGGGAGGAGTTTTACCTCATCATTAAATTCTGAGGCATTATATTGTTATACACAGCTGTCATTTGCTTTGTTTTATTTTCCTGACAGAGATTATTTCTGGATATTTTTTTCCAAACAGCTCACTGGCTGGTGGTGCCATGAGTTGGCATTTTGCAACTACAGCCACACAGAGGGCAGAAGAGCCTACACCTACCCTGTCCTCCAAAAAGCCCTTTTAGAATAAAGAACATGATGGTTCAGAACTGGAAAAATATTTCCTCCAAAATCTTACCAAGAAAAATAATGGCTGGGTGCTTTCAAAGTAATTTTGGTGTTTTCTCAGGCCACACTTGGGTTAATGCTCGTAACTTAGTTCAGTACTTTTCCTCCATAAGTCTATGAAAGCCAAACTGCCCAGTGACTTCAGCAAGATTTCAGTGTTTAAGAGGAAATAAAGACCATTTCTTGGCCCTTCTTTGCTCTTTCAAAAACTCTTGAGGATCCTCTCATTGTTTTTGGTTTCAGTATTTAAAGAAATCAATGTTAATCAATCTCTCTGGAAGCCCTATAAAACTGAGCGTATGTCTGGCTGCAAAAAAGTCAGCAGAAATTGTACAGAAACATAACATTCACATGGCTGATACTTAACTTTTCCACAATTTCATAATTCCTCAACTCTCCAAGTTACACATTTCCCGCAGCCAAGAGATGACTAAAATGGTTTAACTGAATTTCACAACTTTGCAGATAATAACTGAGAACAGCAGGCAAAATTGCAGCAAAAAAACCCCAAACATTTTTCCTCCCCTCCTCAACAGGACTTTATCTCAGCAGCTTGCTTCACAAAATAAACAACCTTTCCAGTACAAAAAACCAGTGTGAATCTCGTGATTTTTAAATTGAAATATGTGAGGGGTTTGTTTTGTTTATCTAAAATCCACTTCAGTGGTTTTTATGAAACACAAGTCCCCCGTGCAAAGTTCTTGCTGCAACATTGAATGGACTTTGCCTTGTATGTGCTAGAAAAGGGGGTTTCTAAATGCAGAGAGTTGGTCCTGCAAGATTTATTCACAATTATTTGGAGGTAAAACATGCAGAAATACCCTTCCCCTCCCTTGAAGTGGTGGCTCTCATCAGAACCAAGCAAGTCCTTTTGTAGGAGTGTCATAGGTTAGCAAGCATAGTCCCGGAAGGGATGTCCTTGCTAAGGGGTGCTTACAGCTTCCTCTGGGACCTGATAGAACCTATCAGCTGGCCAGGTTGAATATGGACAATTCTTTAAGCCACTTAAAGTTGTGACCACCTCTGTGATCCACACTTAAGAATAGACAAACTCCCCCCCAAGCTCTCTCTCATTTCCAGTGCTGGCACAGGTGGCTGCAGGCACCGTGCAGGGGCCAGTGGGCCCGGCCAGGCCCTGCTTGGGCCAGGCCGGGCCGGGCCACGGCCAGCCTGGAGCCATGGGCCTGTTCCAGCCGTGGAACCACCCCCACTGCCTTGCCGTGGGCAGCCGGAGCAGCTTGGCTCTCCCCCTCTCCACTTCAATAAGAAAAATTCAACATTCCAGCTGCAAAGCTGCAAGGCCGAGGTGAGATTAACCCTTTTATTGCTGTGAAGAGCTGAAACCCTGAGGGAAGAGAAAGAGGAGATGCTTAAAGCTGAAATTCTGTTGTGAAGCTATGGTATATCAGAGTATCCCGTTGTAATTTCATGAAGATATGGGGGGTGGAGTGTTCAACCCGTAAGCAAAAGCACCTGCGCTGAGATAGGCAGATGCTGACGCAGCTGTAATTTCATGAGAAGTTTGGACAGGGAGAGATGGACCAGATGAACCAGATGAGGACTTTTGCTCCAAATGGGAAAGGAGAAACCTCAGTTCCTAGAGATGCTCCCAGAGATAGTCCTAAAGATGAAGATGAGGAAGACCCTTTGCTCCCAGGGAAGGAGAAGGGCCTCTGTTTTTTTTGTTTCTGAACGGCTCAACCTTAAAATTGTACCCCAAAAACTTCAAGAGTGGACCCTCGAAAGCAATTCCGGGAAAAGCTGCAAGTCAGGGGAAGGGACTCACATGTGAGCAGAGAGACTCCTCTTCCTAAATGGACTGAACAATATTTGGAAGTGGGCGGCTGTCTCGGTGTGATCATGTTTTCATAGCACGAGCAAGAATGGACTGAACAAGGTTATTATAGAAGTGGTAAACAGACTGAACATCTCAAGGGTTGTCTTTTTACATTGTCAGTGGGAGAAGGGAGGAAGGTGGGGGGAGGAGGAGAGTTCTGAAGGTGGTATAATTTTTTTTTTTCTTTTCTTCTTTTAGGTCTGTTAATAAACTTCTTTATATTCCTTCAAGTTGGTGCCTGCTTTGCTTCTTATCTCACAGAAGATAAACAGTAATGAGTATTTTAGACCAAACCACTACAAGGAGGAAGGGAAAGACCTGCATGTTGTACTGGCATAAGCAAAGAGGCCGGAAATCCAAGGACAGAACACATGGAAGAGGCTCAGCTTCCCGACCTGCTCTCTCCAGGACTGAGGAAAAGGTCTGGGGCTACTACAGATGTCCAGATGGAGGAGGGAGAAGCTACCATGCAGTGGCTCAGCAAAGAGCTAGACTCCCTCATCCCAGCCCTCTCTGGAGCCATGTGCTGAGCCCAGGATTTGAAGCATCTGTGCTGGATCCCCACAGCAATAATCTAATATTTCAGTTGGCCATAAAGTTGGAAACAAGCAACAAAAGGGATAAAGTGTGACAAAAGCCAAAGAAGTGACAAAACAAACTGCTGGAGAAAACAGAGCAAATGCATAATAAATATCATTTTAATATCTCCTTGCACCAGTGATTTGACAGGCAAAACTGAGGATGACTCAGATATTTTTCAAAAATTTTTTAAAACCAAGCTGTTACTCACAAATCACTTGATTTTATTTTTCTAGAGATCCTTTGGTTTCATTACGTTGTGTAATGAAACCAAACACTTCATACAGGGATGGCTTCATTTTACACAGAAGCACAACAAAAGTGCCAATCCTTCCCATAATCTGCTTCTGTACCACGACCAGTTTTGGTGGCTACAAAAAGAGTTTCCATACTATACCCTTTACTTGTAGCCAGGGTTTCCTGGGGGTAAAGGGGTTATTTCTTTAACATTTTTCCAAGAGAAGATGAGAGCCAGGAGATCTTATTGTTCATCTCTTTTATTCCCCTTCTCCTCCTGCTCCAGGACATTTTGTTGTCAAGGTTGGACACCTGATTTTTTTGTTGTTCTTGTTTGGGGGTTTTTTGGTTGGTTGGTTGGTTTTTTGTTTGTTTGACAGTTTAAAGCATCCTTAACTTTAACATCACAATGAGGTCAAAGAGAGTTTTGGCCTCATGGCGTAACTCCACTGACTCCAGTGGAAGACCAGCAAAGATCAATCTGTTCTACAGCATTCTTTTAAAAAAAACCAAAATATCACATAACTTTTATATGAGTTGTAAATTGAAGGTATTGGACCCACGAAACCCCCATGCAACCAAATTATACAAGGAGGAACTATGTAAAACCCCGTGAATCCTGATATGTAATTCCCAGGTGGATCAGGTACAGCTTTTTTTGCCTGAGATTTCAAAAACTCTACTTTCATTTGGATCCCCCTAGGGCAACCAAAATACTTTTTTCTTCTCCTTTGGTTAAAATGTTTATGCTTGTCTCACTTCCCAGAGCTACAAAGTGCAAAAACTGTATCTTCTTCATTAAAAATAAACAGGAATTCTCTAAAATACTCTGCTTTTCCCTCAGAATAAAACCAGGAGGGGGCTGCTACTCCACGTGAGCTGATACTGCTTTAAGCAACCTGGGCTAGTGGAATGTGTCCCTGCCCACGGGAGGACGGGTGGAACAAGGTGAATTTTATGGTCCCTTCTGATCCAAGCCATTCCATGATTCCACTAAGAATTAGAGAACTGATACATTACACCCATTTCTGTCTTTTGCCAGCTCTGCCAGTCTATATTTTGACCCTGTATATATTGCAAACGTTAAATTGTGAGCAAACATGAATAATTTAATGGTAAAATACTACAAAATCAGCCATTCCAAAGAAAACATCAAGTGGAAAGAAGGAACTCGTCCATCCTAGGAAGCACTGGAGAGGTGAGAGTCTGCAGAAGGAGGTGGTGGAGATGTTCTGCTTTTAGATGATGGAACCATAATGAAAAGTCAACTTTTCAGGCCACCCACTCCTTGGCTCTGACCTCCCCTGTCTGACATCAACCCACATCTATGTCAGGATATATTTTTAATCTGTCCTAGAATGATGTCATGCAATAATCAAACCACTGTAAATATGGTTCTTGTCGTCACCAATGAAACAAAATTAGCTTTTATACCAGAGAAGAGCTTTTAACCCAGCCAGTGACGTGATCAGAGGGGAAAGGGCTTTAACAAGGAGAGAATAAATCTTGGGCTCTTCAAATGCAACACAGGTTCAAGTGCAAAGCTTGAGTGCTTTAAAAGGAGAACTGCAACTTACATATTACTAGAGAAAGAGTTGGGAGAAGGGAGAATTCTTTTCACAGAACAGTATCAACATGGAGACAGTATAACCCTGGAAAAGGTAATGATGAAGCACTGGAGGAGTAACTCATAGTTCTACCACAAAAAAGGCAGGTAAGTTATTCTTTTGGTGTCTTAAATCCTAGATAAAACTTGATTCTATCCATTTGTCTCCTGGCATATCCAGGCAGCAGTGGGTTCATCTACTTTGCTTTCCATCACTTACATCAAAATTTCCTCCTTTTGCAAAGAATTCAGGTGCTGTGAGGGCAAGGGGGGAGAAGGGAAGGATTATGGTAAAGGAAATATACAAAGTTATAAATATTTTATTTTCATATCCATATAAGAGCATAAAAAGAGCATTGGAAAATAACAGAAACTGAACCACAGCTGCTTTATATACATTCTGGTGCTGTTTCTCCTGTGAGAGTGGTCCTGATGTATTCCTCATCTGCTCCACAGATCATTTTAATTAAAGCATTAATAGATTTCAGGCTGTCAAAGCCAGAGTATCTGTATACAGCCTGTGTCAGAGTCTGTATCTCCCCTCACACACTCCCATACGTTTTGTTCCGTCTATTATTGAATTAATCAAACACGGCAGCCACTCCTAATGACTTGTCTTAATCAGCTGCATCCATCACGGTGCAGGCAGGGCTGGTGAGCCCTGCCACAGCTACAGGTGCTGAGCTCAGCTGAGCCATGTTCCCCCTGTCCCCCGTGCAGTCACATCCATCCTGCAGTGCCACAAGCCACCAGCTCCTCTTTGTCACCGGTGGGAGATGCAGCTGCAGGCCCTGCTAGGCTGAGCCACTGTCCTGCCAGCTCTGGTGTAAAAGCAGCAGAAATTGCACATTTGCCAAATCCAAAAAGGTGGATTCTGTAGCTGTCAAAAAATACCCAGCTACTTTGTCATGTTTCCCCAGGTGTTCCAAGGAAGTTGTGCTTTCTCTCTAACAGGGAAACAGCTCTTGCAGTGTTGCACAAAAACATGCTCAGATAATTATTTTCGTATTTTCAAGTACACAGGAATCCTCACATTCTACACATTTCCCCCACTTCCGACGCAATTGGATTTTGGTAGGTGATTCATACAGCAGTGGCTTCAGCTTAACCCCTTTGAGTGCATCCATCATTTTGGTCAGGATCATAAGTAACAGTGCCTCTCAAAAACTAAATAACATACTTGAGTGAAATACTCATGTGTTATGTACATGTTTTCCATCCAAATAGCTTCACCTAATAACTCATGAAAGCCTGTAGTAGAGGAAAATTATGAGATTAAACATGATGCTTTTTGATACACTTGCTCCTTTCCATCTCAGAAGAACAGTATTAGCTAAAGCCATTCATTTTGTATAAAAGGATCTCTATAATGCTTCATCTGCTAAACAATTTCATTAAATTCTCCATCCCTGGTAGAAATGAGGTGCAATTTAAAGCAGCCAGGGATTTTAGCTGCCCTTATCACTATGGGGGTGCAGCAAATCCATATTTATTCAGTCTAACATCAGTGACATGATCTGTATGTTACAGGACCTCCCAGGATGTGACTCATGAGGCTGGACTCGTGAGGAACAAAGTGGTGTCCTCTCACCATTGCCATTTGTCACAGCATTTGTGAAATGCTGGTGCCAGACAAATACTGACCACCATCAGCAATTATTAGTAACCAACAATAATTACAGCTGCATAAATGAAAAATCATTTCAAACCAACAGGCCCATGTCACCACCAAATCTCAAGCCCCTTAATACTCCTTGCCTTTTAACAGACACTGGTTTCAGAAGGCTGGAGAACAGATGAGGCGGCTTTCATCACACCAAGCAAATTAGGGAATACTTTTCCTGCCAAACTGAGAACGTGGAGGTGGAAATCTCTCTGCTGTGGCACGAGCATCCGGAATTCTGGCATTACCAACACTTTCAGAGGTTGATTTTCTTTGGAAAAGTATGTTGCAATGTTGTGTAAGGCAGGTTCAGGAGGTACTTGCTGATGGTTTTGAAGAGAGTGTTAAATATTATGCCTTCCATAGTCAACATAGGAGACACAGGTAACCCTCCCTCCAAAAATCATGGTGTGCTGTGCACACATCACAAGTTAAATTTTACTTGACTGTGAAGATACTGCATCCCTCAGCTCATAAAGCAGCAGGAAGCAATGTGTTCTGGAAAAAAAATATTTGTTGGAAATCCAACTGTCTGCCTTGCCTTGAATGGGTTCAACACTTGCAGGTGTCGGCCTTACGAGTGCCACAGGCAGGATTGCACAAAACAGAGGCATTTTTGGAGTCAATACAGTTCACACTCCTCTCACAACACCCAGTCACTCATCCAGCCCTTTTATCCAGCTTATTCTCCTGGTGCCTTGCATGCCCCACTTTGGGAGGCAGAAGAGGGATCAGCTCCCCACAGGGAGGCTGCTGGATAGGGAAACCTGCTGCAGCAGAGCAGCTGTGGATCAGAGGAGGGAAAAAAGAACTGTGCTCCCTAGTTATAATCCCCTGCAGGGCCTAAGGCTCTTAAAATATTCTCATTCCATTGCTGCAGGGCGTGTTGTGGGTTTGTTTTTTTTCCTTTCTCTCTGTAAATCAAATGCATGATTTCGTTTCTGCTTCTAGTTTGAAGTACACAGAAAGTTTTCATGATGCCCACACAAACGTTTGCATACTGAATATTTAAATACAGGAGCGGTATCCACATCAGTTATCAGGGCAAATCATGCCCTCAGGAGGATGCACAGCACTTTAGAATCCAGCAAAATTTCAGCCCAGTGAAGTTTTATAAAGGATGGAAATGCCACACTGGAACAAACGGTAGTTTTATTCTAATGATTCTAATAGGATTTAACCAACTCCTGTATCAGTCAGACCTGCCTCAAGGAGAGCCCCCACATCTTCAGCAGCACCCTGACTGAAGCAACCCTCTTCCACCCACCCATAGACAAAAAGGGCTCTTAGATTTGAAATGCAATGTGGGTGAGCATTAATGACCCCAGAAAGCTTTTGAAGGGGCTACAGAAAAATAATTCCAAACAGGGATTAGCAATGGAAGCTTCTGTTTGTTTCTCAGTAGCTGAGTACAGATGGTAAACAAGTAGGTTTGGGGGAGGGGGGGAGTTATTCCTGAAATAACAGAATAAGGAAGTCTTTAGAAAAGTTGAAGACACAACAACTGAAAAATATTCTGAAAATACTGAAAATAACAGAGGTCAAGGAAAGGGGAACAACAACAGAGATGCTATGCATTTGCACACGCATTTTGTTTTTTTAAACCCTCAATCTGGAGAGAAAAAACTACTCTCAAGAAATAGTGGTCATTGTGGCTCCTGGCCTGATTTTTAAGCTGCTGGCTGGAGGTCAGCTTTAAGCAGGGCACTATGACACCCAGAGCTCCAGCTAACAGACATTGATTTTACTGCAACTCAGTGGAATCAATTTTTTTAGTTTCATGCAACATATGTAATACATTGTGATATAATTTTCCATCTGCAACACTTCTGAAACAGTATTTGACGTAATTCTCCTGTATTTATTATCTGTCTGGGATCACTCTCTCTTTCCTCATACACATCACCTTGCAGAATGAGTTTCAGAATCAAATTCTGATCTCAGTATGGGTGTATAGAACAGAGATGCTGTTTGAGAACACAAGAGAGGCTCCTACTGTAGTTGTACAAGCTCTTTCATATTGGTGCCTTTTAATCAGAAAAAATGACAAAACTTTTCTTTTTCAGACACTCTTCAGCTGCTGACACCCTGACAAACATTGCACAGCACACCTATTTCCCTCAGATCCTGTATCCTGAACCTGTACCTGGGGTCTGACACTGTTAACACACACCTTTCACACAAGGATGAACCCCCAATACACATGGGGTCTCAAAGCCAGGTACATGCTCCTGGTCCTACATCAGGGAATAAGGGCCACACAAAGCTCTTTCACTCAGCAGTATTTTCTCTCTTGTTGCTGAAAGCTTTCAGACCCCCATTCATCCCCCCCTAACCAGACACCACAAGTTACCTACCTTAGAAGACACAGGCTGTGTGAACAGTGAGCCAGGAAACACAGGATGTCCAGGCATGAAACAGATCACCTTCTGAAATCAGCTAATTCACATTCCAAAATCCCCAGCTGTAGCTGAAGCAGCCCTGGAATGAGAATGTTTTGCCAAAGGTCACAGAGCCACCAGAGATGCCCTTTTGCACCAGCCTCTGTGCCTGCAGCCCTCTGCCCAGCTTCTCACTGGTTCTTTTCTTCTGCTCTCCTCACATTTAACCTTTTCTTGCCTTTGACCATGTTCTACTTTATTCCATGAGCCACCCTGTTCCATTCCCTGTGGTTTCTGTGTCTGACTGAGGGTGAAAGCACCCCTAAAACATCGGGATCTTACACTGTAAATCAGGACAACCTGTTCTTCTGTCTTCCAAGTCGTGTGGTGTATTTTCCTGGACCAGATTTAGTTACATACATAAGATTGTTGCATATGTTTAGTGTAATATGTCTTGGGGTGACTTTATGATGTGTATCCCCTATCGCTGCCCCATGCCCAGGAATTAATTTTGTGCCTTTCTACGCCTTTAAACTGAGCCTGAGAGGGGGAAGGAAAAACTGAGCAAAACTTTTTCAAAGCAGTTTGCAGCTTGTTCAAGGTCACACAGAGACAGAGACGGCTCTCTGCGTTCAGCTGCGGCGGGAGAGCGAGAGCGGAGGGAAGCACCCTGCTTGCTTTCTTTCCAGCCAGCTTTCAGCCAGTTTTTCAGCTCCTTTTCCTCCACAGAGTTGAACTTTGTTTTCCTGGGACTCCAATTTTTTTCCTTTCTTCTCTGCTGGACAGTTTCAACATCAGAGCACATTGGGAGGACTTTCCACCAGGCACAGAGGGCCTGGCCCTGGGCCAAGCCCCAGCTCCGAGGACACCAAAGGGAGGACTCGAACACTTTCCCAGGTTTTTCCCCACAGCGACAGATTTTATTATTTAGCATTATTATCCTTTTCCCGTATGTTTGATGAATAAATAGTTTTTATCTCTTTCACTTTCCTTCAAGGAAAAAGGGTTTTTTCTGAACCTGGTGGGGGAGGAGTGGTTTGTAACCTGCCTTCTCTCAGAGGATATATTTTTAAATTTGGCCAAACCGGCACATAATACAATAATGAAACTCCTGTCTCCTTTAGTAATAGCCCTTCCACTCACTTTTTCTGCTTTGCTTCCCACTGTGCTCCCTCTAGGTGGAGGAAGGCAAGCATTTTGGGGATTGTTTTTCCCCTTAGAGAGATCCAGATTCCACCAGCATAATGTTACCTGTCATTTTTTGACACATACTTAAGACAGCAGAATTTATATGAGTCAAATTTTAACAAGAATTCAAAGTTACGTGAAAGAATCCCATATAAATGGAAGCCTATCACAAAATCTTCAGTGCAGTAGGATTCCCACATTTTAAACACTGGATATTTTCTGAAGCTTTTCTCTCCATGATCAGAACTCACAGAAATTGTTGAACCTACATAAATGAAGCACGGAGCTACTAAAACACTTCATTATTCCTTCTGAGCACTGTTCAAATACCAGTATTTACCTCTGAGGCTGTAACAAAATTGCATGTTTCTGCTCTGGCAGGAAGAGCCTTCCAGAGTCAATATTCATACTGCTGTGGGGAAACACATTTAATCTCCACATAAGCTCTCCATAATTTTATTATTATTATTTATAAGACAATGTATTGGGTAAATAGCAGCAGCTCCATCTATGTGCAGTGTTAACAGGAAGGTTTCAGAGAGCAGCAATTTGTAAATCAGCTGTTTGAAAGTGAAGGTAGGGACACAGCAGCCTCCCACTGCACTGAGCCGTTCTGCAGAGCCCCTGAGATCACCCTTTGAACCTCTTCCCTAAGTTCCACACGAGGCTGGGGGCTTAGCAGCAACTTGTCCCTTCTCTCCAGTTCATACACATCGTTTTTACTGAATAAAGTATTATCTCCAAGCCAGAACAGGAGGGGTTTTAATTTAGGCACTGCACAAACACAGAGCTGGAAGGAAAACACACTTTTCAGAGGAGTGTAATTATCCAGACCAACAAACTTGGGAAAGAACTTGGAGGGAAGAGTGGTGCCACACAATGCATTCACACAGATGTGCCAGGGTGAAGTGTGCTAATGGCTTTACAGACTTCTTGACAGAAAACACTGCTTTATTGACTATTCCTGATGGTGATATTAATATTAATCTTATTCTTTTTCCCCAATTAAAGGTTTTATATTCCAATGACATTGTAATCATAAGAAAAAAAAAAAAAAAAGGGATAGAAAATTAAGGCCAGCCTGCTTGTAATGTTCAAGAAGATAAGTGTTCATTATAGCAATTTTATATAGTGGGAGTTATTAATTTGGCAATTCAATTGCTCAATGACTGTGTCGTTAATAATCAGGTGATTATAATGAAACAAATACTCTCAGTTGTGGAGTTAGACAATGAAACAGCCCTAAAGTGGAAAAACAGAATTATAATGTTTATGTTTTCCTCGAATTTATGCTATAAAGTCAGTGCATAGACTACATTTTGGTAGTAATTTCTTCTTTTATATCTGTAGCCTATGTGCCTGCCTTCACTTTTTATTATTACTGTTAAAGCTACGTTATAAAAAGGACAGAGAAGAAATTAAGCTGGAAAATTTGATGAAGTATAAAGTATATATTTTTGCTTTCAATGTCTTATCCTCTTTAAAATTAAGCTCTCCCATTAAACCAGAGGTGGCCTGTCACTGCATTGCCTTAGAATAATAAAAAGATGCAGAGGAGCCATATCTGCTTAATTATCACACTTTCCAAAAAGCAACCATGCTAAATTTAAAGAGCAGCAAAACTTCAGAAGGCTTGGTCTCCATAGAGGCTTAATAATCCCTCATACATGAGGGATTTTTTCCTGCTGTAGTGTCTCAGAGCCGCTCTGTTTTGGAGACCCTTCTTCCTTTTCAGATGTGACGAAAAGTTAAAAAGCCCCACAGTTTCAATGCACTTTCTAACCATGCCAGGTGGTGTAATAAAATAAACTACCTATCATAAAACCACTTAGGTTGGAAAAGACCTTCAAATCCTCAAGTCCAACCATAAATCTGACCCATGCCTACAGCCCTCCCTGCTCCTGGATCCTTAGACAATAACTGCAACAGAAATATTCTCAAGTTTTGATATCCCACAGTTTTATTCTCTACTGATAAAGTGAAGGAACAGGAAATACACTTTTAAATTCCAGGTTAAAATGAAAGAAACCTGAAACAAACAGTTATTTTTTTTCTCACATGTACAAGGGATTTCAAAAAAAAACCTAACGAAGGAGCTGAAGGAGCAGGTGCCCTGGAAAAAACACAACTGGATGTGAAAGTTTGAGAAAGAAAGATCAGTGCAGGTACTGTTTCATGGTTTTCTCCTTAAAATATTACAGGGACACTGAGAAGTTATCTGCTGGACATACTAACTCATTCTAGCAGCAGACCATTGTTTAAATTCACTGTTATTCCATTACCATATGGAAGGCAACTGAGGACATAGTGTAATAAAAATTAAAATAAAAAGGGGAGTTTCCTATGAAAATTTGAAAGAGAATATCAGATCATACAACCAATGTCAAAAACTATTATATTTTAAATTATCTATACTTTTAATAAAAATTATAACCTAAGATTTGAACAAAATTAATATAAAAAGCAGATATATTTATGATCCCTTATGATCACTATTGTCTGCTTCTTTTCTTATGGAATAGGGACATATTAATCCAATTTACAAATGCACAACTTCAAGGAAAACCACTTCAAGACCAAAGAATAGAACTCCTGGATTCTTGACTTAATTCAGCCCATGTCTACTGGGAGAAGGGCAAAAAGAGGGTGTCCTTCTAGGAAAATAACAACACTACTATAAAATAGGAGCCATCTGTTTTGGGTTGTTACTTCTCTTTATGAATAAATATCGCGTAAACTGAATAGCTGAGCAGAAATTAAAATCTTATATGAACCAAAAGGATTTGGATCACACCTCCAGACTTTTGTCAAATGGTAAACGAACCAGTTTCTGAAGGCTGGAAGAGCAGAGGAAAACACATATGCTGAACAACCCCTGAGACAAAGGAAGCTAAACTCAGATTACTTCAATTTTCTGAAAGGTTTCAGCAAAGGTTATACGGGATTTCAAATATAGAAAGTAAATAGGACAAGAACTGGCATTATTGCTGGCATTTCTAGCATTTACTAATTTGGGTATTTACACACTGGGAAATCTCTGCATAATTTCACTGTTTAAATCCATCGATGGAAGGTGCATTGATATTTTTGGTCAGTGAATTTGCTTTAGTTCAGAAATAAGGTTTCTTCAAATTCTGCTAAGAACTGCAAGGAGAAAATGGAGGAAGAACAGATGATTTGCAACTCTGCCTTCTGTTGAAGATGGGTGATTTTTTTCCATACTCTGTCAAGGAAAAAGAGAAGAAGATAATGGTTAGAGCGCACTGCAGTGACACAGTGCCAAGGTTCTTTTTCTGGTTTTTGTTTGGTTGGGGTTTTTTTGGGGTTGAACAGGTCACTACTGTGGTATAGTTCAGATATTCTTAATTCCCATTTGGAAAGTCTGAAGGAGGACACTCAAATACAAGAGAACTCTTGGAATAAGAGCTCCAAAACCCCGAAATATCTTTGTTTGTTACATTATTTGTAAAGGCAATAGCAAACAATACATGAAAATAAAGTGAAACTAAAATTCCCTTGATGCTAAGGAAAACCAGGCAATGTTCTACTCATTTATTTAATAAAAACCAAGCAACAAAACCAAAAACCTACCAAAATCTGTTACTCATACAAAATGAGGCAAATTTTGTGAGGTTTGGAGATTAGTTATGTCAGTAATGCAGAGCTTATTGTCTTTCCAGCTCATAGTTTAAAAAGGTCATTTATATGATTTTCTTTGATCTCTGTAGATTGTCGGTCTTTCTGTCAGAGCCTATTGGAAATGCTCCTGATGAGATAATTGTAAAATTAATAGATTCAACATGAAACTTGATTAAAAACAGCCCACTTGATTTCAAGAGCAGGAACACAATAAATACTCAATTGTCTTGCTGGAATTCATCTAGTTTGAGGGGGTATATTGTGTGTAAAGACTGTATCAGCTGGACTCGGGAAATTCTGTTAGGTTCACACAAGGAAATTTCCTTTTAAGGAACCCATGAGGGTCTGGACCGGAGGAGAAGCCCCAAAGAGGCGAGGCATCTGGCCAAATATAATTTTCAGGCTTTTTATTACCACCCAGACCACTCTGTGTTTTTTCAGAGCATGGAACAGATAATGCATTTTTGTTTCTGGGAAGAAAAAAATCTAAAACTTGAAGTAATCCCCAACAACACTTTCAGTTCTAATTTGTCAGATTATCTTGGCACAAAGTAGATAATAAATCATGACCCAAAAGTTCTTTTTCACTTAAGATGCCTCTTCTGAAGGGTTCTTTCCTTCTGATTAAAGATTTGAATCTTTAAATTGCCCTGATTACAAACTGCCAAACAACTCACGGCGCCAGAGCATTCTCGAGAAGTTCATCAGCCCAGCATCCAGCACAGCCACCAGCCCTGCAGGGGACTGAAGGACGTGGCAAAGGCACTGGGGCAGGGGTGGCTGCCAGAAAACCCAGCCAAGGCAGCGCCCATTTTCCCTCCCACAGGCAGCATCTTCAGCTAAGAGAGCATTTGCAGCCACGGAGGGAGTTCAGCTTGAGCTTTAAATCACACAACCTCTTCTCTTCTGAGGGGAACTCATCCCTGTGCCATTGCTGGTGTGCTCTGCGAGAGCTGTATTTTGTGAGACATGTCTGACACTGATGACAGCAAAGACAATAAATCCATCATGCTTCAAACAGCATTTTTGGGAGAATTAAGAGAGGCTGTTTCTGCTGGCTGAAGCCTCCTGTCCATGAGCCTCAGCTTTCCCCTTCAGCTGGCTCTTTAGCAGCAAGAATGCAAGTGGGAATCATGTTGTGAACAAACAGTCTGACTGCTGCAAGTCTACTCTACATCTTTATAGAAAAAATACAAATTAGCATGCTTCTTCTATATATAATGGAAGCAAATTGCCTGGAAGAAATCCTACAGCTACCCACTTTACGATTTACTTGACAAACATTTATTTCCAGTCAGAAACACAGTGATTTTTTGACAAAGGCAATTGTGGAACTTCTGGGGTCTGTACAAGGAAAGGCTGTACCAAGGAAAACAAACACACATTTACAAAAGGCACTCTTATTTTACTGCTGTATAAATTATGTCATCTCAGTATCTGGGTTTAGCTGTAAAAATACTTTTGACATCACTGTAACACTTGAGGAAACCCTCTTTTATTAAGGAAAGAACAAAAATCATTTTAGTCCCTGAAACAAAATTAAAATCCTATACCAAACAAAGTTTCCTTTGAACAAAAATAAGAACAAAAGACTCCATAAAGCCTCTCAAAGATTTTGTTTCTGCCAGCCTGACTTATAGGAAAGGCCTTCAGACACATCAGCCAGGCACAGACAGCAGAGGGAAAGCAGAGCAAAGATTAAGAAGGTCCTGGTGAGTTTGTTTCCAGATCCCAGCAGGAAAACCACAGCACAGTCAGGACATTGCGTGTGCACAGACACAAAACCTTGTACATTTGTTTTTGATCAACTAAGACCAACTAAGTTTACTCTGAGTTTAGACCCTTTGAGCCACACATATAAGACTAAGAAGAAAATAAGCAAAATACAAACAAACAAACAAACAAACTAAACACCCCAGCAAACCCCAAAACTCTAAAAGCCCCCCACTCAAGCTCATCTCATATTTTCACATATGACTATCCTACTAATAAATACATTTTTAAAGGGACAATTAGAGCAAATATTACCAACCTTCATGCCTATATGTGCTGAATTACATATTCCATTTTTTACATTTAATTTTAGTGCAGATCTATAAGGGGAAATTGGTAAACACAATTTATCATACAGAAGCAAAGAGGAAAAGGGATTACAGTTTACTGTCAAATTTGCAACCCTCTGAGCACAAGCACATTAGAATAACTCTATTCCATTATATCCTAAACCCATCTCCTCCTGCCTCCAGCACTGGGTAACCAGGAATGGGAAAAATGTTCAGGCTGTGCTACTTTCTCCAGCACACCGTGCCAGCCTTGCCTGTGTAAGGAGGAAAAGGATAATGACATAACTGGGCTTTCTCTGCACTGACAAAGGACATCTGGGGTTTAAAATGTTGCAGAATATTATCCCCAGGCTTTCACAGTCCCTGGTTTTTGCATTTCACACATCTAACTACCCATACATACACTTGGAGCTGGAACCTGAAGAGATGATAAAACAGAACCTAATTTTTGGATGAAGGTCAATATCTACTTACAGGCTGTGTTTCAGATGCAGATACAAAGGTATTTAAAATGAAGAGCTGATCAGCTTGTCAGGCCATGTTCACCACTGTAAAGTCTAGTACATTAACAAGGGCCAGTGACAGCACAGTAAAGGTGAAATCCCCCCTCCTCAAAAAACCAAAAAAAGCCACATCAGTTTCACCAAACCTGGAGAAAATCCTGCCTTTTCCTTTTGCCTGATTCTCTTTGGTTCCCTTTTAGTTTTAAGACACTGTCACTGAAGTTTAGACATCATGTCACATCATCCAAGGGAACCTGAGAGGAAGACTGAGCATTGGGAAGTTTATGCACTCACTCATGCATCTGTAAAGCATTGGAAAACCGCACACTTATCGAGATGGGCACAGGCAGAGTGGTTAATTTTTACATTTTTTTCTCCTGTGCACTAATCCCATGGAAATCTCCAGCAAATTACAGGCAAGGGCATGGACACACACTAGCAGGCAAAAGGCTGAAACCTCAGAAATAAGGGTAAACCAGCAGGTTCTAAACACAACTGGTCAGCAACCCCTCAGAGTCAGAGGTGTGGGCCAGCTGCAGACTCGTGTCCTGCCTTGCCACGGCTTTGGAGAGAACACAGAGTTTTGCACAGGCTACTTCCAGGGTTTCTGCCTGCTGAACGAGTCAACAGTCTGTCCAGGGCTGCTGCTGACAATTCTCAGCAGTAAAAGTTGCTGTTAAATCTTGAATTAGTTTGAAGTCAGGCTCATTAAATTCGGAAATGAGCTATAAAGATGTTTTCAAAAAGGATGAGCAAGTGAGTAAATTTTTAATTACTTATCAAGGAAGGGTTTTCAGTAGAGGTCATCTTTGCAACTATGCAAAGCAATAAATATAACAGATTTATAGCTGGTTTTGTTTTCATGATGAACACCCAGGATTTGAAGGGAGTACAGAGATCAAAAATGGCTTGCTTTGACCAATATTTATGTAATATTCTGTCTCCCAGCACACAGACAGAAAAAAGCATGAACAAAACATTCTCTCCTTCTTAAAGGAAATAATCTGTGTATTTACATTCAAACAAAAATAATGAGACCTTCTGTTCAAGTCATCCTAAAACTTCCTCACACTCCAATCATACAAAGACACACTTTGATCAAATCCTGGCACTTGTACAGCGAGTTCAACTGCTGGAAGGTTCTGCAGGTCATTCCTTGTAGCTCTGCTTGTTCATTCTCACATTTAATCTGCCTGCATCGATCCAACGAACGCGAATCGATAGCGACAAGGTGATGCACTGAAATCATCATTCAGGCCACTGTGGTTTATGGCACTCCATGCTTTAGGTTCTGGCTTGCCCTAGACCTGGAGTTTACCCTGCGTGCCTTGGACCTGGAGTTTACCCCTCTGCCTGCAGGAGCAGTGGTGCTGGACAGAGCAGATGCCCTCACCACCTGCAGTGAATTTTGGGATGTGGTTTCCTTCCCCCACCACCAGGCAATTCCTCATTTTCTGCCATGGGTAATCCAGAAGTCCTTTCCCTACCAGCCAATTGTATCTGAGATCAGGAGACTTTAATGCACCCTGAAATGTAAATAATGCCCAACACACAAACACCTCTCAAAATCTTGGGTCTGGCTTTATCAAGGGCTTCCACAGCACCACAAATAGCTTTTAACGCATTTTAGTTGGTCAGAGAACATCCTTGCACCCACTAAGCCCTTCACTCAGCCATCATCACAGGACCAGATGGCTCTTGAGCTTCACCACACCACCACCAAACTTGGACTGCCACAACCTGCCAGCACCAGTGCTCTGCACAAGGCAGCAGAATAAATCAGACCCACCATAGAGCAGCACTGGGTGGTTGCAGATGACAGGGTATTTTTGTTTCCAGAACAACAGAAAATGGAGATTTTGAGGCTGAGAGAAAGCATGTCAAAACGAGAACCTTTTGCTTCTGAATAATTCTTTTCACTAAAGTTAGATCAGCTTCAATAACACACAACTGGGGAAAGGATACTCCGAGCAAACCTAGGAAAGATGTGACATGACACCCCAGCAGAGAAAAAGAACTGATCTGTGAGAGTATGAAGCAGGGAACATTTTACATTATTACATGTTATCACATTATACATATTATACATTCTTATTCTACTACACAGCTGTATTCCCTGGTTATGCCAAAGTGCAGTTTAGCCCTGACTTTCAATCCTTCCCTCTTCTGAACGTGCAAAGGATTGGCATCCTTGCTCCGGAGCATGAAATCTGGCTATAAGAGCTCATACTCAGCAGAGAGATTGCAGAACATATCAGTACCAGCAATGTTGTCTGCCACTTTGGTGAAACATCCCCACATCCTCTGAAATGCATTTCCATGACAGACTGGCTTCACAAGGCCAAAACCAGTTTAGTTGATTATTTTCAGTACATATTCCCTCAGCACTCAAAAGATTTCAAAACATGACAACCTCTTACTGAGAAGTATATCCTTTCTGATGAGAATATCCAAGACTCTGAATTTGGAATATTTTCTGCATTACTAAAATCAAAAGCATTGAAAATCAAAAGTTTCAATTAAGTCAATCCTCAGTTTAACATTTCACGTTGTCAGTTTTTATACTCTGAACCCAAAAATGTGACAAAATCAGTGTAAAGAAAATAAGAAACCATTAACTAGCAGAACTTAGCTGTAAATACCTCAACAATATGCAATGCTCCTGTGGTTTGGTAAATGTAATCTATTGATAAACTTCTCCCTTATGAAGCAGCCTGTCTGAAAAAAACAAGTCATGGAGTGATTAATTAAAAAACATATCAATAAATGACTTAAAAGAGATTCTAATTTGAAAACTAAGTACTGATCATATTGCCTCTCACTGTCAGAAAATCTGAAGACACTGTCAGAAATCAAGTACACTTTTGCCCTTTTAAGGGTGAGCTCTGCCATAAAGAAAAGTCATCAGAAGCAATAGTTCTTAATTTTACTTAAGTATATTTATTATAAAGCCTCAAACTTGGAGTATTTAACATTTCATTCTAAATGCTTACAGTACTCTGAGATTAAGTGCAACTTTGAAGACCAGCATCAGCTTTTACTGCTTTTTAAAGTGTCATGAAGCAATAAACTGCGTGATTTAGGTGGGTAAGGGAAGGTCCCAGAAAAACCCATCTGCTTTTGAGTAACACTGGAAGGAATCAACTCCCAGTTTGAATTTCAAATTCTCCAGGTATCTAAACTTGTAGTGTCCCAATATCCCCAGCACTTTTTCCTTTTTTGAGAAAACCAACACAACCATTTCTTGAGGGAGCACATAAACAGGGAGCTGGAGACTACTGAGGCACAGGACTTGCTCAGTCCTGAGGGAAGCCTTGAGCCAAACTCTCTCTCTGTAGGAAATATTTTTCCACTTGTGGTCTTTGGAGCCTGCTTTGCCATGAGGACACAGCACCAGTAGGTGTAGCACAAAGTGCCTTCCCCAGCCCCTTCATCCCTCGCTGCTCTCACTCCTGCAGCAGGTGGTGGAGGGAGGATGAATTATCTCCAGAGGAACCTGCTGCTATTTCACTGCCAAGACTGAGGCTCAAGCCACCGAGCTGCTACATCAAAGATCATTCCACTACCTTCACTTTTAGTCAATTTATGAGGAGTGCACTCTGTGCATTTTTTAACACAGACCAAAGGTACCAAGCTTCAGCAGATGGCACAGAAATATGCACTCCTAGTGCACAGAGCCAGGCTCCTGGGGCTCTGATTCCATGACAATGAGTTAATTTTCATCCCTGCTCTCTTTCAACACAAAGTAGGTGCTCATAGACTGGTCTGCACTCCTGCTACCTTGAAATACTCTTCAGATGTGCCTAACCTTATTCTGATGTGTCTAACCTTATTCTGTAGCATCTCTTCCACCACAATTTAAGTTCTTGCAGAAACCATCTTATAGTCTGTGTTCCAAATCTGGGTTCTGGACTCTGTGCTTGTACAATCAACGACAAAAATTAAGTGTTGTAGCACTTAAATTCAAGGCAACCTGGATTTTTATTTTGCCTCATTTTGCAGTCAGCTACTAACCCATATAATTATTTATGTTTCAATATAAAATTCTTAATTTAAAGTGCAAAAGAAAAGCATCGCAGTTAAAAAGAATATACCTTATCTATGTTTATACCTAATTAGCGTGGATGCATTTTTTCAAAATGCATCCAGGAATCTGGCAATTCAATTTCTGATCCCAAATCCACCAAGATATATAAAGAACTGCACTCCAGTTTTACAGACCACCCTGGATACAGTAGCATTTGTGCAGAGACTATTTATTAAGTTCTGTCTTGGAAGACTTACAACGGGGAAAAGCAAAGTCATGCCAGGATGTGGTTGGTTTGATAAATAATGGAAGGAGATTTCATAATACAGAGCTCTATTATTCCTTCAGAGTAAAGTGCAACGGAGGAGGAAAGCTAATAACACAGCAGCATAAATTTCTCCTAATGGAGAGACAGGCAGATTGGTTCCTGGAGGGGGGCAGGATTAGGGTTTGTACAAGGCCTAACAGCTGTAAGTTACTCCGGGTTTACTCACTGGTGAAGAGCTCAGCACATCCAGGCAGGAGGGGCAGCACTGGAGCTGCTGAGCTCCCAGACACCGGAACGCACCCAGGCTGCTCGGCAGCCCCCTGGCCAGCCCTGCCCTGCTAACAAGTGACGGTACAGCATGCAACCTGGCGTGATTTCATTTGAGAAACAAACAATAAATGAAATTGCATTATTCTTCTATAGGGTTGAAAAGCACTCCAAGGCTTAGCTGCTGTCAGAACACCACGCTGCTAGGCAAGCAGCTGGAAAAAATACGGGAATTTTTGATGAAAATGAAATGCGTTTCAGATCTTTAAAAACTATCCTTCATTCAGTCTGCATTTCTGGTTTTGTAACCCCCCCAGGGTTCAGCCACCTTGTATATTTTGTCAGTTCTAGCTCTCCAACCATCTACCACTGTCACCAGCTTCATTTGTGAGGGGGAACGTGGGGGTGTGATGGAATCATGCAGTAGAGCTGTTTGAACGATTCAGTGTTGTCTGGGTATTCCTCTGCCATCTATCACCCAGAAATTTATACTGCTTTTCAGATCACTCAAAGGAATTAAAGCTCTTCAGGATATAATTTCTTTCCCTGCAATTTCTTTTCCTGGCAAAAGTAAAAAGAAGTTCAATCTGTTTTCACTGAATGTCCAAAAAAGTATTAGACCTCACACTCATGCTCAGACAGCTGAACATAAAGGTGTCTGGCTCTATATATCTTAATTTTCCTCTCCTGAAATCAAGAGCAATCATTGTATGGATACGGTGTAAAAGCATGTTCAAAGTGAGCCTCAGCTGAGGCAGAGATCATTTCCTTTTGATGCAGTACAACACAATCAACATCTGTGGGAAACAAAAGCCTCTCATAAGGGCTTACAGAGCACAAACAAAAGAGCGGCCCGAGGGGCAGATAATCAGTTTACACAGAACTCACTGTAGCCATGTTATCAAGATGGAAAACAGCGGCAGAAATTAGGCTGAAGTGAAATTGCATTTTAGGATTGCTAAGAGTGCGATCAAAGAGGGCACACTGCGCTGAGAACCACTCCCCTCGGCAGGCAGCTGGTGCCACTCGTCACCTCAGCAGGCAAAGGGCTGAGCAGGCACTGCCAGCTCCCGTCCCACAGTTCTGCTGTCACCGAGGGCAGGCAGAGCCCTTGAGCTGTCACCACTCTCAGAATCCCCCAGGAGAATCCGCTAGCAGCTAAAGGGACCTGGAGGATGGAGCACTTTGGAAACCGTCTGCAAACTGTAACTTGAAACACTCCAGCTCCCATCTCCTGCCCCGCCGCCGGCTGCCACCAGCTCGCCTGGATCTGTCACCACCCTGGCCCTGGTGACACGGGGACGGCAGCAGTGGCAGAAGCGGGGATGGGCAGAGCTGAGGCACGGCAGGGAAGGCACTGGAAGAGCTGGAGCAGCAGCGGGTCATGGGAGAGCAGCGGGAAGGTGAGCCCTGAGTGGGAAGGGCTCTTCCATCCACATCAGCCAAAATCTGAGGTGAGGAGCACTGACAGGCTGGCCCGGTGTTCTGACTTCACAGAAATGCAGCTCTTCAGCCAAAAAGTGGAAAAGTAACTTAGAATAAAAAATATCCGTTTTCTCCAAATAGAAAGCTCTGTTCCATCTGAAATGTAGAATTTATTTCTGAAATTACATTTCATTTAATCAATGCCTCTTTTCACCTTTAAAGCTTAATTTTGGGAGCTCTAAAAATAGAGCACAACTCAAAAGGGAAAAAATTTGCATCTTTGACCCTCATTTGTGAAGAATTTTGGTTCAATAACGATGGCTTTTCATTAATGACTTCAGCATACCTTGTTTAGTTAACTATTTATCCAAAATAGCTTCTCTGGGTCTAACCATGGTCCCAAGGCATATCCACTTCTGTGCTACGTAAAGCTCTAAAGTACCATCCTCTGCCTGTCCCACTAGCATCACATCACAAAAACACAACACTTTCTACTATATTTTCGGTACTCTGCCATTTTTTTTAACCATACTGTGTCATAACATGAAGCATCTATTATTGCACCAGTCATAAAAGACCTCAGAGACTTGTAATAGATCGAATGCTACTAGCCCAGTCTGACATCAGAGGACTGAGGTCTAAAATGTTTCCTCAGAGGAACAAATGTCTGTAAATAACTGTATTGTGTTAAAAGGTCTGAGAGCAGCCACTTTACGACCTGCCCAGTGCCTGCTTTGAATGTGCTTCCCTGTAGAGACTCCAGCAGCATTTTATAAATTTAACAGTTACTATGGAAAGAGATTTTTATCCCACAGTAACTACTGTCTGGAGGCAATTTCTTGGAATCTATTTAATTAAAGAAAAAAAAAAAAAAAAGCCTTAGGAGAAATCACCCCATTATATTTCAAAAACAATTATTTCTGTCATAATTCTGCTGATACTTTATGGGTATTGCCTTGTACTTTTTGCTTAATATAGGACTCAGACTCCCTCTGCATTCAGGAGGTGCCATGGGCCAGCAGGTGTCATTCTGGGCAAGGACTGACCAACCACAGGTTGCCATTTCACCACGACGGCACCCTCACTCTCCACACTCCGTATTCTCTATTGCCATCACCAAAGTAATGAAGCATCTGAGGTGAAAGACAGTAAAATATTCAGTATCACCACTATGAATTCTTCTGTTCCAGCTGCTTTGCTTCTCACTTCAAATTACAATCCTCTGCATAGCCACAATATCCTAAGCAATTGCATCAGAAGTGATTAAGATATTACACAAAAATGAAGGATTATCAAACTGAGGGAATCCTGGCTGGAGTACAGAGATGAACAGATGAGTAACTCTGATCCTGCATGGAAAATAAAGAAGTAAAATACATGTTCAACGGAATAAACTACCAGCTGTGACACAAATTAGAATTCCTCTCTTGACTTTCCTGGAGCTATGCTGATTTACATCAGGCAAAGATCTGTTCCATGGTTTAGCCTTGTCATGTATCATCAGTAGCTTCTTTGCACATTATTAACTGTGTGCTGGAGGCCAATGCTCTCCTGGGGTGCATCAGAAAGAGCATTCCCAGCAGGAGTGATCCTGCTCCTCTGCTCAGCCCTGTGAAGCACATCTGGAGTGCTGTGCCCAGCTCTGGGCTCCTTGGGACAAGAGAGACATGGAGCTCCTGGAGCGGGTCCAGTGGAGGGTAACAAAGATGATAAAGGGACTGGAGCATCTCCTATGAGGATGGACTGAGGGAGCTGGGCCTGTTCAGCCTCCAGGAGAGATGTCTGAGAGGGGACCCTGTCAATGTCTGTCAGAGTCTGCAGGGAGGGGTCAGAGGATGGAGCAGGCTCTGCTGGGTCGTGCCCAGCAATAGCACATGAGGCAATAGACAGAAACTGATCCACAGGAAGTTCCACGTAAACCTGAGGAAGAACTTCTTCACTGTGCAGTGACTGAGCACTGGGACACATTGCCCAGGGAGGCTGTGGAATCACCTCCCTGAGACATTCCAGAACCATCCGGACACAATCCTATGCCATGTGCTCTGAGGGGCCCTGCTTGAGCAGG
The DNA here is from genome assembly GCF_041296385.1 of Aphelocoma coerulescens. NCBI lineage: Eukaryota > Metazoa > Chordata > Aves > Passeriformes > Corvidae > Aphelocoma > Aphelocoma coerulescens. Next base: position 11,930,462 of record NC_091019.1, read on the forward strand.
GAGGCTGGACCAGGTGTCCCACTGTGGTCCTTTCCATCCTGACCACCCTGTGATCATTTTCTGTGTTGTTTCAGTTGTCTCCTCACTGCATCATCAGCAACACTCTTCAACATCCAGTCAGCCTCCTCCCTGATGTCCTCCATTTCAGCCTTATACTACAGTGACTGTCACATAAAACAGTTCTTCTTGAAAAACGAAACACTTCTAAAACAGAAGTTATTTAGAGCTATACCAGTTATTCACCGAGGATCTGACATATTTGCTTTAAATATCTGTTCTCCCTCTTTGTCTTGGAGTGAATTTATGATGTGTATCCCCTATCGCTGCCCTACGCCCAGAAATTAATTTTTGTGCCTTTCTATGCCTTTAAACTGAGCCTGAGAGGGGGGAGGAAAAACTGAGCAAAACTTTTGCAAAGCAGTTTGCAGCTTGTTCAAGGCCACACAGAGATAGAGTGAGAGGGAAGGGAAGCACCTGGCTTGGTCTTCTTTCCAGCCAGCTTTTCGGCAGTTTTTTTCCCTCAGCTCCTTTTCCTCTGGAGTTGAACTTTTGTTTTTCCCTGGGACTTCTTTTTTTTTCTTTTTCTCTCTGCTGGACAGTTTCAATATCAGAATACATTGGGAGGACTTTCCACTGAGGCCTTGGCCCTGGAGGTGGGCATACGACCCCGTCCCAGCTCCAAGGAGAGCAAGAGAGATCTACAGAAGGACTCTGAATTTCCCCCCAGGTTTCTCTCAGCAGAGCAGGAGGTTTTATTATTTAGCATTTTTTTCCTTTTCCCGTGTGTTTGTTAAATAAATAGTTTTTATCTCTTTCACTTTCCTTCAAGGAAAATTTATTTTTTCCCGAACCTGGTGGGGGAGGGGTGGTTATAGCGTGCCTTCTCTCAGAGGATATATTTCCAAATTTGGCCAAACTGGAACCGTTCTGGGGTTTATCACATTTAGTAAGCAATTAATTTTCAAAATTCTTAGACTCCAGTTCCAGCCCTTTTACCTTCCTGTGCCTACCAGTTCATGCTTCCATATAGTGAGGCTGTGTGTTTTCCCACTGAAAATGCTCTGAACAGCAAATGACAGCCTTTCATCTCTCTCACATGGCCATCAGACTGCCGTTTGCTAGTCAAAAAATGACTGCACGTCTCATTTACCACACACATTGAACCTGTGCCTTTGTATTTTTCTCTCCAGGTTGACTGGAGAAACCACAAGGCAAAGACAAAAGACACAGATGCCTGTACACAAGCAGTGTTTAGCCAAGACGCAAACTAGTGGCCCTCAGGTTTACGAAGGCAATTCTCCACAATCCAGCAACCATGAAGGCTCCACACGAAAGCTTTAGACAAATTTCTTATACCAAAGTCCAAGATCTCAATACCAAGTCAATACCCTCCAGGAAGTGCCTATTCTGTATTTTAAAACAGAGATGTTCATGTTAAAACCATGCACTCCCTGCAAAAAGAAAACTCTTAGGTGAAAAGATAATGACTGAAGTAAAAATCTGTCCTAGTTGATGTTTGCCAACAGAAAATGACAGTAGGAGGGTATTTCTTGTGCATGCACAGCATGATGGCTTGCAATGTCACTTGAACACAGACATCAGCTGGGTAAACAAGTCCAATTCTCTACCCTCTCAGGCAATCACATTCTATAAACCAGTTCATACAGCCTCCATCATGCTTTTTCCCCCACTAACAATCCCTAGATAGTAGTTTGCCTTGTGTAATATGTAAACTTGAGTATCAAAAACTATCAAACCTTTGACAATTTATGCTTTAGTAAGTCGCCTACCAGTACTTGTGATGCTGCCATACACGTGTTGCACTACATCACACCAAGAGAGAGGCTGTAAGGTAATAAACTGAAAGGATTTACTTAAATCTTTGGGACCAATGTCACTCTTTTTAATTAATATCATTGACATTTTAATTTCCTAAGTAGCTACCTGTATACACAAACTTCTCAGGAGATCATGTTTCTGAAAGTCAGCTTGCACATGCTAGGAGGACAAGGAGCTACCTTGCCATTTTACACATATTTACCGTGAATGGCACAAAATAATTTGGGTCATCTACCAGCTAGAATTACTCCATGTAGACTGTTGAAAACATGCTTCCTATGCTGCACATTTAAGACTAAATTGCTGCCAGAATCATACAAGTGAAAGAAACTGCCCTGCTCCCTTGTATGAATCCCTGTATAGAAGGTGTGTGAGAGGATGAGAAGGAATCCTAAAGGGCATCACTTGTGTGCAGTTAGAGTGGACTCACTTTCTGTAGATTCAAAAAAGTATGAGATGATGCTTGGATTGTTTTTCCCCTGCTTTCCAGCACGCTGGCATATGCTGAGCTTTATTGCTTCTGAAAGCACCCTTGCAGCCATTCCATGAGACTTTACCATCTCCCGGTGACGCAGCCCTCACTGCACATCAGCTGCTGTTGGAATCTCTCATGCGTACTTGGGCCTGGCTTGAGCAATGTTAAATATGGCTAAAATAATGTTGTGCTGATGGCAACGTTATTCACATTACAACTGTGCCCAGAGACCCTGCCAGGCTGAACTAGACACTCCTGCCTGGCCCTCAGAGCACTCCACACTAATTTACCATGCAGAAGAAACAGAAGAGAAAAAAATGAAGTTACAAAGTCTTGCTTAAAGCTCAAAACACATCTTTTGAATTATAGGCCATTACCCTTTACAAAACCTGGTTCTTTCAGCCTGCATGTGCACTGAGCAATGAGACACAACACAGCATAAAGCTGCTTTAAATCACGTCTCAAAGATTTCTCCAGTGCCTGAGGGCCCCCGGAGCCATTGTCTTGGTGCTGCATCCACCACTTTTAACTCTCACTGGTTCTCCAGATGAGAAAAACCTAAGGTGCAACTCATCTCATAGTCCCTCTGTGAACAGAAGTGTGGAGCCTGACAAATCCTCCCTGCTCCCACTTGTTTCAGACCCAAAATGGAAACTGGGGTAAACTGAAGGTCCACGCTTGTTTTCTTTTTTCATTCCTCAGGACCTGAGGAAGGTAAACCACTTCCAAAGGGGTAAAACCATTCACTCAATTCTATTGTGTGACATCTCATCCACAGTTCTGTTTCTAAGGGCAACAAAATCCCATGATGGAAAAAATGAATGAGTACTCCCATCCCATTCATCCCACTGGACACAGAGGCTGACAGAAACAAATGCAAAGTAAATTGCCTATATATTATAAGACAAAGCTGAATCCCACAACAAACAAGCATTAAATCTGCTTCCTTGCTTCCTCAACCCCAGAACCTCTGAGAAAGAAATAACAAAAAAAATTTAAAGGCATGCTGAATTACAGCCTATTCAGAGGCCTACTGTGCAAGGGTCGACCACATCAATAAATATGATGAAACCTACCCAGAAAATATGTTTTTTCTCTCTTTTCAAAATGGGCTGAGGTAAATGAGAGTATTTGAACTCGTTCCAAGCTAAAATGGCCTGTCTCAGCAGTTCCTTCAGAAATGTCTTGCTTTTGTCTACCACCTTCACCTGTAGCAGAGCTGCCCTCCTCCTCACATGTGTTTGCAAAGGAAATGAGGCGTGTTACTGTGGTTAAAAAATGACACAATTCTGCAACAATATCATAACCCCTGATTCAAGCCATATTTTTGAGGAATTGCTGCTTCCTCCACCACACAGCACGCTGCTCAATATCGTGTGCTGCATGTACAGGTCAGTGCTGCCATCTCAAACTCAGAATATTTACTGTGCTTTTATGTCCCACTTCAACTGTGTCTTCAACTCTCCACTCATTCACTTCTCAGCATCTGAATAGGCAAACACACCACAGTTCTTCTGGATCATCACTTAAGTCTCCAATTCACCGACTAGCTCCTCCTGCTGATTTACAGGTTTAAACCTCTGCAACTACCACTGGGTTTGCAATTTCTAAAGCAATCTAATATCAAAGGGAGTCATTACATGAAAAAACTGCCTCCTACAAACAAAACCCAAGGTTATTCAAAGGCACATAAATACAAACTCACTCCTGGAGGAGGTAGAAAATTAATTTCTGATACATGCATAGTTTACCTAAGCTGCAGGATGACAATTTACACTTGTACAAGGTTGGACATCCACCCATTATTGCTGTTGCTTCCACTCTCTGATAATTTCTTCCTCAGCTTGTGCTGCTGGTATCCATGGCAGCTGTGCATCCCACCGGGGGCCTGCCAAAAACACCCTCCAAGAGGGGACACACAGAAAGTACACACAGCGGGCAGAGGAAAGAAATAACACAGGGTTTGGAAGGAAAAAGGGTTGCACTTTGATATTTAATCAGAAAAAGCATGTTAATTAGAGATTACCAACAGTGAAATAGGTCAGAATACATAGATATAAGTGATAATTAATGTATCACTAAAATAAATGCTAGAAGCCAAAACCAAAGCAACCCCCCGAACAAAAATTCTGTCAATAATGACTACATAGTGAATCCTGCATACCTTTTATGCATTCTCCTCATGTACAGGCAATTGCATCATTAAGAGCCTGTCCAAAGGACATTTCACCACTGGTACCCAGAGGGTAGTGGAGAAGAGAGAAAATCCCAGTGTTTTTTCCAGGGACTCCTTCCTTAATTCTAGCCACTACCAGCTTTCCCTGGACATTATTCAGTCATACAGAGGGAACACAAAATTTTGCAAAAATGTCACATCAAGATTCTGCCTGTGAAGACAATTATTTAAAAGTCAGTATCTCATGTGGCAGGACCAAAGTGACACGGGGCTCAGGGCTGCCTGGGAGCACAGGGGCAAAGCCAGACTTCAAGCATCACAAGTTTGAGGATTTGTTAAGGCTAGGAAAATTCTGGTATGTACAACCAAAACATTCACCAAAGCATGTAAATCTCCCAGAGGCATTTCTAGTACAAACCAGAGCAAGGCATCCCTCAGTGCTGCACCACCTGAACACCTGCACTATTTCTGTTAAAGGATAAAAATGTTTCCCCAAAATTTTATCATTTAACCCAAATACTATTCTCCTGAACTTCCTCTTGCAGTAAAATGTCATGGAAGATGTGAAAATAAATGTCTGACAAAACAGCCACATAAAAAGAGGCCATTTCAAACCCTGACTAGTTCACAGAAAGAGATTTATTGATTACAGTATATAATTGCTCAAGGCCTAAAACAATGCCTTATTGGGCTATTTCTTCCAGACATTTATTTTTAAAGCTTCCACTAAGAATAAACTGCAACAGGAAACTCCAAGTTCTGTATTTCATGTATTAGGTAACTGAAGAGTATTCAATCAACAAAACCCTTAAAAATCACCGAAAACTTGTCACTAACCATGAACTTTTGAGAAAATAAAACTGGGTACAGCAATTACTGTTGCCACTACTAAGATGTAAATCAGGAATTTCATGGAGAGGATTAATAACAAAACAAAGCCAACATGTTATCAAGATGTTTGAGGGAGTGAATTTCTCTCCACTGTATTATTTCTATTAATAAACAAGACAAGAGAGAAAAATACACTGTTTGAGAAATTATCCTGATCAGCAGCTACATTTAAACTGTGAAGAAAAATACCCTTGCAGTACTTCTCATGAATGCCAATTAATTTTCTGTAGCAAATCTCAACAAATCTATGGCATCCAGGAGCAGCTTGAACCTTTTGAGCTGAGGCAGACTGCAAATCCTTGCCAAATTCTTGTTCTGGAAACCACCACATCTACCCAGGGGTGAGACCTAGTGCAGTCCCAAGGTCGAGGAGTCCTTGAATCATGATCTTCCTTCCAAGGTGCTCATTAGAAAATGCTAATCCTTTTTATGGGGAGGCAGCAAAATTAAAGAACCATTACTTTGCTGCTTCCAACAGCTTTACTACTAATTTTTGCATTCCCTTTTCTCCTATTTCATTTTTATCTGTTTTGAATTGCCCATGATTAAAGCAGTAAGATTAAAAAACCCCAAAAACTTACTTGAGCTACAGAAAACAAAAGAAAAAAATTCCCACAGGTCAAAGAAACAAGTTAAAAAAACAACAAAAAATGACAAAACCCTTGCTTGAGAGGAAAATGTGTAGAACTTTTTACTCCTGCTGGTAACTCATGGACTACAGTAGTGATTTGCCATTAATTATCCATTAATAACAGAACTTTTTCATAATCTCAAATGGGATGGGTGGTTTAACTTGGGAAAAGCCCTTTGGGAACAGTACCTTATCAACAGAAAGTTTGGGTTTGCGATTTATAATCTATTAAACTAAGGCCAGCATTTTCTGCCCTCAAAATAAGAGAAAATAGGTTTTCTTCCCTGTTATTTCAGATTCTGAAATTGTATAGCGCTTCTTTTATCTAAAGCTCTCCCTTCAATATTTGAATGGGCAGGGCTTTGGCCTGGTTGGAGTATAAACCAATCAATAGCAATGTTCCTGCACCTTAGCTAGAAGAGAAGAAATTCCACAGTGAGGTCTCTAGGGAAACCAGTCTAAAACAAATTTAAAAGCCATCAGGGCTGAACGTGCAAGCCAAAAATTAACTTTTCTATGAGCTTTTCTGACACTGAAATGTTCAAAAAGTGCCAACAGATAAGAATATGTGGAAACAAACTTATTTCAAATTCAAATATTTGAACAAAGCACTGCATTTTATGTGGGTTTTTCCTACATGCTTTTGCACCCCAAGAAGTTCAAGCCTCCTAGGAAATTGTTATGTGTTAAATCCATAGAAAAATGGGGCTTACACTCAACTCTCTCATTCAAAAGGAAAAATGGTATAAGTCTAAGCCTTACATTTCAAAACTTCTAGCCTTTCTCTTGAAGCTGGAGGACAGCTGAGAACACCTCCTAAGGCCTCACAGGAGGAAAACCACTTCAGGCTGAGAGTGTGTTTGGGAAGCTGCTCCTGACTCCTCCTCGAGCTGCTCCCCAGCTCCTCTCAGTCACATGCATCTGCTGTGTGAGCTCTCTGCTCACCTTCCTCAACAGCACGGCTAAGCCAATAAAAGATGTTTCCCAGCAGCCCTCCTTCCTCTCACTGCAACAGAACAGGAGCTCCTTGGGATGTTCTCAATGGTCCTGAAAAACTCTGGAAACTCATGAGCTGTGGCTATGACAAATCCTGAAGGCCAGCTGCTGTGGTTGACTTTGAGTATTTATCTTGCACCATTTCCTAAGCCTGGGCTTCCATTTCTGCTTTTTTCTGCCTGCAGGAACAGCAAAGTCATTCGCAGATCTTTAGGAAGCTTAATCAATTAAACTTGTGTAATTCATGTCTTTAGAACACCTCAAGATTTTTAAACAACAAACAGTGTAGAGCTGAATTGATAGGTTAAGTTATTTAGATTATATTTGAAGAGAAGACATGTGAAGGTATTAAATAAACAACACCACAATTTAATACTAAAAAGCAGCACAGTTAGAGTTATTGCAGCCTGAGGTAACAGATAAACAATCAGTATTTCACCCAAACAGATACAGTGTAGTAGAATTAATGAAATCACAATACCCAATGCTGTTCTTTGGAGAGAACTTTATTGCTAGGAAAAGCTCTTTTTTACACAAGCACTGCCTCGTCTATAAAGTTAGCACAAACGCCCTGCTCAAATACATAACCAATTACTTTAATCAGATACTCCATCAAACCACCCCCTCAGCCATGTACGTTATACCCAGACAGCACTGATAAGTGCTCATCACAAAATGCTAATTGCATTCCATTAAAAATACTCAAGCAGCCTATATGATTTCACATATTGCATGCTATTTCTCTCTAATTGGTCCAAAAGGAATATTTGCCTTTACCTTTGGTTTCCATGTGAACTTCAAAATTGTTCTGGAACTTGACAAAGACAAACACTTTGATGTTTCTTTGCATTAGGAAAATCTTTACCCAATAAATTACAATTATGTAAATATTAGCCCCTCTGGGGTATAAGTTCCTCTTTGAGGCATAAGATGATTAGAGCAGAAAAATTATTAGATTTGTCCATGACCACGCTATACTTCCCTTCCTCAGGAAATTCTGTTATCAAAGACTTTAATCCTATTCCCACCAAAGCAAGTAAATTTGGCCACAGAGCTAAATGGAAAAAGAATTCATTTCACCCATTCGGACAGTCCCCTAAAAGCCTGGATGATAGTAACATCCCTGGCATGAATATTTAGTTCCAGTTTTTAGCACTGTGCTTTCACAGTCCTGAATGATGTTACTCACTTCCTTTCTACTGATGTGAAATCTCAAGCTTTCCTGAAAAACTGCAAAATGCTGCTAAGCACAGCTGGCAGCTGGACAGGCAGCGTGTAACAATCACATCTCCTGGGAGGTGCAGGGGGATTGCCTGGTGCAGGGGCAGCACACAACGCTGCTTTTGACATCAGTGCTCAGTGGGTGATGGACTGATCTGACGCCTGCAGGGCTCCTGCACCGATTACAGGATCCGTGCGAGACGGGCACCTGCGGCTGAGGAAGGATGGAATGCACACGGAGGAAAACAGGTTGGTTTCTGCAACCCTGGTTCCATCACCGAGTCCCTTCTGTCCCCTTTGCAAAAGGCACAGTTTGTACTCTGCTCCTGGAGGCTTGATATTAAGCCTAAGAGTCTGTTTAGTCTCTTTAGCAGTTTTCTCTGTTCCATCCTTTGCTCGTGTGATTATAAAAGGCTCCAACAGAGCTTCACCTCCTTTCCCTCGGAGCAGACCAGCTGGTTTGTGATTTGCTGGAGCTGTTTCCCTATGGGTTTTCTCCTTGTTGAAGACCATAAAACAGTCAGTCTCAAGGAATGCAAAGGAAGACAGTGCCTCTTACCAGCAAGCACAGTGGATTTGAGCCTGTTTGTAGACATACCAGGCTCCAGTGATGGAAGAAGGAAACATGATCCGAAATTTAAGGATTTATCTCTAAAACCTGAGGCCAGAGAATACAGCCTCCTGAATAATTTACACATGAATGTTCTGAAACACATTTAGGAGAATGAATTAGGGTGACGATCAGTGTGGAATTTTTAAGAAAGCTTTTTCCTTTATTCATAGAATGAAATGGAAAGTGAATGGTGTTACATGTTCCTATTATAATACAGAGCATATACCCACTTTGCCAAAGGGTTTGGGTAACTTAAGTGTCGAGCACAGAAACAGGACAACATGCCGGATTCCAAACATGTTGAGAAGCTTTTGAACCATTTTCCAGGAGGGAAACTATGATTCCATAAGTTTGAAGTCTTGTCGCCTGCTTTCAGCCCATAACACCTGTTTAACATACTATTTATACATACATGCCTGCTTGAAAATAACATATTTCTTTTGAAGCACAATAATAATTATCTAGAACTTTGGGCAGTGCTGGTGGGCCTAGAAACATCATGAAGCGTTATGGGAGTATTTGATGTTCACACCATCAGGTGGAGGCTCTTGCCAGCCTAGCTGTGGAACACAAGTTTCACTTGTACAGCTATTACATCTATATTATGTTACACACACACTAATATAGGTATATCTGTGTTTATTATGCTACACACAGATTAATCTTGTTTCCCCCCCACCCCAATGCTGTAGGTTTTTTGTACACAGAATTGCTACTTATGAAGGTAATTAGAGTTCACCTATACTCTGTCGCAGGCTGGGTTTGTAACCGGGTAGAAACACCAATTTAGTGTAGTGGTTTGGTCTAAAATACTCATTACTGTTTATCTTCTGTGAGATAATAATTAGGAGAAATGCAAAGCAGGCACCAACTTGAAAGAATATAAAGAAGTTTATTAACAGACCTAAAAGAAGAAAAGAAAAAAAAAAAAATTATACCACCTTCAAAACTCTCCTCCTCCCCCCACTTTCCTCCCTTCTCCCACTGACAATGTAAAAAGACAACCCTTAAGATGTTCAGTCTGTTTACCACTTCCATAGTAACCTTGTTCAGTCCATGTAGAAAGAGAAGTCTCTTCTTGCTCCTGCTATGAAAACATGATCACAACGAGACAGCCACCCACTTCCAAATATTGTTCAGTCCATTCAGGAAGAGGAGTCTCTCTGCTCGCGATGTGAGTCCCTTCCCCTGACTTGCAGCTTTTCCCGCAACTGCTTTCGAGGGTCCACTCTTGAAGGTTTTTGGGGTACAATTTTAAGGTTGAGCCATTCAGAAACAAAGAAAGAGAGGCCCTTCTCCTTCCCTGGGAGCAAAGGGTTTTCCTCATCTTCATCTTTAGGACTATCTCTGGGAGCATCTCTAGGAATTGAGGTTTTTCTCCTTTCCCATTTGGAGCAAAAAGTCCTCATCTGGTTCATCTGGTCCATCTCTCCCTGTCCAAACTTCCCATGAAATTACAGCTGCGTCAGCATCTGCCTATCTCAGCGCAGGTGCTTTTGCTTACGGGTTGAACACTCCACCCCCCATATCTTCATGAAATTACAACGGGATACTCTGATGTATCATAGCTTCACAACAGACTTTCAGCTTTAAGCATCTCCTCTTTCTCTTCCCTCAGGGTTTCAGCTCTTCACAGCAATAAAAGGGTTAATCTCACCTCAGCCTTGCAGCTTTGCAGCTGGAATGTTGAATGTTTCTTATCACAGTGGAGAGAGGGGGGGTTCCGAGCTGCCCTGGCCACCCACGGCAAGGCAGTGGGGGGGTGGTTCCATGGCTGGAACAGGCCCATGGCTCCAGGATGGCCGTAGCCCGGCCTGGCCTGGCCCAAGCAGGGCCTGGCCGGGCCCACTGGCCCCCACACAGGGCCTGCAGCCACCTGTGCCAGAGCAGGAAATGAGAGAGAGCTTGGGGGGGGGGGGGGGGGGGAGTTTGTCTATTCTTAAGTGTGGATCACAGAGGCGGTCACAACTTTAAGTGGCTTAAAGAATTGTCCATATTCAAACTGGCCAGCTGATAGGTTCTATCAGGTCCCAGAGGAAGCTGTAAGCACCCCTTAGCAAGGACATCCCTTCCGGGACTATGCTTGCTAACCTATGACAACTCACATGAAGAGATTAAGCCAGTGCTGCCTGCTGACTTTAAGTGCAACTCCTGGTCATTTGAACCTGGAACTTACCATTTCTGGAAATATTACCCAAATATCTGAAAAAAAAAAAAAAAAAAAAAGTTACAGGTTTTGCCCTGGTTTTCTGGGGGAAAAATCCCTTGCAGAAGAGAGGGATAGTTGAGCTCCCAAGGGTTGCAGAAGAGCTCTGGGAATAAGGATATTCTCCTGCTGCCAGGGATGGACAGGTCTGGCTCTGCCCCAGCCCACAAGCATACTGAAGTGCCCATTGTAACTGATCCATGCACTTGAGTACAAAGGAGATTAAATTTTCTTTTTAGTCTACTGAATATGACTCAGTCACTCAGCTTTTTTTTTTTAAAGGTTTTTGAAGAGAAAGAGTACAAAAGCTCTGCCAATCATGTTTGCTTTATCTCATCCCATACCCTCCTTCCAAGAGAAGCTGCAAAATACTCTTTTTAGCTTGTTTACCTGAAGTTTCACAAAATCCACACCATTTTCGAAGCCCAAAAGCATTTATGGAGAATGTCTTTGTAAAGCATTGCTGAAGAACACAAATACACTTTCACAGTGGCCTGTAAGTACCTTCCTTTACCAGGTAATGAATGTTAGGATGACAAACATGTTACAAAATTTTGTCCTGACAGCCTTTTCTTAGGTTTTTCACCTTTCCAGGGCTGCAAAGGAAAAGCACTATCCAAGAGAACCTTTCTAACCTTGAGAAACATGGCTGGGCATCATCCAGAAAGGATTTCCTCTCCTCTAGAGAGAAGACTGTAGGTACATTCAGATATTTGTACACCATTCAAACAGAGAATTTGTTCACTCGTATTACTGAGTGACAAAGCTGACTGAGATTACAGCTCCAGACTTTGTCCCAGTCAGCCCAGCACAGAGAATGTTTCAGAGAAATACATTACTGCACTAAAATAAGCTCCACGCTGCTGTTCCTGCTGCTAACACAGCTGCAGTTTAACTCCATTCTTCCAGAGGGTAATCTATTAATCTGTAACTGGTTTCAGCCCGTTTCAATGTGGCCACTATAGGTTAAGGCACGATTCAACAGGGTTAGGGGAAGGAAAATCAGGATCTGCTACTTATTTTGTGCCCTTCATTAGCATCTCAAAGAGAAGTGAAACAAAATGAGTGGCTTTAGCAAAATAAAGTGTTTGAAAGCATTTTTTCCTTTTTCCCATTTCTTCAGCTTGATGGGGATCTGCCAGAGCATTACACTATAACTGCTTTCACATTGCTTCTATTAACAAACTGCTCTTAATTTGAACTTTCTGAGCAATACTATCACTTGTTTAAATTGCTTTGGAGGCTCTCCAACCGATTTGAATGGTATCTGATCTTAATCAACTTTTCTCACCCTTTTTCAAAGAGATGGTTTTGCACCAATGTACAAATTTGCAAATATTGTGGCAGCTGTTTGGACTTTTACAAAGAAGAAAAGGACACATTTAACCAGCACAAATTCCTAATTTGTGGTCTTCATCAAATCAGCATCAAAAAATGGTAGTACAAAAATTTAAGTAAATAAAAATCAATTATCTCCTTCATGGCTATTCATCATTCTTGAAAAGTTACCTCCTCACTTTTCATTTACGTGGTTTGGAACCTGCTTTTCAAATGTGAAGGCTGTTTTTCCATAACTTTCCTCTCAGCAGTGCAGCTTTTCCTCTGCTGGTGATTTTCAGGCCAAGCAAAATTTCAAAACTACAAAAATAAGAATAGCTGGTTTGGACCCTGTTCTCTCTTCCTCTTTACAGACAACAGAAGAAGTTTGACTTACAGACAATTTTCTCTATCTTTATATATCTGGTAGGAAATCTTTGTGTCTGTAATTATCTCAAGACAACAGACCAGTGTAGGGAAATGAAAGAAATAATTTAAGGTCCTGCTGAGAGCAGACAAAACTCAATTCCCCAGTATAGGCAGGTAGCTAAAAATCTGATAAATTACTGCTGTATGATATATCTTTCTTAAAATTGGAAGAGAATGGACCAAAAGCAGCACTAAGAGGGCTGTTGTGATGCACGAGTTGGAAGGAAAAATAACTACATTAGAAATGTTCCAGATCACTTTCAGCAGTGGAAATTAATGGAACATTGTCAATTAGCCTGAAACACTTAGCTTAATGTATTTGGAATGTGCATGATGGATGGTTTATGTAACTCCATAACAAAGCTCAGCACAAGAAAATTGTTCTGAAACTATGTTCCTCACAAAGGTGAAACAAAACCAATCCATATATACACATCCATATAACAATTCCCAGGGAAAACTGGGCATTTCCTCCTGCATTTAGGCTTTCAAATATTATCCAGAAGTAAAGCCCTTGCTAAAAAGCCCACAGGAACAATCTGAGTAGCAGCTTCACAACAGACAGTGCCCAAGATTAATTTACATGTGGCGGTAAGACTCTGAGAAATGGGTTCTAGGTTTCAGATCTCTAAGCATGCACCCTGCTATCACACCTGCATGAACTACAGCCAGGCAGCAGAGGTGCTTTCTGGCCATCACCATCCTGTTCTCTTCAGGTAGAGCCATCGGATCACAAACAGATGAGTGGATAAGGCAGTGCCACAAGCTGCACTGAGACCAGAGCCACTGGGCAAAGGGCCAACATCTGACTCAGGGGTTGGTTCTTGAAAAGTAAAGGGGAAAATTCCCCTTGCTTATAACTCTCTTCTTCCCACAAAACTGCAATAAGAGCACACATGGTAGTGCTTCTCCTGGACTAAAGATTGGTTTGTGCAATGAAAACGACTTGTGAGTTTATGAAGAACATCTTGTGACCCAAATACAAACATCTCAACAGAGAGTTGTCTTGCTTTTTGGTTTTCTTTATTTTGGGATACAGGGAACTCTGAAGAGATCCCTAGTTACTGTAGCATCTGTAGACTAATTTAATATCAGCATATTCCTCTGATGCAAGTTCAGCCATCTGTCAAACTCCTTATGGAGCAAGAAGTCAAATGCATAACACATTTTAAAAGTATAAACTATTCATCAACAGGCAAGACCTCCCTCAGGTTGCTCATTAGGAAGCCACATCCTGGTGCACTTACAGACTTGTAACTGCACATCTTGTCTCCACTTTCTTAGGATTTACTTTAGCAAAAGATGGAATTAAACCAAATTTACATTCTTAAGCTTACTGCTGCTTTCTGTTGAAAAAAAAATAACCTTCAACTCTGACCTGAACTTTATGTGATCCCCTGACAAAACCTTTGTCAAATCAAACTTTTTATCAAGCATTCAGCATTTGCCACCAATATATCTCCTCCCTTTTTCATTAATTCTGTGTGAAGGGTAAAATGAATTCCATGCAGTTTCTTGAGCTTAGACCTCCCCCCACAAAAGTGATCAGTGACCTGGAAAATATAAGAAAACCTAGAGAGAGCTACAGATGGTGCTTCTGTGGCAGTCCAAAATGTTTAAAATCACCCTCCTCCCAGAGCCAAACCCAAACAAAAATAAATAAAGCATCAGATGCCATTGCATATATCAGAACTGCACGCTCAGCTTGTCACTTTTATTCATAAAATGAAATCGTAATCAGGTTACATGGAGCAAGACACCTCCACCCCGTCAGGTTCCATCTGTTCCCTTGGAGAAGAACTTGGAGCTAGGGGGGTATGGATTCTCCAGGAGATTTGTTAGTGCTACCTTCTCCCTGCTTTCCCCACAACCAGGACATTCCTGCAGTGGGTGCAGAACCTTCCCAGAAACTTCTTCAGAGAGCGGAGACCACAGCACAGAGAGGCCAGAGGAGGAGGGAATGACGACATGTGGGATGAGTTGCCAAGGGAAGGGAGGACACCAGGAGAGTTTCAGGTGGAGAGAAGACAGCGTGGTCCAAGGAGAAGGCAGATAGGCACACCTTGACAACGACTCCGCAGGGGTTTGGAAGAAGGAGCTGGAGGAAAGGAGGCAAACACCAAGACTGAAATCTAGACAGCTTCAAATTCAAACAGATTAAATAATCTGCTATTCTATTTATTTTGTTATCTGTACAGAATTAAAGCATCAATCATCTCACTTCCAAGCAGGGAACTTCATAATTATGGATTACTCTGGACAAGAGCCCTGCTTCCAAAGGTATTTAGACTTACATAAATTTGGTATGGTTGCTGAAAAATTTATTTTTTAAAACTTCATAACAAATATTCATAATGCACTCCTTCCAAATGGGCCCAAAGATGATGAAAGTACTGTTTTCCTAGCTGTGGTTTTGAATTCCATATTCAATAGTGACATTTATTAAATATTAATCTGAAAATGCATAATTTATACCAATGGTTAGCATAGGTGACTAGTTCTGTCACTCATGACCTCTGCTTGAGCACTTATCACTATTCATACTCACTCAGTCAAGTGAAGGTTTAATTTTATAACTCTTCATTGTGCCCAAGTTTCCCAATTTAGCACCCATTCATGTTGGCAATCAACAGGTGACCCTGGACCACACCTAGAAGCTACCAAGAGCCCAGGGCAGAAGGAAACCAGCCTCTCTCCCATTTACATCTTTGGAGATAGAGTAGAGCAATGGAAAAACCTGCAGAAATTCATGGCTGAGAGGCAGTAAGAACAGTTTTTATGACTGCATTAACCAGAACTGGTTTTATGAATGCCCCAGGTCCATTTCTGTGCTGAGCCAGGCCAGGCTGAACCACCACTGGCAATGGTTTATATTAATCTATTTGATGCTGCATTGAAAGGACTGACAATGGTCACTCAGACAGTAAGTAACAAAGGAGCTAAAAAAATAGTTTTACTCAAGCCAATTATTTCTTCTCACTTTGCAGCTACTGAGGTGTAGAAGACAATATGGGACATGGATTTCAGAAAGGAATTACCAGGAGATGAATATGTAAGAATTGACTGGTGCAAAGACACTTATTGAGCTGCAGATGTGCATCAGTAAGTCCACATTATTAACCTGAACAAAGCAAGAGAGATATCTGAGAGCTCCCTGGTCGGTGCTCTTGGCTCACACCTGCCTGGCCAACATGATCAGAGCAGTGCAGAAAATTCCCTGGCCTCTACAGACCTCTAAATAACTGAGAGTTTTTGTCTTATGTCCCCCTGCACTTCCATGCACTGTTTGTGACACAGAGAATACCACTTCCTTACATTACAAGGTGATGCACAACATTCATATTGGATTAAGCACTGAAGTCAATGCAAATTAAGAATTTCCAACGTTTCAGAGGGTGAGATACCCTTAACATGTTAAATAGGTGTTAAAATCTCATCTTTAGTCTTGAGTGTATATATATAAGCATATAAATAAAAAGTATTCCCAGTCATTTGCTTGTAACTGCAGTTCAAATACCAGAGGGCAACTGTTGAATGAACAGATTAAAATTGTGTATTTTCCTCATTTATTCCCTTTCCTACAAAAATTAAGGAAAACACCGGGAAAAAGCCCAGCAGCTGAGTTTCATTTACAATTCCCAGCCTTCAAACTGTTGTACTACAGACACGTAACAAATCTCAGAAAGGGCCTGCTTAATAACAAATTATTTAAGTTTTAACATTTCAAATGTTGCCATCTCCCAGCTGTAAGGCAATTACAAAAGGCAACTGAGAATATCTTTGCAAATGTGTTTTTAAACTTGTAAGCAGTTACACTGACCTAAAACTGATGCAGTGCCACAGAAATCAATTAAGTCTTATGGGCACAAAGTCGGAGAAGAGTCACAGTATGGATGTCCAAAAGTTAGCAAGAAGGTAAATCTTATTCAGCAAATATCAAGCATTACCTTCAACCTTTACGATTTCCATTTTCAAAATTTTAAAAATACTCTGTGGCACGTGGCAAATGATCAGCTACAAATGCCTCATTCCCAAGAAGCCAAACAGTTCAGTTCCATAAGTTCCTTGCTTTAAAATTAAGTCAATGAAGTTGAATTGTGTGTTCTTAACTTAAACTGTAATGGAAAAATTCCTGTAATATCCATATCACATGAATTGTCTTGGGTTGGAAGGATTTGCTGGTGATTTCAGAGTCACTTTCTCCAAGCTGAAATTGGAAAACCACCAATGGCACCAATCTCCTTCTTTTATTTTCTGTCTATAAAAGACTTCCATCAATACTGGATCAAGAAAATAAGTTCAGTACATCCATAATAAACCCTAAACTAGCTAGAAATATGCAAATGTATACACAAGACAACAAAACCAATTTTCTTTTAAAAAGTGTCTGAATGTATTCACTTAATTACTATTCAACCCTCTTTGAAACAACACAAATCTGAACTTCTGGCCTGTAGATTTTGGCCTGAGTGTTGTACATCACTTCTCAGAGAACTGAGAGTGAAGGTGATAGCAAGAGTTCAACATCCTCTTCCACTTCTGTACTGTACATTTTTAAGATATAAATAGGAAAACTAAATATTTGCTGAAGAGTATGTAACAAGCAGAAATGGGTCCACCTACTCTGACATACTCCAGTCCCTGACTTCCACAGATCTTTACATCTAAGACACAAAATATGTAATGAGTCAATGTAGTAAATGATGAAGATGAAGAGAATTGACATCAGGTTTTAGTTGAGATTATCTGCTTGCAGAATTCCCAAGACGAACAATCCTAGTGCTGAGTAGTACAAGGTTTATTTGGAAATACAGGCAGTATTACTTTGGTCATGAAGAAAAGCTGCTTGCTCAGTCTCTGCAACTTCTTCCACAGCAGCCCAAAATGACTAACACATAGGCAAATTCTAGGAAATGTCAGATAAGTTGATATGTGATCTGTCCTGAAATAAGTGAAATGTGTGACTATCTCTGCAGTCTAATAGACTCAGTAGTGTGAAGTACTGTTAAAAAAGCAAAATCTCAAGTTTTACACCAGAGTTTTCTACTACTTTATCAGTAAGTGAGACTAATGTCACTTTTTCTAGCTCCATTAGGCCACACACCACACTGCCATAACCCAATTTGCAGCAGAGGTGATGGCAGAGTCAGCAGAGCTTCTCCATCTGTCTTGTCCACGTGTGATCCAGCCCTTGGCAGTCAGCAGCTCTTCTCTCCCACTGCTAATGAGCAGGAACTGTACCTGTGGCAGGTAAACGCTGTGCCTTTTCTACCAACAAGCACAGGACAAAAATCATGTCCAGACCAGAGTTCATCCAGCACAGAATCTGCACCCAACCCAGTCTCTACCTGGCTTTTTCAGGTTTGTAGGAAATTGACTGAGAACTGAACATTTCTTTGGGGGCTGGCAGGCAGCCCAAAAACAATCCCCCTTTTCCAAAGTGCTGCCTTTCCAATGTGGCTACTGCCCTCCCATTCCACCCTCTCCACCCCACAGCAGCACTGGAAGACACACCTGGGAGAAGAGTACACAGCAAACTGCCCCATGCTGAATATCTCTGACACTTCAGATCCTGACACTGCTCCAGTTTTCTGAGATCCTGATGTGGCTGAATCACTTAGTAAAGCTTTTCAGGCAAGGGAGAACAAGGCAGTAAGAGGGTGCTCAAGGAAATTTTCAGGAAATGTAAGTAACATTATCGCGATGCGCTCTCCCAGCATCCTGTGATGTGTAGCTCAGGCAAATTTTAAGACAGAGAACATCTTTGTATTTAGCCCCAAGAGAGTTCCTCGCCCATTAATTTCTTTGATCTGCTCTTGAAAGCTGTGTAAGCTTTCAGAATTTATGTCATCTTACTGGAAATGTTTTCACTGCCTGATTGCATTGGGTGAAGAACACAGAAGTAAAAATGAAGATTAAGTTTCTACTGTGGGCTTATTTTCTCTGAGTGTTCCTTCTACACCTTGATCATCTATCAACCTTACTCTCTAGCTTCCTAATTCTAATTCTTATGTATTTGAAAAAAAAAGATTTATTATTCACTTTTTATCCCCTTCCCTGTCTTGTTTTTCACATTTAACCTGTTGGAGTCCACCAGCCATTGTATCTTTCCCTTTGAACACAGATTTACCTCTTGGCAGGGTATTTTCTTGCTTCTTACAGTCCCCCTTATTCTGCTCTTTAACAGTGACACTTTATTTCTGGGTTTGTTTTTCAAAACATTTTGATAAGTAGGTTAATTCTGTTTTTCTGGTTCAGCATCCTTGGATAGTCCCCATTCTGCCTACAAGGTATTTACTCTGGTTTCAAAATATTCCCACATCCTTTTAAGTGTCAGCATTCTAATCACTTTTTGAATTCAGATAAGCCTGTCCCTCCTGTGTAGACTTCCACTCCTCCAGACAGCTCTTTAACATTGATGAAATTGTTCCCCTCACCCTTGTGGGCTCTCTCCCATATTCCCAGCTGCACATGGAGACTAAACCACTCCATCCCTTTACCTGTGTTTACTTCCAGAGGGAACCACAGGCTGAACCCTGCAGAAAAGAGCAAAGTACAATATGAAAATCTCATTTCAACCCTCAAGTGGCCTGTGATTGTACAGGATAATCCCAGATTAACCAGCACAGTGCAGAATTAGTGTAATATGGGTGAGCTCGTCCAAGCCGCGACACCAAGACTTGTGACCTGTTTGTGCCAATTTTTGGCTGCCTTTGGAAGCAAATCTTAATCCTTTCTTCAACCACCAAGCCACAACAGCCTCTGAAGATTTATCTCAAAGGCCTGCATGAATTGCAGTCCACCAAATATGACACTTCTACCTAGCAGTTTTATGGGGAAAAGGGAGATAAAACAGAGTAAAGAGCAGTTTGATGCTTATTAGAAACAGATCACACTTTGAACAGTTCACGCAACAATCAGCAGGGAGCACAATGGCAAATGAGGGTAAAATTAAGCCCCATGATAATAAATATTAAGCAATCTTTCATTTGTTTCAAAACAATGGCTTTACCATCACTTTCATAGAATCAAATCATTATTGAAAATATTGCTCTGTAGTTCTTTAAAACTCAAAAAATCTACAGTGCTACAGGATGGATCTAAAGAATGCATTTTCCCACCACTGCACCTATGAATTTTAGACATCCTTATCAACACATTGTGCTGATTCAACTGCTCCTAAACAAGAAACTATCCCAAACTCATCCTGCTGCTTTGAACAGAGCTATTTTCATGTTTGTTTCAAATGTGCTTTCCTTAAATAATCATTACAACATCAAATGAAGAAAGACATGGAAGAAAAGTTCAAGCTCTCATTGATTTTGATTTAATGAGCTAGAAAGTCTCTCATGATACATCCAGTGTGTGAGCAGTGATTGGATTAAAATTGGAGTAAATTCTCCCAACCAAATGCAACATTTGGTAGATACTGAAATGGCATTTGTGAGGTAGCACTATCAGAACAAAACACCCACAAAGGAGAAAATCGGGGAAAATACATCAGGGTCTGTGCACACAAAGTGATTTGATATATTGTCCTCTCCATCAGCTTTATTACAGCAACAAGTAGCTGAATAGGCACAACTGTGCTTTGCTACTCTTATCCTATTGTACTGTCTATTTTATTTATTTTGCTGTGATTTAAAGGTCTGAGTTTGTGGACACAAGTAGCAGCAGTGCCAGTAACACTTCCTGCCTAAGTCTCAGTCCCATCAAACATGAGAAAATTATTATAGGGGGTGCTCCAAATTTCTAAAACATTACTAAATCATGCTGAATCTGTGCACAACAATGCCTTTCCCTCCATCCTCTAATGAGTTTCACAACGTGGGTGGGTTTTTCTTGCTATCAAGAGATTTACCTTATTTTTTCAAGCACAAATGCTCCCAACCACCCTTACTCCCACTGCAGATGCCTCAGTGTCCTAGAAGACATGACTGGAAATTTGTGGGGCCCTCTCAGGACCAAGCTGGAAGCTGGACACCTGGGTAGTCATCAAAACCTCCCTACTTGCAGTTAGATTAATTTCTCCTATTTCTGACTTTGTTTCATGGGTACTGTCTAGAACGCCAATAATACAGAAAGAATTCAAAATATTTGAAACTCAAAAGGACTTCTATGGTGTTCAAGGAAATTTCACTTCCTAAAATTTTCTTAAGACAGTTCTCAAAAAATGTTAATATAAAGAAAGCACAAGTAGATTGTGTGCTAGAGCCAAAGGGCTCCTGCAGAGCTTGTGCTGGATGGTTTTCTAGGAATCTGCAATAAATATGAGTTAAAGTACTAAAAAAGCCAAGATGAGATCATGCACAGCAAAGTGCACTACAGAAATAGGGAGTTTGGTATTACACCCTAAATTAGAACAAAAGAGCAATCTTTGATCTATTAACCCACTTGCCTTGATGACGAGTCTACTTCCTTGTTTTAAGTTCTCTCCTGAAGAAAAGTCCTGTTCCCCCAATAACTCAAATACTTTTGAGTCTGTTTTAATTCAGAACATTTTTTGCCTATGTTTTTAATACACATCTCAAGTAAACAGTCTCGTTTTCATGATGAGTGCTAACAACAGTCCCCACCAACACAGCTTTTTATAGACTAGATACAGCTCTCTGATGCCATTCAATATTATTTGTTCATTTTTAATAATGAATGTAGCTTACCAAATGTTGAACAACTTTTAAATGCTTTATTACTCTTAAGAGCTTTGCAATGCACTTAGGAAAAAAATCTGAGTGTTTAAAAATAAACATAAAAATGTAATGCTCCTTTCAGTCTGTATTTCTATTTAACAATTCTAATTTTTCTAGCAATAGAAGCCTATGATTATTTAATTAATAATAACTCAAAGAGCCAAAACATGTTTATAGGATGATACAGATCTATGTTATGCTGAAAAGATGGTTAAGAAATGATGTCTCTTGCTCACCATAATGGTTTCCATTGGATATTCAGTCACATCTGCACGTATTTTATTTATTTATAGAAAATATCAGCACATAGTGGCATTGCAGACAAAATGCAGGTACAGGAGGGTGAGATGAGATGGGTTTTGTGAAAGAGTCCTAAGGATGAAGCAAAGAAGAGTTAGAGATATGTCCACTACAGAGAATGCAACTGGTTCAGTGCAGGGCTTCTTGACAACCTGTTTTTCATTTACTGCTGGGTCTGCAGGGAAAAATTCCCACAAACATTTGTGAGTCCTAAATTCAAGTTAGCAAGGATTGGCAAACAAAGTAGGTGCCACATTCTTCCTTAATTTGGGCAGTTCATCCTCACACACAGACAATGTTTTCAGCTGCCTGACCTCTCCCCAAGCTTGGGACTGTCATATGAGGTGGTGCCTCATTCAAGGAGGTGATAAGCAATCACAGGGTTTAAATATCCCCAGCCTGGAACACTTGGGGAAGCACCAGTCCTTTAGACAACCCTAAAATTCCAACAGATTTTCTAATTCTAATAGAAAAGCCTATTTGTGTTGCACTCAACAATCAAAGATTCTTGCAATAGTTTTTTTTCCACATTCAGAGTGGAATTTTTCCTGAATTTTTCTAAATTCAGGCTCTGCTGGAGTCCAGCCACTTCTGCCAGAAGGAACCAATGAGGCTGCTCTTTTCTTTCTATCTTACAGGAAGATCAACTACAAAATTCCTCCTGGACCTTTACCTTCTCCCTCCTTACCTCTCCAACTCCATGTGATTTTAATACCAGTTTATTTTCACAGCTAGTAACAGAAACAAGGTTTAAATGTTTTTTACCCAAACATGAAGAAAGCCAAGCAATTTGTGAACAAAAGGTTAAACCATTTTTATAACACATAACTACTATTCTTGAAGATTGCAAGTATTTGAGGCATAGGTATGCAGTAATATATCTGCTCCTATCTGCTTCAAGTTAATAAAACTGAGGGAACGAGATGTCTTTGAGATTATTTCAGATTTTCACTGCCAGTAACAATTAAGGCACAGCAGGGAACACATGGGGTAGGAGAAAACTGTAAAATTAAATTTCAAGTGCCTACAAACTAATCATACATTTAAAGCATACTCCACCGATACAGTTTTGAAATCATTGTTCTGCCATATTATTATTTTTTCAAAGAAAATACAGATATCTGATGAAGAGAGCTTTAATTTAAAAATCTTGGCGAGACACCAAGGCTTAGTCCTTCAAAAGAGTATTCTTTAAAAGCTCAATCTCAGGCCAAAAATGTCACCACAGAAGGAAAGAGACAAGCATACAAAGCTCTTGACATGGGCAAAACTGGGGGGATTTTTAAAAACCCCAAATTAAAAATGTGTTGTTTATGAGAGAGAAGCAGTCAGCAGTTTTCATATTCAGAGCCCATTGAAATATTCTAAGTTGAGAGTGCTTCGAAAAATCAATGCAAACTTCAGAGATTCAGTAATCGAATAACAGAGCAGTCTCGTCTCCTAGAAAAACCATGCAGGCACTTCCCACCCAGCACGGGTCTGCTCTGCACACACAGCTCGAGGGTGGAGTGAAAAGCAGAGCTGTCAGTGGTCCTGAACTCACATTTCCCAAAAGCTCTGGATCCCTGCCTCCAGTGGTCGAACTTAGCTTCTACACGTGTCCCAACAGAAAAATGTTGTCCTCAGACAATTTTGTCTCTCATGTCAGATGCTGGGAACTTGTTGAGAGACAGATTTCTTCTATAATAATGGCCTTTCATCAACAGAATTATGCTGCCTGTTAACATTACAGAAAAAAAGTCATATGGACAATCACAACAGCCTTCTATAAATCCAGCATTTTAAGGATCACAAAGCCATACAGCACTTCCATCAGAAATCTCCAGGAATTGTTTTTAGAAAAGAGATAATTTAGCTAATTTAGTAATAGTCTATGGGTACAGGAATTGGAATAACTATATTTTACTTCAATGTTCCATTTTGGATGCCATTCTTAAAGAGAAAAATATCTTAGGAACTGTTACAGTGGGGATTCTGTAACATGATGTATCAAACAAGGAGGGCCGTGGAAAAGACATATATATATGGACAGATCCTTGGTAGATGTTTCAGAGATGTTTATTTCTCCAGCCCCATGGCCGGAGCTCTGCTGAGGAACTGATCACAGTCATGGGACCCGAGGGTCCTTGCCCACACAGGGGAACACAAAACAACCCATGGGGAACGAGGCTGACCAGGGGCAGGGAAACCCCATGCCTCCCCCCCAGGGCCCCTCTCCCAGGGCTACATGGCAGGGGGGGCAGGGACCCCGACAAGGAACAATTCTTAAATGAATTTAAAATAAAGTTCAGCAAATAAGCTCTTTTGATATTCCTGAAAGAATTCCTAAATTTCCCAAAAGACCCTAAGGACGACTATCACCAAATACATAAATAGCAAGAAGTAAGGTGATATTACTTGAATTAAAACCCAATACCTCAATACACAGCAGCACAGCCCTTCCCAAATGTTCTTTGGCGTATTCCCCTGTTTCTACTTTAATAACACATTGATTAACATAGCGGCTATTTTTATATTTCTGATTAAAGCAAAAAACTTTTGGACAGTTTCAAACAAATGAGGCTCTACCTGAGCAACAGGATTTGTTGCTGTGACAATGATGGCTACTGCCATTTAAATGAATTGGGCTCACTTGGTGCTTTCTATTAAACTGTTACAAAAAACCATCTTTTTCCCATTTAACCTTTTGCTCTTAAGGCATAGTCAAATTTATTTCTTAGCCAGATCTTTTAAGGGAATGAGATTTATGCATTGAAACTGCATGGCTTCGATGGCTTGTAAATCCATCTGCAATTTTCCCTTAAATGCAATGGAGATGTAAAAATCCCCAGGTACTGTAAGTGTTTATAAACTCCATAACACGTTCAGGGAGAGAGGTCTTTGCAGTCCCCACTGATAGTAGGGAAGGTTGCAGGATGAACTTGCTCTCCAAGAGCTGCAACATGAGTTGAGTTTTCACACATAAGTTCTGCCTACCAAGAAATTGTGGTTTTGAAAGTTTTTAGGGTCAGAAAGTTCATCACCAGATGAGGGCTTAGGGAACATCGCGTGTTTTACCCCTTACCCAGCAATCAAAATACAGCCTTCATTCCTAATTCCAGGTATTTCCTGGAAGCCACTATCCAAAAGCATTCTGGCTGGCTACCTGAGCAGCACTCATGTTTTCAGTTCACCTCTCAAACTGCAGATTTCTGTCCTCAATTAAATGTGAAACATCAGAAATTTCCTTACAAAGCTGCAGAGCGCAAAGGTGAACCAAATGAACTCTCACTTTTGCTAAATTCCCCAGATCAAAATTGTGTATGGACCACCAAGAACTTAGACAGTATCCTCCACTTTCTGGACAACCAGAGAATTGTTGCCTCCTGAGCTCCTTATCCACCCCCATCCATGAGCACTGAATGTGTTTCAATGCCATTTCATAGGAAGGTTCATTCCTGCACCTTTGCAAACAGCCCAAGCTAAAACTTGAACAGGAGAGCAGTGCTGACATTTGCTGTAATTTCATGACACGAAAGAAAATAAATGCTTATTTGAATCAGGCATCCAGGGACCTACCCAGCTCCAAATCATCACTGGAAAGAAAATGACAGTGTATTTCATAAACATCTGGATGTACTCTTCACCAAGTAATTTCTTTACCATTTTTTTTTAAAGAATATAACTGAAAGATTAATTTTTCTTCAAACTTATCTTTGAGAAGAGTGAACAAATTCTGCCACAGAGTGTACGAACAAAAATCCCTCCAGTTTGCCCAGAAAAGTCAGAGGAAGAAATACATGTTCATATGTGCACACAATACCAACACAAATATAAAATAGGGAAATGAAGACAAAACATCAGAACTGATAAAGCAACTCTTTAAATTTGCTTTAATTGCAGAGCATGCTGATTCAGGGATGCTTACTAGAGGAGAAGCACAGTTCACATTGGCCTCTCAGGATCTAGATATCTGAGCCTAAAAATGATGCTTCTGGTTGTAACACCTGCTATCAAAACTCCTCTTCTGTAGACTGCAGCCGTAACTCAAAGAAGGCAGCAAAGCAACCTCCAGCATGGTCATTCTTCCCCCAAAAAAGTGTTGTCCCAAGCCAAAATGTCTTCAGAAACAGAATTTCATATCCATACTGAGATTTTCAAAGTGTTGTTTCCATTACAACCAGTAAGGAACAGACTTCAGAGTAAACAGTTCTAGCTGTGAGCATAATGAGGCCTGTAAGGATCACAGTTTTTATAACATTCCCATGTAATGTCTTACATTGTAATAGAGACTAAAACTGTATGAACCCTTAGCTTCAGGAACCTTTACCTTAATTCAACACTGCCTCCTAGAGCTATCAGTATCAATATTCTAATGATTAATAATGTTCACGAACTTCTGCTGACCAGGGACACTCACGATGGCAGCTCTGCATCCACAGGTTTGGGATAAGGCATATTCAGCCCCAAATTTAAAATATCCCTCTACCACAAACTGCACCCTGGGGTAAAGTTCTCCACAAACCCTAGTTTGTGTTCTTAAGTAGACTAGCACAGCCATAGAGAAAGTCTGAGGCATTAACTTGAAACACTTAAGAGCTTTACGCATGCCAGCAGCTGTTCTAGACACTAATCATTATTTAGTTAGCAAATAAAACTTGGGGGTCATCTATAAAAAGACTACAAATGACAGAGTTCAAATATATTTAATTGCCTAAAGTTTCTTAGGAATTGATTAAACTCAAAGAAATATAACTTACTTTTATTTTTACTTAATAACAAAAATATTTGTGCAGCAGCAGCAGCAGCAGCAAGGACTCAATGGGTTAATACAGAAAAATAAAAGTCCAATATATCTGAAGCCAGGAACATTTACTGCAGGTATGTTCAGAATACAAATGAAAAAATGTATTCCTAGCAGCATTCCTTTAAGTCTAGACATTGTATTTTGCTCACTCTCTCACACACAATTAACCTGAGAAAACATTAGTGGTTTTCTTTATGTACTAATCTGTTTCTTACTGTTGACAGTGTGTGAGGCCAATAATGCATGTTCAAAGGAATAAAAGCTATATTTAGAAGCCAAAAGGAACAAACTGACAAGGGGAAAAACTGCAGCTACAACAGAGCTCCCAAGAACATATGCAATATGGAACAACAGAGGTCACCCTTGTTGGAGTGAATGGTAAACAGGAGAGCATTAATCAGAGAGCATACAGGAAAGTGTAAGAAATGAGACACCAGCTCCAGAAAACATGCAGATCGAGCTGCAAGGTATCCATTTTTCACTTTTCAAAGTGTTGTACACAGTCATTTTTAAAATTAATTCCCTTATTTTAAGCTGGTCCCTACAGCTCATTTTGATGCCTGATAGTACAACCTTTCTTTAGTTTTCTTTTCCCAGTTTTCAGGTGATTTCTTTAAACATCCTCCATTTGATTTAATTTGATTTCTGCTTTATATTCTCTTCATTTTCATATTAATACCACATATCTGTATTTACTCTTCTCCCAGATGCCAACATTATCTTCTTTATCATGGAATTTATATTTTCATCCTTAAATCTACTGATTTTCTCTCTAGTCTAATTCTTTTTTGCTTTCTGTGATGCAGCCTGACCCTTTTATCAGCTATGCCATCACTTTTCTATCATTCTTCTCTCTCTAAAATGACTCCTGAGAGACTGCAGACCTGAAACAGAGATCCCCTGAAGATCATCAGCATCTGGAGAAGAGGGATTACAGTTTTTGACATCAAAAAAGACCCTGTTTCAAGGCTCTTCCCTCTTACAGAACCAAAAATTTTACAGCACCATGAGAGTACTCTGCCGTTGCATTTGATATTCTTTTGGGGGATGTGAGGACTTGAAAACTCCTGTGTGACTTGAAAATCTAAGTAGCTAAATGATGAGAAGTGACTCATTAGCCTCTCACAGGACACAAGAGAATCACAGGAGGCTGGAAGAATAAGGAGCAACTAAAAGAAAGAACGCTTGTCTACCATCCTCAAAACCCAGGCTGTATGGACATATGAAAGCCTGCCAGTCAGCTGGGCATGAAGAATTTTATAAAGAACCTGAGAATGGAATTTCAGTCATGTACAGTCATGTGAAATGTGTTCCCAGCTACAATAAAGCCAAAATTCAATAACAAGTCTCAGAAGTGTCTTTAAAGAGAGCATACATTTGAGATTGCAGTGAGTTATGACTATAACCAAAGTACAAAGAGAACCTCTTTTGATGACTTAAGGTACGTATCAAATTATAAATCTATGGATGTCAATGAATATTTTCAGAAAATACCTTCAATATCAATCAAATCAGTACTGCCATTCTGAAGAGATGTTATTTCTCAACACTGAGAACAAAATCACTCTTAATCCTCACCATAGCTTCCACAACTCAGCTGTTAATCACTGTGTTGTGACATATATCTCTCTATATGAAAGGCTGAAGTATCAAAAGGAAACAAAATAAAAATCATACTTAAATGCATAGCTGAGCAGAGATCTGCTTTGAAATATCCCCACTTGAGGTCTAAACCAACTGCACTTGTCAGTCAGCTTTTTTCCCCTTATTTCATGGCACATAATAACTGAGAATCCAATCCTTTCCGTTTCTCACCTGGCTGTTCACTGCATAATCTTTTAAAATGTCACCCATACTAAACTAGGGGCACCAAGATATCACTTGCTAAAGGACTCAAAATACCATTTAGCTATTTTCAACTTCAAACAGTGCAAAGCAGATCCATCTTGGGCACTGTGAACTCTTGCCAAAACATTAGAAACCCTTGTCAGGTTTTATAAAACCAGGGAACCTTAAAATAAAGTGAAATGTTCACCCTGCCACCACCACCCAAATGTGCTGGGGAGAATGTGGCTCTTCCAGTGCGCCCCAAAGCCAGAGCTTGCCAAGGAGCCTGATCACCTCCCACCAAAGAAAAGGACTTACAAGTATAACCTTAGGCCTTGTTTTACACCATGGTACATCAGACAGAAAAAAGAGAATTCCTCAGAGAGATTCAATGCCACTTACAGCTCCACAGTCAGAAACTTACTCAGTCTACCCCAAAAGCCATTGAAAGAGTGTGAATTTTAATGATGCTCACACACACACATGTACCTCTTCACAAAATTAAACAGCTTTAACATAAACACCGCATTAAAACTGCTTTCTCTAATCCACTTATGACAATAAACAGCTGCTAATAATTCCTTTATTCTATAAACATCATCCTTAGTTTCTTCATCCTTCAAAGACTGACAGAGGCCTTTCAGGTTATATCACAATGGAATAAGGCAAACCATCCATAGCATATTATGTTACCATCATAAAGTTGTCACTGTTAAATACTACTGACATTACATTGCTGGTCACAAAAATATTAACTATTAAATGATAAAATGCATGGATTTAATAATATATTAATAAATATTTACTTTAAATAAATGTTTTAGCATCAAGTGTTTCAGAAAAGGAGAACATGTAATGCTAATCTAATACAATGAGAAGTATTTTAGGATATGGGATCAACACCTTACCTAGAAAAAAGCCTTATTTCAGGATTTTTTGCAGTAATTTCTGTCCCCAGGATCCACACCATAATTCTGCTTTTGTTTCTCAGGCTGCAGCGTGCTTTTAAACATCCTGTGAATCAAGAGAAAAGCTTTTACTTGAATATTCTTTCAAAAAGGTGAAAACAATTCACATTATAAGACAATTTTTGATCCACGAATAATTACCCACAGTACTCCCAAGGGGTCAAGTCTTGTACATTAGCAAAAAAATTACATCTGTTTGCTAATATTGATTAAGATCATACATTGATTTTGGGTTGATTAACTGACTAGCAAAGAGTTGGGTTAGACAATGAAGTCACATAATGTGGAGAAAAACACGTTCTACATACTGTAGCTATTTTTCTGCAACAATTATTTCCAGGTGAGCAATTAGAGTCCTTTAGGTTCCATCTATAAGTTTATTAGGATTAAGACAAATTAGCTTGTAATATTGTGACACAATTTCCCCACTGTGCAAACAATCTTGGCACGCTTGCAACTAAACATCATTTCTAACACGGACTTCTGCATTACCACCTGTTTTGCAGCTACTCCAAGGAAGCAGTTATTAATACAAAAAGCTTCCTTGAAGTTTCATGATTAATAAGAGGAAAATCAGATTACTTTTTTCTCTTTACATTCAAACTCCTTAAAGTATCATGTTTAGAAGAGGCTTTTAACCTTCAGTTGGGGTTCATTGGTACTGCTGCCAGCTGGATTTTTCCATTCCCTCAAAATATTCTATTTACTGCATACATTATTGCATCCTCCAAACACACACAGAACGGTCCTGACCCAGTGATCAGATACAACAGAGCTGAAAGGACTGCAAAAGCTCCCTGTAAAGCTTCCTAATCACTGCACTATCTCCTGAAAATGTAATAAGGATGGCCTTTGAGCTGTAGGAATAGGATCTGCAGCTACGGCAAAGGCTGACACTACTCTAGACAACAACAAGTGAAAAGAGAAAGAAGTTACACATGGTGCTGCAAGGTCAACAGCACAAGATGCAAGAGAAAGGGAGTAAATGTAACCTCAAAGTTAAATCACTGCATTATCTTCTACAATACCACCTAATGTCCATGCATATGATTTGAGAAGCAGTTTCTGGTTAGGAATTCCTTCGGGTGTGAATTGTTCCACTGACAGGTGTTCCCTACCAGGTGATTCCAGCAAACTGAGAGTAGGTGTCCCAGCTGTGCAAGCAACACAGCTCCTGGCAGACCCTGATATCTCCAAATATAACATTGTGGTGAGTATAACTGATTGTAATGCAAGTAATTTCAGCTGCAGCATTTAAAAATTACACACACAAAAAGAAAAATCAAACAGCCACCATCTTTCTTCTAGAGCAAGCATGAAACTGGAAGAATTAAGGGTAGGGATACAGATATCCACTGTATCTGGGATTTTGGGATCTGGGCAGGCAATGCACCCAGGGAAGGAGCTGGCTGAGGTAGAGGAGGAAGAGCCACCGCCATTTATCTAAGAACAGGGCAAGTCAATGTAACATAGAGAAATATGAGCTGTGGCACAAACCCAGGGCTCCCACAGATCCAGCTGCATGAAGTGGAGGGATGCTAAGCATACTTACAGTCCTTTTCACCTCTAAACCACCAGCAACAGTTCTGCTGAGGAAGAGGCACATTCAGCTGGTTTTTATAATGTAATGCACAGGGATTTCACAGCCAGCAAGAAGACATTACATAACAATAAACTTAATTCACAAATGTTTCATTTTTCTAGAATCACTGCACATGCATTCCATTTTCATCATGCATCTGCATAACCTTTATGAAAAGTTGCACACCCCACATGCCATTCAGGGAGAATCTATGCAATCAGTGTTTCACCAGGGCTAATTTCTTTCTTGTTTTTGGAACAATGTCAGGTACTGATTAGACCTCTCTTTCTCCGAGATAGGAGCTGCTTCCCAAAGTTTATACCTGAATGGTTTTCCTTGGCAGAAGTGACATGAAATAACTAACTATTAAAACCTTAGTTATTTTACCTGTATTCTTTCTTGACTACAGCATTAAACTACTTATCCAGTATAAAACCATGATGCAGCTTAGAATATTTTTCCTGGTTTTGTACATCGACCTCCAAAAGAGAGAAGCATAACTTAACAACCCCCTAAAACATAAAGTGTGCTCTTTGTACAACCGTAAATACAGAAAGGAATGCTTCCTTCCCTTGGGAGTGCCAAGAGATTTCAAATGTACAGTATTTCTTTCACTTCATCCAAAGTATTTTATAGCATTATCTGTTTTCACAGTGCCTCTTAAAGATATTTAAGTTTCAGCATGCTTTGCAACAGCCAAACGACAGTTTAGCAGAGGATTATCTGTTCTTCTCTCTGCTGGTTATTTCTCCTTCTCACACCAAGGAACATTACTGGCAGCACTGTGCAAAATTAGCGATTACTTTGCTCCACTGCAGCACCAAGTAGCAGCCCCAGCTCTGGCAATCATGAACAGACATTCTGCCTGGAGGACTCCCCAGGGGCTGGGCACAGCAGCCTCACTCCCAGAGCCATTGGGACCAGGCAGTGGGCGAAGCAGAGGTTGTGCTGCTCAGCACGGGAGAGGAGTGAGAGGCACAGCACGTTCTGTACCAGTGCCTCTCACCAAGCAGTGCCTCTGCATCACAGAGCAGCTTAATAAGGGGCCTATCTTGCACAACACAGCTGCTCATGACAGCCCTCCTGGACTCATCTGACAGAGAAATTAAAACAGGGCAGTGCAGAATAATGCAAAAAGCCATATGCCTCTTTCTATCCCTAAACAAAGGACATGATCATTTTCAGAAAGCCCTTTTCCAAATCTGCCTGGCTGCTGGATGGATGATCATTCACAAATAACTTCTGGATGCTCACAGGTAATGTGAAAGCAATAGGGAGAGCGTCAGAGTTCTGCGTGAAGCCCATAATTAAGAAAGCTAGTGATCTGAGATGATGATCCGTGGCAGAACTGGTCTGAGTATATTTTGAACTGGCTTTAGAATTCTCAAAGAAATGTTTTGCATTAGGGGATAAAAGGCCCTGGTAAGTAATTTGTGCTTGCTGATAGACGTTAAATGCCTCTCAGAAAGCATATAAGAAGTCCCTGAAATGCTACAGACTATTACAGCCAGCATTTCTTCCAGTTAACATATCCAACCAACAGCAAAAAATCAGAGAATAATTTTAAGGTTGAGAGGGACCTTTGGGCTTTATCTGATCAAATCCCTTACTTTAAAGCAAACAAAGGTTTGTAAATCAGCACCCTGGAGCAGTATTTTCAGTCCAATCATATCTCTTGCAGGACTGGAAACAATGATGTGCACAAGTCTCAAACATGGGTTTAAGGGCATAAGATTTTCAAAGCCAAAGCCGGGCTCATTTGATGTGGCATTAGTCACAGCAGCTCTAGCCCTTACAACCGGTGCAAAAATGGGATGTGGAGAACAACCGACATTTTGCTCACACAGACTGTATCACTCAGCACTTCTAAAAGTCTTGGATACCCTGATCTGAAATGCCCCAGCTGTACCTCACAGCAGCAAGGGCTCAGCTGCCCCCTGGGCTTCCCTTTTGCTCAGCCACCTCGGGGGGTGACACTTCCAACAGCTCGTCCCCCCTGGATGAGCGAGTGTCGCACGCCACAGGCACCGCCCGGCCGCGCATCAGCGCCGGGGCTCTGACCCAGAAAGAGAGAAGGGGCTGATGAGATAAACTGTGTCTGTCCCGAGTTAAACACCAACACAGCTACACTGCACTCGCAGCAGACCCAGCAAAAATATCTGTTCTTTCAGAGGATTTATTTTTGCACAGCATTTCCACAGTAAACAAACAGTCCTGATGGAAACTGTGTCAACAGAACTGTTGGAAAATGTTAGACCAGACACCCTGATCACATTTTCAAACTCCTTTATGTTCCTTTTTTTGCAAAAAAAAAAGAAGCTGCCAGGATTTATTTGCTATCTGATTATTACCACTGTGTTAACTTTTACTTATTACTTAGCTTAGTTTTAAATTTTTATTGAGACCTATTCTAGGTGGAAACATTGTCCTTTGAATAGTTATTATCATGAGACAGTATAAAATAATGTTTTCTCTAACATCTCCCTTTCCCACCCGGCTGCTCATAAGCAGGCTTTACTTCCATTGGAATATTCATGGGGTATAAATAATAAAAAAAGCATGAAAGCTGCTGGAGTGTAGGTAGAAAATTTACTCTCCTTGGTAGTTCTTAACTTTCACCTAACTTCCTTACAACTGGTAAAATAACTTGAAGCAAAATCTGTCCTTCGAGAGAAACTTCTAAGCAGTTAAGAATGTACTCCATCTTTTAAATCCACACACTGCCACAGGATATTAATGTAACAGGCCCATCTCTGATAATGTACACTGCTGCCTATTAAGAGCAGGAAATGGGGAAGCTAAAGAAATGTTTTTCAAAATTAAGCAGAGGAAAAATTCTTTATGCTTAAGCAGATGGTATGCACAGAAAATTTTAAACTTATTTCCAGTCTCTCCCAGGACAGTTCTCTCTCCACCAAACGTAGCCTATTTTCCAAAACATTGTTCTCATTTACCTCTCATTAACTGAATAGTTTTCTACAGGGTCTTGAATTTCCTTTGAGCCTCTAGATATATCATGCATTTAGTAGACAAAGTCTTGAGCTAAAAAACCCAAAATCACAACAGTAAGAAATGAATATTTATGTTCTAAAAGTTATGGCTCAATATTAGACAGTGTTTCCCCCCAAACTGTTGAGGTTTATTTTAGTAACTAATCAGCAGACATATATTGCCTTAAAAACCATTACTACTCCATCTGCATAATTAATAGTATATACAGCATTCATGAAAAAGTACAGCTCCAGGTGCATTTGCTAACATTTTGTGAATCTTTTAAGTACTAACCCTTTCAGCTGCAGTGTAGGTTTGCTATTTATAGAAGCAGGCATTGAAATAACACAGCTTTGTTTGGAGTTTAGTGGCTATGGCTCCTTTGCTAGCCACAGAATTTTTGAAGCAGCTACCAAGCACATTAAGGAAGATTTGAAAGAACTGGAATATTTCAAAACTCTTCTTTATAAACTTATTTTGCCTCATGAAACTTTGATCAATGGACCCTCTTCAAAATCCCAAAGCCTATCTTTCAGCAGTAGCTGTTAGCAATCTAGTAAGGTTATTTATGTTGTGGATATCCTTTCTGGGAAATTTTGGAAGTTGACTGCACATGTAATTCACAAAACTTCTTTTACAAGACCGCTGGTGCGTGTTTTTGCCATGTTTGACTCTTCCCTGGCAGAGGCAGCACTACAGGACGTGCTATTTAATAAGTTAGTTGTCTTGAACATCTTTGCCTTTCAGAGCACAGAACATTAAGCTAAACTAAGCTTGCACTGAAAAAGGCATCAGAGTTTCACCAAGAGAGTTTTACAAGATGCACTCAACAATTTATGTTATTTGTCTTTTCTTCAACTCCTATGTTTTGACATTATATTGCTACAATGGAATCAGTCACCCACATCTATTTTTAAGCTCTCCAGGTTTAGAATCAAGTGATACTTCCATTACTATGAATCAGACTCTTTTGAACACAGCAACAAGCAAGTGTATTATTAATTCTTTCTAATAAAACAAAACTGTTTTCAAAGCAGTGACCCCAATTAATTAGGTAAATGGAAGAGAATGCTAAAAAAACCCAAACAAACCAACAAACAAGAAACCAAAACCACAAGAAAGATTTGCAATGGGTTTGTCATTTCTTCCAAATGCTTTGGACCAGCCACGAGGCCTTGTCTGACCCAACTCAGCTGAATAAAGTCCCCAAGGCATTGAGTTTAACAGAATCAAGTGCACAATTAGCATGATTCTGACAGTTCTCCTATGCCTTGAAGCACTCCAAGATGCCCCAAGTTCAGGGTAATATTCAGCTGGAAAGTACTATCAGCTATCTTGCTTCATGCCATCCAAGAAAGAAAGGCATCAAACCCCAACTATCCTTGGTAGCAGGGTTTGGGGTTGTGTTTAAGTTTTAGAGCTAAAATATTTCAGACCAGTTTGTAGAATGACAGAGTCACATGGAGTGGTTTGGGTTGGCAAGTCCAACATCCCTTCAATGAGCAGGGATGTCTTCAACTAGATCAGGTTGCTCAAAGCCCCATCCAACCTGGCCTCAAATATTTCCAGGGACAGGGCATGTCCTTGTTCCTATGTTTCACCACCCTCATTGTACAAAATTTCTTTCTTATATCTGGTCTGAATTGACCTGTTTCAGTTTCAAGCCATCACTCCTCATCCCATCACAACATGCAATACTAAAATGTCTGTGCCCACCTTTCAGCCTCCCGTTAGGTACTGAAAGGCTACAATAAGGTATCCCCAGAGCCTTCTCTTCTCTAGGCTGAAGAACCCCAAACTCTCTCAGCCTTGGCACAGGGACTGACCTCCACACTCCCCTGTGGGCCTGGCTCAATCCCACTCCTCAGCCCCAAACTGGATACTATGCTCCAAGCCTTGCAAGCCCTGAACAGAGGGGAAGAGTGGGAAGGGTGCCTGTTTCACTCTTATTAACACAGCCCAGGTCACAGCTGAACAGCAGAAAGAAACTAGAACATATATTAGGATCCTACATTTGTACTATATTACAAACACACATCGTTGCTAAACCTTCAAAAATGCATTATTTGAAATAAATCTACAGTTAGTGATTAATATGAGAAGTTACATTAACAAAAACACATAGAAGGCAATGAAAAAAATCCAACAGACAAAAGACTGAGCAGCTTTTTCCTCTTGGGCATAGTCTTTAATAACAGAATCAGTCAATCATTCTTTGAAATTCTGCTATCAGGACAAACAGAAAATGTCTCCAGGAAATTTAGGGTGATGGTGTCTGGAAAACAAAGAAAAGAGCATTTCCAAGGCATTCATATCTCCATCCTGCATTTAACAGACGCCTTTATAAGCCTTGAGATGCAAGGCCTGGAACAAGATGCTCCGTGCATTATTTTCTCACTTCCCCTGTTGAAATCCCTGCCTGTGTTAATATAGGTAACAGATTTTATGTTCTTACTCTGAATCAAGAGGTTTGAACTTATCCAACCTAATGGGAATTCACACACTCAGAGGAAGTTTTACTACCTTAAGACAGAAGCAGTGCAGAATGTGATTTAACAACATTTAGTATTTGCTGACCATTGAAACATCCCCCCCCCCACCACAACAAACTGATATTTTAGAGACACATGGGCCCAGTGTATCCACCACGTCCAGTACCAAAAGTGGGCAGCACCCAAGCCAAGTAAAGATGTACAGAAAACATGAATTACTAAATTATTCCTAGTCAGATTATAAAGTATTGCTCGCCTGCAAACCCATTTTGATGGCTTTTGATGGTCCAGCATGTCATCTTGGGACTCTAAAGACAGACAATGAAGATTCTTGTGCAAGTCGGCCTCAAAGGCAAGTATTTGCCAAATATTTCTTGCACATGCAAGAGAAAATAGTGAGGGGTAAGGAGAGGGAGAAGCTGACAATGTAGAATAGAGGAAAAAAACCCAGCAGGTTTTCTTTCCTAACAAGACTCCATTACATACTTCTAATTATATTTACTCAGAAATAATGTAGGTATTTAGAGTGATAATAAAATTACAAAGGCAGTACATTGCAAAAAGCGTTTCCATAGCTATTTCAGTGTTCCTTCACAAGATGAATTATTAACATTAGTATCACTGCATTTTTGAAGGCAGGGATGTGGAATCATGAATTCACCACCAGCAACACAGAGACACTGCACACATTTGCAAGGAACAATCTTAAAATGGTGGCAAAAAAAGCAGCAGCACCTTGTTTGCTATTGTGAAGAGTTATGGATCATCCTATCAAGGAGGAACAACACATGATTTTACTTCATTTTAACCCAGGTAGTTCAAATTTGCAATGAGAAATACTGTCACGAGTTATTTACAAGTGGGTTGTACAGAATTTCCCTTGCCAAAATTATTTAGCAGATCTGTAAATAATTTTGAAAAGCATCTGGCCCCAAGTTACCAGGTTTTGCACAAGGATGTCACTTTATGCAAATTATCCCATAAACACGTCAGTATGTTTCAAAATAAGACAGAGCAATGGACAAACTGTTCTAACTCTACCAGTTGTGGCAGATGGCAGGATGCAGAATGTCTGGAGCCCGTCAGATCCATGGCTTCATCTGGAGAGGACAGCCTTGGGAGGCGTGGCACAAAGGATGCCAATGACCACTATTTCCTTGCCACCACCATCCTTTTCTGTTTATACCTTCCACATCCAAATCTGGTAGGGCTAAGTGTCAAAAAGATGAAGGTATGGAAAAAGGATATTTAGACCTAGCCAGGCAGTCCAGCTAAGGACAGGTGAATGCCTCAGCACAGAGTTATAATACATATTTTCATCAGATGCTCTGCAACAGAGACCAACAGCATCTTTGAGGGGAAAAAAATTACAAAAACAAAGGTGGGTTTTCTTGTCTAGGATAACTTGCTTCCAAAAATCTGCTGTTTGGAAGCCTCTTGAACCTCAGATGACCAGGCTACCAGACACTGTGGCTCTGGGGTTTTATTCTCCATATGCCGATCAAATTTACTTCCTGAACTCTTAGTTTTGTTCCCTGTTGCATCCTGCAAAAGTAAATCTCATAGCTTAATTAACTATTCTGGAGGAAAACCAAAACAAAACATCCTCAAGAGCTCCAAACTTTTGTTGCAACAGTATTGCCCAGGAATTTCATATCAGAGCTCCAGGAAAAGCAGCATTGCCAAACAAAAAAAAGTATTAGAAATTGACAGAGAACATCTCAAATTGGAAGGGTCCTATAAGGATCATCAAGCCCAACTCCCTGCTGCTCTCAGGACTACACAAAACAAAAGCATAAGACTAAGAGCAGTCCAGACACTCTTTGAATTCCGACAAGCTTGGTTATGTTCCACATTTACTCTGCACATCTATATAGAACTACTCCAGCACAGCCTTGTGCAGAAGACAAAAAACTCTAGATATTAACTCCAGAGATGGAAAGCTTGTAGCTAGGGGCCAAAAGTTATGCTCTTTTTCAATTTTAATAGTATTTTTTCCCCCCACATGCACTCAGATTATGCGTATTTCTAAAATACACACCAGAAGTGTCCAGCACAGAGCAGTGATGTATTAAAAAAACCCTGTCACACTTAGAACCTATTAAGGACCCTTGCAATGCTTCTCATTCCATGATTCAATACATTGCAGTACAGAATAAAAATGATAGAATTAAGAGCAATATAAAGAAACAAAAAATTTCAGTCAGCATTGAGTAGTTGTCTCCCAGTAGAGTTTTTCGACTTGCATCCCACACAGCTGGTGCCAACAGCTCAAGAGGGAATTCGGCGAGACAAAATTTTTCCAAGGACTTTGTGTACTTTGAAGTCAATATAGCTATCATATGCTACTTCTTAATTCCTGCTTTCTGAATATCTGGGAGCAGCCACTTCTGTTTGATTCAGAAATTGCCTTAAAGAAAGGGGGAAAAAAAAGAAAAAAGAGACTAATTTCATTGTAACGGAGAGCAGCACTTTAATCTGATGACTTTCAACTTTTACTACCTATTTACTGCACACTGCACCCAGCTGTCTGCATGGGGAGGTTTGACCCTGATATACAGCACATCTTAAAGCAATGAAGGTCCCTTCTTATTCATTTAAAAAACCCAGGAAATTGTCCAAGTATTTTAGATATTTCTCCTGACTCTTCAGCAAATGCTCTGATATTTATTTGATTACTTTTCATATTTATGTTTGCCTAATGGTGGTTTATGTGCATATAAGAGCACTACTGGAGGTCTTCTATCATGTTCCAGGAATGCACTGCTGAGATTTGGTCTAAGTAAAATCCAAATAACATTATCCAAACAACATTTCTCTTCTAATGATTCCTGACTAGTCATGATAAATTATAGAAAGTCACAAGCAAACTTACTCCAGGAGATCGGTGTTAAATAGCAAAAATAACTGCACTTGTTGCCACATTTATTTTCACATGGCAAGGCAAAAGAAGAAGCTGGATGCTATGTTAATGAACTGGCTGTTTCCCAACATCCTCTTGAACACATCTGTTGTATCTTTCCCCTGCAAAAATACTTATACAAGTAAAATCAGCACTTCCATTCCTTCTTACTTAGCAACTTAATCTGGCACTTTTATTACCCAAAAATGGATTCTAGCAAACGGCCCCAATATCCTAATGCAGCCAACATTCTTACTTCTCTTTTTAAACCAACAAGAAAGATGAATCTAATATTTCTAAGAAATATAATATTTTCTAAGTTTTTTGTAAAACCAAGACTGGTCAACAGTATATGCAACAGTGAGTAAATTATCTTCTCCTGGCACTACAGTAGCAACAACAAATAAACTGAAATAATTATTAAATTAGTTGTTTTCTTTGGAAAAGCACCCCAAGAGAGTCCTGATTTCCCCAGTGATCTAACAAGATACTATTTGTACACAGACATTGTCTTAAAAAAACAAAAGTTTTGGAACTGACTGGTTGATTTAGAATTTATCAGACTGTAGAGCATCAAGTGATGCAAACTAAGTAACAGGGGATGACTGAAATAATAGAAATATATTTCTTTCAGACACTATTAAAACTTCATACATATCCCTTAGGGCCATAAAAATATGTGCATAAAAATGCACATATGCTCAGGAGACCTTTAATCTATGAACAGTTTATCAAAGTCACCAAGTTTAAACAGAGTAAAAACCTTTCTACAGAACAAGGGCTTCCCAATCTGCCTTTCCTACACACTTCTATCTATTACATAGGAAACATGAGATGTTCTGCATCAAATTTTACATCCTAAGTAATTTCAACTGCATTCACCTCGAGCATTTTAGAAAGCGAGCTCACTTGCAGTCTCCTGGAAAAGCTTTTTAGAGATACACAAAATCTCTCAAAAACCTAAGTGTTAGGCTAATCCAATAAAACACCCAAAGCATCCCAATTAAACAACAACAAAAAAGTTTTATTTTGAAAATTCCACCTTGCTGATAAGTAGCTCCATGTAAACTTGATTCATGTAAATAATTCACAGCATTATGCAGGAAATACTTTAAAAGTTCCAGGGTTTTTATAAACTCCAAAGAAAACTATGCATTACTATTAGAACAAAATGTTTGCTTTGTTTTCCAGCTTCTTTTCCCCTCTGGGTGGGATAAAAATATTTCAAGCCAAGCTGCAGTTAGCGACTAATACAACTGTGCATACCAAAGTAAAACAGATTCATTAAAATATATCTAGCTGTAGAGATCCTCCACAAAGCAAAGATCTATCACAAGTCATAAAGTGCTGCCTTCAAAATGAAAGCAGAGCTGCATTACACAGACTTTATCTTCAGCTAAAACTCAAACTATCATTTCAATACTCTTCTAATATGTAACATTTTAAATTCTATTATTAATGTTGCTTTCTTTAGCTGTTGAATACTCCATGGACACAAACTGAAAGTTGCTAAAAAACTTAGATGCATAAACCTAGAGTTTTATCTGGAAGTGAAGGGACATCACACCACCTACAGCCAATAAAGACTTTATTAGCCCATCTCAGCTCCACTTAGTGCACCCATTCAGCTTTCAGGATTATTCCCAGTAGGTTAAAATCCTGACAGTATTAGTCAGAAAAATTAAATTAGTCTTTACCAAACCACTTTGATATACGTTATTCCAGGGCTCATTAGATCAATCCTGAACCATTGAAATGCTTTAGTACTGAGTAGGAAAGAGTGAGACAATTCACAATTGATTTCCTTGGAAGCTAAATTAAATTACAGGGAGTTATATGTCTAGTTTAAAAAGGGCAACAACAAGTCAATGCTGTGTGCTTTTTAAAGAAAAAAATTCTCTAATCTCCACTTCCTGGAACAGTCTTTTCCAGTTTCCATTAAGAAAAACCCAACTGACACAGGCATCTAGGTGCCTTTACTTCAGGAAAAATTTTGGGCTTCTGATCTTCCTTTCAAGAGAGGCCTAGAAGGATAAGGCTCTACTTTGGACATTGTAAATTCTGCACATAAGACTTAATTTATGGCAACTTCAACTTTATTTGGACCATATACAATTTACATGCAGTCTTTTGCTTATTATTGCTTTTTCATTGTAAGTTTCCATGGCGTTTTCCATCAGCCATGCAATTGGCTGCCTTCAGATTTGTTACTTTTGAAAATATCTCCCTGACATTTCCTCAGAGTTGTGCACCAAAATGTGATCTAACATCCTACTAACACCATATTACCTGCCCCTAATGGGGATCCCCATAGCTCTGTCCTTGGCCCTGTGCTCTGCAACATCCTGAATGACTTGGACACAGGACTTGAAGAGATACTAAGTTTGGAGCTGATAAAAAATTGGGAGGAGCTCTTGACTCCCTTGAAGGCAGAGGGGCCCTGCAGAGAGACCTTGATAGAAGGCTGGGCAATCACCAACTCTATGAAGTTTAACAAGGATAAGTGCTGGATCCTGCACTTGGGATGGGGCAACCCTGGATGTACGAACAGTCTGGGGAATGAGAGGCTGGAAAACAGTGCCAGGGAAAGGGACCTGGGGGTCCTGGTCAG
Source organism: Aphelocoma coerulescens (assembly GCF_041296385.1). Classification (NCBI taxonomy): domain Eukaryota; kingdom Metazoa; phylum Chordata; class Aves; order Passeriformes; family Corvidae; genus Aphelocoma; species Aphelocoma coerulescens. The sequence goes on from NC_091019.1 coordinate 11,972,405, forward strand.
TGGAAAATTGGATGTGATTCAGCAGTGCCCTGGCAGCCAGGAGGGCAAAGTGTGTCCTGGGGGCATCAGGCACAGCATCGCCAGCTGGGCAAGGGAGGGATTGTCCCACTCTGGTCTGAGCTGGGGCAGCCTCACCTCGAGTGCTGGGGCAGTTCTGGGTGCCACAATACAAAAAATATAAAGGTACTGGAGAACATCCAGAGGAGGGCCTCAAGGATGGTGAAGGTTCTGGAGGAGAAGCTGTGTGAGGAGCAGTTGAGGGCACTTGGTCTGTTCAGCCTGGAGAAGAGGAGACAGAGGGGAGACATCAGAACAGTATTTAACTTCCTTGTGAGGGGAAGAGGAGGGGCAGGCACTGATCTCTTCTCTCTAGAGAAGAGTGACAGGACCCAAGGGAATGGCCTGAAGTTGTATCAGGGGAGGTTTAGGTTGGATATCTGGAAAGGGTTCTTAACCCAGAGGGTGGCTGGGCACTTGAACAGGCTCCCCAGCAAAGTGGTCACAGCACCAGCCTGACAGAGTTCAAGAAGTTCTTGGACAATGCTCTCAGGCACATGGTGTGACTCTTGGGGTGTTCTGTGCAGGGCCAAGAGCTGCACTTTGGAAATATTTGTGCATCTCTTCCAACTCAGAATATTCTATGGTAATAAAAATTAGGAAATGTTTTAGACAGGTGTATCTTTCTACATTTAGTGCTACACAACTTGTTATCCCTTGATATAAGTCAGGAGGAAGAAGCAGTTGTAACTTTTTCATATAAATGATAAAAGACCACGCCTGTGCACAATTTAGTCGTGATGCCCATTCCTGTCACTTTGAAACTCGCTAATGGTTAACCACAGAAAAATACTGCAGAACATTAAATGCTAATAGAAACTCGTGTCCACTTCCCCATGGATAAATTTATCAGAACAGACATAAATCCCTTAACAAGCTTTGCATTGCACAAAAAGACACAAAGTAGTTATTTCATATTTTTGTTTCAGATTACAAAAAGCTTCCCTTCAGGAGCATCAATGTAGCACTGAAAGCTGGGCTCCAGCCACTGTTTATCAGGACACATGAAAGTAACCAAAAATCAGGTCCTGAGCTGGAAAGCCAGAGAAAGAACATTTGTGTAAACTATTCCAATGCCAAAACAATTCCTTGCTATCTAACATGGGCCACACAACTTGCCCAAATACCCAAATTCACTTTCAGATCCACCAACTGTTTTCCATCAAATCATTTCTAGCTCTACAGTGACCTGCTCCAAGCAGAACCCAACAGTGCAAAGTCTGAACTTCCAAAATTCAGTGGACAGAGTCACAAGATCTTTGATGATGAACTGCTGTTGGTTGGCATGGGGACAGGAAAAAGTCTGCAGACCAGGAAAAATTGGGAAAAGAGAATCAGAATGCTGCTGGGAGCAGTCTGTCTCCAACTCTGTCATCAACAACAGCCTCCAAGAGCCCAGTAAAAACAAGGGCATGCAACAAGAGTGGAAAGGAAACACATATTTTACCAGCAAGGCAATTCTTCCTAATTTTTAGTAGCTCAGAAATTTAACAGAATAGAGCAGCCTTGGAGACTGCATTTTCCACAAGAGACAATGTGGATTGCATGTTACACTAATTAGAGACCTGTTATTAGTACTGGAGAAATAACCAGCCAGTTGGACAGCCTAAGCCCACAATAAAGTGCAATGTGTGAAACAGTCAGCTCTAGAGGCACTTGGGACAGCAGAAACATAGCTGCTGTTCTATAAGGGTGCAGCACACTCCTGGCAATTAAACTGGCTGTTGCTATAGAAAGCATTCAGCAATTCATTTGAAGAAGAAAAGAAAACAGACCCTTTCCCACAGAGATGCACAGGTTCTGTGTGAGTTTGTTCAACAGGAGGACTTTTAGACTGTCTTAGCTGGTGTTTCCTCTGAGCAGATTCATTTGATACTAGATTTTTGGTCACCTGGAATTTTCTCAAGTCAAAATCCATACCCAATACAGTGCTCTGCTTAGTCCTGAAAATGGATTTGTTCTAGTTCTCCTAATAGTTGAGTATACAAGCAAACATTGTGGTTCCCCCTCTATAAGCAAGGTAGGGTTTAGAGGAAACTACGAGCTAAGAAGCTCAGGCTTTTGTTGTAACCTATGTGGCACCCCATGGGTGGTATCTGGAGAGGAATCAAAAATGCATGAAAAGATGAAAAAATGGACTTCTGGCATGGCAGGAGCAATTTTATGCTTTAGAGTACATGTATTACACCATATGCATATGTACATACTATTCTGAAGAAAGTTCCTATTACACTCTCATCTTTCTAATGCCTGAACCCAAGTCATAAGGTCAACAGTTGTGATACACATCAAATCCAATTAGGCTCCCTGCAGGTTGTCATTTTTCCCTGCATTAAACACTACGGTGTAAAAGAAACAGCCTAGTAAATAAAGATGCTTAGACACTAAATCTCCTAAGACCACAGCTGTCTAGTTGCTGCTTTTTACCACAACTCCATTACATAAAAAAATCACTTGTCACACTATATCTATCTTTTAAAGCAAATATACTTCTTCCATTTTATCTGCTAAAAGTGTTCCTGACCTACAGTTAGTGGACTCTTAGCACCTTCCCATGTTCCTTCTCCTTGCAGTGCAGCATTACTATCTCCATAATAACAACTGCTTCAGTGACATGGATTATAAATGAGCTCTTTTCCAAGAGAAGTCTAAGTTTTACAGAAAGAACATATTCCACAAAGCTTTTATTTAGAGTATTTGCATAGAAATAACCTTGCACTGAAGGAAAGAGTGGACAAAAGACAGAGAAACTCCACAAACGGTCAGCAGCAGTAAGAGGTGAAGGGAACACCTTGCAATGCTTTGATTTCTAATTAGAATGCAAGATGCTTGAAGCAAATCGTACATCTGAGATGGTCAATTAAGAGTGCTGTCATTGTTCTTCCACTGTAAGACCCCCTCAACCTTGCAAAAGACAGAAAATCATTACAAAATGGTTAATGCTTCAGTGTCTAGGTAGCTATCCTTTGGAGAACAAAAAGCTTATTTATATCAAAATACAGATTCAACTCGAGTAATTTTATCTTCTGGTTTCCAAGGAGACAAGTGACCTCCATATACTTCTCCTAACAAGTGTACCAAAGTCATATCATAGCAAGTAAAGCCATGAAAACCATAAGAAAGTAGCTCAATTCAGAGACAATCTGCTGCTCAAACCTGAAGTTTAACAGCTTGGGTAGTTTGCCAACACAGCTTCGCTTTGGTGTCGCTTCCCAAGCTTCCTTTTAACAGAGCATTCTCTGTAATAGATATTGCCAGTCTTTACCTCAAGGGAAAATAACAGGCAGGAAAAGCTCCAATATGGAAGCACAGACAGTATATTACAACCAACAATAAGGGCAATAATCTAACTTTAGCACTCGTGGGGCAAACCTTCTTGAGATCCAAAATCCATCCTTTCACAGCCCATCAGCAACTCTTTGAAGCCAACATTTATGTTGTATCAGCAATTTTCTATTTTAGTATCCCAGAATCTCAGGAGGATTCTGCTTTCTTCCTCAGCCAAGCTCAGGAAACCTACTGGAGCCCACAGTATGTCTAATCACATTTTCAATGCCTTCCTAATCTACAAAAAGCAGATTTGTTTTGGCAAAGTGCATAAGAGATTCGCTGTCTTTCCCCATACCCCTATTGAGTGTCACTCACATGTTCACAACTAGGGAAACAAGGAACTAGCTTTTTCTTGGAGAAACTGCTCCAAGTTTCTCCCATTAAAGTTCACCATCCATTCCCAGGTAGCTGCACACATTTTGACTTCCTTGTGTCACTCACCCTCATTTTCCTGCTGTTGTTTTTCCATGCATTCACTGTAGGCAGAATGCTGTAAAGCTGACATGGAGATGGTGAGCTGCAGGACTCCGGGGTGCTGCTGGGAGCAAAGAGCGTGCCTGGGGTAACTTATGACTAATCTCAGCCTGTCCTGATCTATCTCAGCTGACAGCAATAAAAGGAATCAAAAAGAAAAACAAAACATTAATATATATGAAAGCCCTAGACACCAGTTCTACGTTGTAACTGTGCAGTAGATTCATAGGTTCTTTGTGGCATTTCCAAGATCAGCTTTAAAACCCTGTGCTACTTGTGTGGTAGGGCTAGGAAAGGGGCTTTGAGACATTCACAACTGTTGATAGCAAATTCCACCATCCTAAGCATCTACCTGGGCACAGACTAACCAAAAATTCAGGAAAAGTGACAAGGAAAAGTTTTGATCCAGGAGACAGAAAAAAAAGGAGGTGGAAGAGACTGTTATTTTAGACCTGACTAATGAAGCATTTGAGAATATAAATGTGTGAAGGTGTTTTGAATGAGATCATGAGAGACAGCACCAGTGATCCTGCAGAAAGTAAGAAGTGAGAAAAGCTGAACAGGAACAAGACAGCTCTAGGTCAAACTCACAGGTGCATCAGATGAAGTGCAGTGCTAACAGACATGGGAGAAAAACATCAGCATTAATGCCAGAATTGGGGGTTGCAGTACAAAGTGGATTTCTGGAAAGACACAAATAGCAATAAGAAACATAAAAAACTAGACCTAGACAAACACAAGTCCAGGATTTCTCCAATAATACAAATTGCAAATGCAAAACTCCCCAAACACTTTAAATACCTGTTTTGCTTAATCTTCAAAGAAGACTAAGAGATCAGATATTGAGTATAGCTGGTGATAAGAGAAAACAGAATAAGGAAAAGAGCTTAAAACAAAACCAGTCCCAACACCACACAAAATCCCCACATACACAATGATAAGGATATCTTGCTGGAAAACCGGTCTTGTTATTTTATTTCCCTTGATCCTGCAGCTGAAAAAGCACACAGAAGAGAAAGTAACAAAAGAAAACCCACATGGCAGAGGCCTGGTGAATGCTCAGGTGCAGGGCTTTCATCCATTACCAACTCAACAGCAGAATTGTCACTCAGGTTTTTTACTCATTCTGATTTGTGACAAGTTTTACTGGCAACCAGCTGTAATCCAGGTTCCTTTCTACTACAGAATTCTACATTTTCACATCCTTTTGTTGCCTTACACAAGCTGCTGTATCATATCCTACCTCTTGACCAGTCAAGCATGTCTTACACTCTCAGTTGGTTGGTAATTCTCTCCTTTCCACCTATTTGCATAAAGGACAGTAATTTTGTACAGGACAAATAGAGTCAGTACTCACAGAAAATTATTTTTAGAGAAAAAGTGCTGAAGTTACCACTTTTGTGCTTCCCTGTCTTTGAGGTTTTCCAAGAAATCTGTTTAGCTCATACATAGAGCATCTCCCTGCTACTGCAAGCTCTCTCATTACACGGGTAGAAAAGAAAATGAATCTGAAATCAAGTGCTGAGCATTCACAGGCCTGTGCTCGATCTTCCTTCTCCTTGGAAGCACAACCTCACCTAATTACAAGGCTCTCAGCACTGCCAGCTGTGTGGTACAACATGACACAGGTGTGCAGCATTGTTTCAGAAACAAGATGAGAAACACAGGCCTCTCACACTGGAAGCTCTGTGACAGGGTATTGTCCAGAATTCCTGTGCTGATAAGCATTTGATGATACAGAAGGTTATATAAATAGACAGATAGATGAAGGTGGATAGGAAGAGATGTGACAGAGAGTGACAAACACATTTTAGAGTACAAGTCTTCCAGCACAGTCAGCAGAATGCCCAAGGCAAAGTGGTATTTTATTAAAGTAACTCACATAGCACGGAGAAAGGCTAAGCAGGGTTATCAAACCTTCTCCTTTCGTCACAAATAAAAAAAAAAGACTGCTGCCTACCATTTAAAGAAAGGTCTGACTGTTATGAACCTTAGCCATGGAATTCTCACTAAAACTGCTGCTTTTGCAAAAGGTCTTCTCTCTCCCACTGGCAAGCAACGAAGTATCGGACTGCGTTCAAAAGTCCTCAAACTAAAAGTGAAGTAACAGACACAAAACTGCAACTATGTCATAGAGCTGTAGATCAAAAAGTTGCATGATAATTTGGCTGAGCACTATTTTTTTTTTTTTACTATAATCAAAGCTCTTCAGGTCTGTGCCCTTTGTGATTTATCAATAAACATGTGAGTCATATTTGCAGCTGCTTGTCAATCTTAATTCGAGGGAAGTAAAGGATCTACTTTACCTGCCACAATGTAAATTTATCATGGAATTGGCTATTTTATCTCTAATTTATCATAGGAGAGCACAGGATCCCTGCAGCAGAAAGTCTTCCAGTGACTCACAGCTGCTGGGTGTGAGTGTGTGTGTACTTAGCTTAACATCACTGAACATCATTGTCTTCAACCACCAGCCTGCTGATCTTTCAAGGCAGCAGGATGCTGGCAAGGCCTCAGCACACCTGTAGCACTCCAGGAATCTTAGGTATTGCCACTCTTCGTTTACTGTTCTCCTCATCCCTTTTAGAAAAGAGTTTAAATTTGACAATAACCATGTGCATGCAGTTAGCTTTGATATAAAGCATTTCCTGAAATCTCTTAATAAAACAAATATGAACCAACAGTAGGTCATTCAAGTATGATAAGTTCTCATTCAGACTGAAAACTCAAGATCTTAAAACTGATTCTGAAAATTCAAGACCTGAAAATTGATTTTCCATTACTGATGTTGCATTAAGAAACTGTGTCTACAGATTAATTCTAATCTGGATTTTCTATTCCCAATCTACTCTGAGAACATCAACCATCTTCCAACATACCAACATCCAAACTCCCAAACTTCCAACATAAATTCTTCTATTTACAGATTGGATATTGCATTAAATTCAAAGTAAGTCCTTTGCAAAAATGATAAACTCAGTTTTGCAAGAGAGAATATCTTTTATAAATATCCTTCATCATCAAAAGGGCTAATTTTTTTTTTAAATTCTTCCATTCAAATGGTTGAAGAACCACACTTGGGCAGCTGCCTAGACACATCCCTTCTTGAGAAGTTTTTGAATGCATCAGTGAAAATGTGCTCAGACTGAATTTAATCTCTCTGAAAAATCATGTGCACAGCTTTTTTGATAAGCTCATGGTGTATCCACTGAGGAAGGCTTTACCACACACACCCATGCTGGCTCACTTGGATGGAAGCCAGGCTTTCCAAGAGATCCGCTGCCATGGCGAGATCATAGCAGGTTGACACATTTTTCAAGAGAGCACAGCACACAAAGTACTCCCTGTGCTTCTTCTAAAGAGAGGCTCTCCTTGGAAAAACCTAGCCCAAAGGGAAGGGTGGGGGTGGGTGGAGAGCTTGAGCCTTTTTCCTTAAGCTCTGAAAATGTAATGTAATTGCACAGGGAAAGGCTACACACAAACACTGTTAGTGCTATTAGTGAACAGGACAGCTTTCTGTGAAAGAATAACCATCTCTGAGAGTGAAAATGTGTGTATGTTTATTGAGTTGCTTATGTAAATGCATTCTTTCAACAGGCTTTCCAATAAAAATTTTAGTTATGATTTGTCCTGCTTAGATATAAACTCAATTTATCTACCAAAGTAAACACAGCATAGAAATTAAGTTATATATTTCTAGGCTAGAGATGTCAAGCAGAAGGTTGGAAGTCCAGAAAATAGAATAAAGAACGAAATTCAGTAATCCATACACAGCTGCCTGAAGGTTGGGAAGAGGAGCAGGTGGACTAAATAGTACTAAGAATCACCATAGGAAGGCCTGTAAACCTAGAATTGTTATTAGATTAGACCTCTATTTTGGACAAAAATTATTTCACTGACTACCTAGAGAATCAGGTTGGTATCACTTGGCTAGGTTCATTACTTGGAATAAAGCTTAGACTGTGAACAGAGATCAGGAAAGCAGGGGTTAATGACCTAAGATGATGCCTGATTCTAGCAATGATAAATGAGAAAAAAGCTTTCTTTATATGGGAAATCAGAGCATGTTTATTCTGGACTCATTGCTCCAGCTGGGCGTCTTACAGAGGATGTAAGTATTCAAAAATGTAACCCAAATTCTAGTTCAAACCTGGGTAAGAGATACATCTTTCTTCCATCTGATACATTTATGGTGTAAGCATGAGTCAATGATTTATAATTTAAATGGGAAGTGCAAGTCACATGGCCAGGGATATATTAAGTGATGAGGGGAAAAAAATCTTCAGGACTAGATCTTAAAAAAATTCTAGCATGGGAAGAGAAATAACAGCCCAATGGTCATGGCTGAGACTGTAGTCAGGGATGGCTCAAGGAAGGAGAATTCATGAAGCTGACATGAGCATTAAATCATAAAAGACAAGAAAGACCACCGCTAAAAAAATGATAAAAAAATATAAGTGAGGTAGAAACTATACCAGAAATATAATTTGTACCTGCCCCATTTTAGCCCTGTAGCTCTTAAAAAATCCAGCACCCATTTGTGCCTCTCCCCAGTCCTGCAGAACGGACTGTGGCTCCCTGTCCTGTCCGTAGCACTCACTTCATCCCTACGAGCCCTTCAAGATTCAGCCCTACTTTCAGTTTGGCAGATGCTCCCGAAGTGAGACTTGGAGGAAGCAGGGCTAAATGAGCTGTCACTCCAGTTCAGGCAAGTACTCACCAGCCCTGCAACTACACTTGGATGCAGCTTTCAGGAGAGGGGAGAGGCAGGAGTGAGTTGAGTGCTGCAGGCTGAGAGCATTCCAGGTGGCCTGGGGACTGTGGACAGAGGTGTAAACATGCTGCCACTGGCAGGAGGGTACGGCAAGTCCCACTGCAAGGCTGAAAGATGGAATTTAGGTTAAGGATAGAGCTTGGGAAAGGAGAGCATATGCAGCTGAGTGATAGACCTTGACATGCTCACACAGCTAAAATAAGAGCTTGAAGTAACAGGAAGAAATGTTAACGTCACTCCTTCTAAAGCTGGTATGAGACTCGTGAGTACAGCTTAGGATGTGGCTGGTCAGGGAAAGAGAAACTCTAGAGGTGAAACTAGCCATGGATTGTAAAGATGGAAAATTAAGACACATGGATGAAACCACAGAGGACTCACTACTCCTGCTATAGCAGGTACAGAGCCTCTGGCAATAATTCAGAGGAGAGGTTAGGCTGGTTTAAAGTTGGGCATGCAGAGCTAGAAAGCTGAAATTGATGGTGATTGTTTAAAACCTCACATGGAAAAAATGAAGACTGGAGGGAGGAGAGGGAATTAATCCATCACTTTTTAAGACAGATACCAGTTTATGGTAGCAAAAAGGCTGGATTTAGAAATAAGAGCCCCCAGAAGGCTGCTATTGCTCCTCGAGTGCTGAGCACAGCTAATTCAGTTAGCATTTGTCCAACAGCATAAGCTCTGCCTTCCCAAAAATCAAGTACAATGGGACAGGTCTAAAGGCCTGACAGAAATATCTGCCACAGAAGACTAAACTTTAGACTCAAGTAATGCTCCACACAAATGTCACACAAAATCAGTGCTTCCTAAAAGAGCAAGTAACCATCATCATCAGCGTCCAATAAAGTGCTCTTCTTTTTACCAGCTAACAGAGGTCTTAGTACATCATAAGTAGTGCACATAGTAAAAAAACAAAGGCTTCAGATTTCGAGTGCTACCTCTCTGGAATTTGTAAGCATCTCTTGAAAGGCAGATCTTGTGAGGTTGAAGTAGTTACCAGCTTGGACTAAGAAGAAAAAAAGGATCTTCTTGCCTTGGAAGGAAAAACCCTTCCATTCTCTCCCACAAGAGCTTTGAACTAATTTCCTTTTAGGCAGAGGACACTGTTAAAGGATGTCTGGCATTACGACCTGCAGATGGTTATACAATACCTGAGAGTTGCCTGCAATCTTAGGGTTCTGTGAACTCATGAAGATGATTGATGAATGCTTTTGTTCAGCTAGAGACTGAAGAGTAAGTTAGCTTCAGTTTGGCTAAAATTAGGTTAGTGATTGGGTTAGTGACTTACGATTTGTAAGGTTAACAGTAAGAAAACATACTGTAATAGCCAGCTGTTCTCTGGAAATGCAGACTTTTTTGTGCTTCGTAATGAGAAAGCAAAAATCATGGCATTTGCAGCACCTTACATTTCAGACAGAAAATTTCTATGATTATTAGTGGGGAAGAAATAGGAGTTACAGAATTTCCTTAAAAAGAAGGCTGTCAGAACCCATTAGATTTCCACATACAGAGATGACAATCTCATTCTAAAGTTTCACTTTTTAATCTGACACCACACGAGGATATTACAGTATTATGATGTTTTAGTCCTTTCTCTTGGCATTTGCAGTTCTGATGATCCACCCACCTTCTCCTCCCCCAAGACCCTAAGTACCAGTGTTCACATGGGTTTATAATCCAGTCTACTGTAGTGTAGTTAAATACATCTCACTGTTTTTAATTTTGTAACAGTTTCTTTCATAGTTCCAATGCTCTCATAATCACAGTGCTTCCTCTGTATTTCTCTGTGTTGCCCTGCACACTCTCTGTTCTTACTGATTTTATTCAAAGTTGATGCTCAGCATCTTTCAGAACATAATCTTATTTTATAGACATAGGCTCTAATGCTTCCTTAGGGCTTGTCTGGTTATTGCTGTGTTCTGTGGCTGGGATGAACACACAGTGCTCTCACAAAGGCACTGATGAGGCACCACTGGGTCTCTCCTGCAGCAGCTGCAGTCAGCAATGAGAAGGGATGACAATAACCAAAGGAGAGGCAGCTTGTCACCCCCTTCATCCCATGACACAGAACATCTGCTCAATCTGCTGGACTGTACATCAATGGGAATTAGCCCTTCAGCAGCTCCCAAAAGGAGACTACAAGTTTTACAATTGAACCATACCTCCAATTATCTTTGCTGTGTCCAAAGTAGAACTTTATTACCCCAGATAGCCCAGTCTCTTGAATTCAGGTGGTTCTGAGTTTAGGAACCTCTCCCACTTTTGGAAATACAACCTTTTTCAAAACAGCCAGAGTGCTGCTTTTCCTAACCTCTATTCATTAAGCTGTTTGCAACCCTCTGGGAGAGATCATAGGTGGCTTTGAGAGAATAAATTTCAATGTTAAGGGCAGTATTGTGCAGATTTGAGATGGAGAAGCACATTTTTGGGAACAAGAACTACATTGCATAATCTTGCTATCAAGTATTCTTCCTGGTAAGTCTGCGACATCATCTGGCAGGGAGAAAAGAAGTCCAGACATTCTTCCAAGAAAGGGAGATATATTGTCACTGTTAGGCTAACAACATAACTATAAGAGAACTATTTTATAACTGTCCATAGTCAAACATAAAATGCATGAGTGGACTCTGGAAATCTTACAAAGTGCAATCAATGAAAGACAAAATACTGAAAACCACCCATTTCTTACAGCCATATAAAGATATTATGAGCAATACAAAGAGTACTAGAAACCATAAAAGTAGAGTGTAAAAAGATATTTGAAACTGTTTTGTTTGCAACCCTGCACCCTTTTAATTTTTTTTCCCTATGGCAACAAATGTTATCACACTCCAGAGCTTCAGTTTAAAACAAAGAAACAAAAACTGCAAAATGCACAATATTTATTTTGTTGCCTTAGATCTACAAGGTATATCAGAATGCCACAAATTCTGCAAGGAAATTATAGTGTAAATTAACATGGAGAGCTGAGAGGAACAGTAAGCATGATGTATGCTGAAATGAATCCTCACTAGTATTTGCTAGACTAAAGCAAGGTGTATTGAAAGAGGCCTCCCTTTCATGTTTCGTTTCTTCCCCTGACAAAAATAATGAAGGTGATCTTCTCCACACTCATGGCATCATAAAGAATTGGTCTGGCTGGTGTCTTGGAATATTTAATCCCTTTACATCAGTGAAGGAATTCACTCACAGAGAAAGCATGCAGCAGAGTTTATGATGTAATCTTACTCTTTAAAAACATGGTTGGCACAGAAATTGTCCATTTTACTCAGGAGGATGCAATTACATTTCAGCTTTCATGTAAAGCTGCTTCATGAAATTGAAAAGCCTGCCCATGAACAGAAACAGAACAGCAGGGAAACAACAAAGACTCTGCCTGGCTATGGATCATTTCTCCTTCTCCACAGAGTTTGAGGGAAAAATAGCTGGCTGTACTGGGTGAAGACAATCTGCAGTAAGCAGGCTGGTACCAGCTCTGCTGACCTAATGGCAACAAGGAGTCTAGGAATGAAGAGCTCAGACTCCTGGGGAAAGCAGATAATCCAGCCCCTCATGTCTGTAAGTAAAGACTTTATGAGCTACACAAGAGAAAAAAAAAACAACACAGAAAAAACCCAACAGAAATACAAAGAAATGGGAAGTCATCTTAGGTCTCAAGGGAGGAAGAAGAATCTTGCTAGTCAACCCAAATCCAGATGCTGGGACTAAAATAGAGAAGTCCCACTCACCGTTTGCTCTGCCAAAGCCTTCGAGAGACAGCAACACAAATTGCCAGAAATGCTTTAACTGAACAGGTTTCTGTAAGGAAATGCCAGGGTGTTGATTTGGTTTAGGAATGTTAGTAAAAAAAATAAACTTTCTGAGAGAGTGAAGGAGAAAAGAATTTCAAGGTGAAGTCTTTGTTCCTTCCTCCCAGCTGGACATCACTATGGGAGGAAACTCATGTAGAAGAAGGCACTTGCTTTAGGGTGCTGTCTTACCAAGATGACAAAGTCTTTGGTCAAATGAAGGCAGTCCCACTTTTACCAGCACAACACTTTGAAAAAAGCATTTTTTCTCCCCATGCTAGAATAGGAGCTATCATGAAACTCCTCCAAAATTCAAATAATCATAAAGACATTTCTCATTCATCTGTGGCTGCATGATAATGAACAAAAGGAAAGTTGAAATTCAGATACAAACTAAAAATATAACTTTCAGGTCAGAAACTCTCAGCTTAAGAAACTACACTCTGATTATGTAAGGCTATAGTAAGATAATTAACATTTAATAATCAGTGTTCATTTCAATGTGAAAAGCAGCACATCAAGTCAGAAGAGACTGTTTCTACATTCACACAAATATGGCTTATGTTGTGAGACATAACTGAGTGTAAATCTTGATCTGTTAATTACCAAGGTCTTTACTGTGTAGTTTTAGATACTTTGATCAAAAGTTAAAAAACTCCTGTGAGAGACAGATGAGCATTTGGAAAAAACACGGTGATCACATTTTATTATGACTTCTCCTTGTTTCTGAGTATCAAGTTGTTGGACAGAACAAAAAGTTCAAGGATCTTTTTGATGAATATCTTAAAAATGTCTAGTTGCTATCAATAATAAGATTAAATTTCTGTACCCTTGGTATTTGGCATGTCTGCCAAGGAAGAGCAAAGTTATTACCAATAACATCTTTGTTATGTAATGCAGAGAAATTTAAGTCACCACTGACAGTTCAGTGAGAACTACCAATAAAAAAGTCGTATCACACATTCCTTAGTTTGCTCACACCTATACTTTGGTAAAGCATACACTGAGAAGTAGACATACCTGTCTGGTTTTATAATTTTGTATTTTTGGAGTAAAAATGAAAAAAGATAAATGTGATCAGTCCACTGTGTAATTCAGAAGAAAGAACTGTAAAAGTTTCATCTCCTAATCCTTTGGTTCTATGCAACACTGCAGTGCTGAAGTGAATCCGCAATTCGCAACGGAAACCTAAGCTCTAGAGGACAAGATGAGATCCATCTTGAGCTAAAATATCCAGACCCCACACAGACAAACAAACCTCAGAACTGACTGCTGTGAAGTACTGAAATCCACCAAATACAGGCACCCTCACAGATCACTTTGCTTTTACCCAGCTTTGGGAGTAAAGGCTGTTGCACAGTGTGGAGAAAGTCACCACAGTCTTCACAAGGCATTCGGTGGGAGTTGCACTGGATATTGAATGACCTGAGATGGGCTGCTTTTGAAACAATTAAGACAAGCTTTTATCTTTTCTCTAAACTTAATACACATTCAACAGCAACTGCAGAGGTATGCTTATTTATTCAAGAAAAATACTTGAAATCAAAATAAATTTTTGCTAAGCGAAACCACTTTCAATGCATCAATGTAAAATGCTTTTGCACGCTTTTCATTGGAGACAAAAAGGCATTGCTCACTTAAATTCTTTTCTTATCTGGTTAGATCACCTTCTACTGCATAGAAAACTGCATTTACTTTCCTATATGTTGTGTTGATTATATTTTGCCCCATTTTTTATGTAATCATACTCAATTTCTATTTGAAGAGGCCAGAAAACCTGGCCAGAAAACCAACAATATTTCCACAGTCATAACATCATTCTCTTTCTTTAGAAAAGCTTATGAAACCCATTTTTTTGCATTTTCTCACAGGCAATGCTTAAAAATCATTGTTTTCTAAGGTTACTTTTTTGTTTCTTTTTTCTGGAGACTCTTCAACTCGTCTCTATCTGAAATTGCAGTATCCAAAACTTGTGTTAGATGAAGCGTCAGCAATTTCAAATCAGGATAATTATGTCCTTTGTCTTTCATGCAGCATTCCTCACCATAAACTGCAGAATCACATTTGTCTCTTTTTGCAATAGCTTCACATTGTCAACTCACTCTGTTTGTTTTTCCCCATGAGCCGAAGTCTGTGTTCCAAATCCTGCTCTAGCCAGCACAACCACCGGGTGGATAATGCATTCTTCACTTTCCACTTGCTAATATGGGGGAAAGAGGCCACTGACTTTCACACATAATCCATGGAGTCAGGCACACGCCTCAGCAAGATTCAAACTAGCTCAGTTACTGACCAAGGAGATGGCTGGCATCAACCCGCTCCAAGTACCACTGCAGACAGCCCAAGGGAATACTGGGACCAGCACCACACTTTACATTCCCCCTCTTTCCTCCAGACTGAAAGGTGAGCTCCATCAGCCACCTTAAATACTGTTTAGAATCCTCTCCCGAAGACAGGCACTGTTCCAGGAGGGTTAAAATCAAAAACCATAGCAGCCAAAAGGGCAGGATCTCAGTATAACAGCAGCTCTATTACCGCAGGCCTGGGCCCTAGGGTATATCACCGTGTCCCGCAGCCATAGGGAGGAGGAGGAGAGAAGATCCAGCAGGCAGGAATTGTGCAGCAAGATTGATCGATTTAATTATTTTACAAACTCTTTTATAGACTTTTTTCTTCATAGTCTAATTGGACAAAGGGCCAGCCAGCCACCCCTTGGGGTGACTGACTAAAATCCTAAACATCCATTGTCAAAATATTTTTCTACTATACCATAAACAAGACTTTTCAAGGTTGCAGGTGGCTTGGTTGTTTACATAACTCTGCTACCTCTTCTGTGAGAGAGAAAAGTCTCTCACGGACTTAGAAAATAGCAAGAAAATCCTTGCTAGCAGCATTTTTGTATCTACACACCTCACCTAGATCACATTCGAAAAGGCGAGGACAGGAGTCATTTCATCACAGAAAATATTTTTCCCCACAGGTTCTGGCTCACAGAACAACTTAACTTATAGATGGCCTGGGCCCTCTACCTTGCTAAAGCAGCCTTAACTCTTCTGGCTGAAGAGCTATTACTGTGTTGAGCTGAAAAGTCTCAGTACCTAAAGAAGAATGAACATGGCTCTGAAAGCTAACAGCAGCTGACATAGGCTGGGGAACATTTCTGTGACAGCTTCAATATTTAACCAGTAAAGTATGGAACATGAATCTTGATTTCTTATGCAGTGTTTTGGTGTGAACTTTAGCTCCTGGAGTAATTAATGCCAAGAGAAACCCTTCTCACACAGCAAACTAGGTGCTTACCTAGTTTCTTAGCAAACTCATATGCTTTCCTGACAGTAATCATTTGCAAGAATTTATTTTTAACATCAATTCTGCTGTAATATGAAAGTTCAACTGCTACCGATTGTCAGCTTTCCCTAGATTTAGGCAACAATGTATTTTGGGAGTATGACTCAGGAAAACATTCACATGACCAAGTAAAGCAGGTGGCCAGGACCTACCACATAGCATCAGCTTCATCAGAACATCCTCAGAGAAGGAAAAATAGCTCCCAGCTCTTTGGGGAGATGATCACAGGGTGGAAGAAAAAACTGTTCTAAAGTAGAGGTTATAATTATTACAACAAATAAAGAAACTGCAGAGCCTTTTGCCTCAGCATCACAAAGAGATACATTTTTAAAAACCACTATTCTTCTGATAAAAGTGTTTATATTGTGTTGTCAGTAAGTCTTGAAAAAACTCATTTACACAAGGGACCTCAGTCATAAGCTTAAATTATGCCTCTGCCAAAGAAATAGATTACCTGGTTCTCCCTCAAAAGTATCTCACACAGCAGCACAGCTCATTCCCCCAGTATTTCCCCCAATAGGAGAGAGAATTTGTTTGTTAGTCTGTTGGGGAGATGTCCAAGATCCTGTAAAATTCTCCCTGTCTTGTGCAGATTTATGCCCAGCACTGGCTCCTGTGGCTGCACAGGAGCAGGAGGCTGGCAGACATTGCACTGAGGTACCACAAGTTACAGTGCAGCCAAAGCACCGTGTTCCACTGGGATTCCTTCATCTCCTTCATGTGGATAGGAGGGATTTGTTATTCCTGCCATTCCCTTGCCCCGTAACAAGGCTGTGCCCAAGTCAGCTGTTAAAAAAGCTGGGGAGACTCAAGGTAACTTTTTCATCTTTAGCCAGAGATTTGAGAAAGGGATTTTACCTCAGGATCCTCAAACCAGCACTCTGGGAGCACTCCATAGGCAGTCCCGATGCACACTGATTCCTGGGAAGCATCTACCTTTAGGGACATGGGTTGTTCCCTTTAATTAGAACCAGAAGTATTCTGGTACTTGGAACAGTGTGCATGCATGTGCTTCAACTCTGACTTGAATTCCTGCTTGTGGGAAAAGGGATTGCACACCCAACCTCTGCCTTGAGCCCGGAACAGATACCAGTTCTGCATTTCCTACCTCAAGAATACCTAGCAAAAAGCATATTCTTGATGCAGTTAACTGATTTTTAACCAAAACTGCCTTCTGGATGGACCCTAGCTTATTTGATTATATGTTAATCAGAAATAAAGATAGAACTAAAAGGAATAAAAACTTTCATCCATCCACAAGGAGACTTGTGGGTTTATTTTACTTGCAAGCAGATCCCATCTGATCTGTCACTTAATTTTAAAAGTTTTCTAGCTTTAGCTATCTTTCAAAGAAGCCCATGACTACACAAACACTAGTGATATATGTAAGTTAAAAAGCATTAATTTACCATGAATCAAAAAAAGAGCTTTTTTTCTTGGGTATTCAGGATTTAGTTTGGGTTATTGTTTGGTTTGGGGTTTTTTCCTTTTTTAGGTTAAGGTTCTGTTATCTTTTAAAGTTCAAGGATAAGGGACCATATCCTCATCACTGAAAGTTACTTCCTTAGCATTCTCTTACAAATTCATCACAAAACCAACAAACATTTTTATTCCTTCTTTTGGTTAGGAAATGTTAACATGTAGCTGTAAGCAGCTGAGTGGAAATACATTAGCAGAGCTTTCCTGCAGTCCACATTATGACTGAGCTCAGATATTTACTCATATGAACTATACCACTCAGTGAGATTGTCAATAAGAGTTAATTATATAAAGGTTCCACTAGACAGTATGATAACAATTTTCAGACTGACTTTTTTTTTTTTTTCAGATGATTCTGCTTTTTGAGCGAGGAAAAAATGCTTTAGAGGTAATAACTTTATTCAGTGGCTTTAAGAAATGATGAGCATGCTTCAGGTTTTATACAGAGTCCTGAATACTGGCTAGACTCTTACAATTATAATTTTTTTTCTGGGCAAGCTACTTTCAGTGACAGGTATCACATCATCATTCCACTTTGCAGAAAATGGACTCTCTTTTTTATGCATTCACAAACACTCAAATGATATAAACTTGGGGTTTTTTACTTATTGGCTGCTGATGCATAAAATGCAGGACCTGCTCCTATTGTGTTATTGTCTGGCTCCCATTAGTATGCTAATATAAATAACAAATTTCAGGGGTATATCGGGGGTGAGCTAAGACACCCCATTTTCAGGAGGTTCTTTTCTGATATCAAGCTCTCATTATCCTTAAGAATTTGGATACTCCAGCATGTGAGGGGAGAATAGTAGGAAGAGTGCCTCAGACTCAGCATGATGACGCCATCAACTTTCAGTGGACTCTTTTCAACATTCAGGTCCAGGGTTAAAATCTGATTTATTGATGTAGCATGCTACCTATGGCTCACCTTGGAAGCAGGAAGGTCTTTCAAGAGTTTTTGTATGTTTATTTGCAAGATCAGAGAGCTGGTGTTCAAGGGTTGAAAGCCAGACAAAACTGTAGCATCCAAAGGGGAGACAAAAACCACCAACTGCAGAGACAGGACTTTAAATCCATGTGAGCAGTCAATAACAAAAACCACAAACCACAGACTTGGGAATTCAACAATTCTCCTCAAACTCAATTCACTCTCAAGGCTGAATTATTCAGTACACTTCTTTTTTTTTTTTTTTTTTTTTTTTTTCTCCTGGTAGAGTTTGCAAAAGCTGTCAATGAAGAGATTGTCAAATTAGAAGGCAAATCAGAAGAGATGTGTTTTCCTCCCTCTTTTTCAAGTTTTAAGGAAGCTTTCTCAAGATAGATTAAAATTGCATGCGACAAGCTGCAGCACGCAGAGTACTCTCTATTAACAATGTGAATGGTATAAAGATCACGAAAAAAAAGGTAATCTGCTATAAAGAGGTCATGAAAGTGGTCCATCATATCAAAGAGCTTGTATTCATGTTAAGCTGTTTGCAGTCTTCTGGGCAGTATGTCCTACTTTGAGCCTGCAACTTTTCCTTAGGCAGTAAAGTTTTCTCCAATGGCAACACGGGCAAAACAACAACTGAAAAAGAAAAAAAGAAACCAAAAATCCCATTGATGAGCTGCAGTCTTGTTTTTTCTCATTCAGACAACTCATTCATTATCCACACGCCTTCAACTCACTCTGGAAAACGCAGCTGAGTCCCAGTTGTACCAGGACATTCGCTGTCAGATGCATACTCCTAATCCTCTAGTACAGCACAGCTTCGAGTGACATTTGATGGCATCTCAGAGATTTGACACACTTCTCCTCTGCTCAGTGCAAGAGAGACACTTTGCTCTTCCTTCAGTGAGAAAGCTACCTACCATTATCCAGAAAACCCCAAAATGACATTTTACTCGTTCTGACATGGGAACAGCTTACAGGCCTCCTGCAGAGGAAAGGACAAAGATCAGTACTATCTAGCGTTTAACACTGTTTTTATGCATGATGTTTTTAAAATCTGAGCAGATGTCAATAAATGACATGTGATTTCAAATAAAAAGCCCCAAGATTTTATAAAAACCATAATGAAATTACACTACTATCCCTTCTTTCCTCAGAGTATGTAATTCTGATCTCAACATCTTCAAATGACTCCATATTATTACCTGTACTCAAGAACAGCTATTTTTTTCATGTTAACATCATCAAAGTGATGATACCACCTTCCCTTTAGTTAGCACTAATCTGTTTCCATATGATGTCTAGAAGTCAATGATGAGAGAAAGCCCAAAGTCACATACCTATTTTCTAACTACCCTCCCCTTAAAAGCATTCCTAAAATCTGTGGAGAGTAACTAACTCATCTCAAGAATGACACGGCTCAGAAAAGCATCATCTCAAATAAAACCTCAGTTGTAGTTACTCAGATTTCCATTTCTTGTATGTTTACCTAAGCATTTTCTTCTTTTCAGCAGCAGAAAAAGATATATCCAGCAGGAACAGAAGGGTAACTGTATGTATGAAGGAGAGTGAGGCAGAAAGTCTGGCACAGCCAATAACAAAAAAAATTTTGATAGATGTATCAATCTTTGAGCCTACAATGGCATTTCCCTTCTCCAGCCTGGACTGCAGGTGACTGCCTTTGGCAAAATGGCCTCCTTTAACCACAGCAATGTTCTCCTTGTTCTCTGTCTTTTGGTGCTTCTCCTTAATTACAGATCCTCACACTTTGATTTTTTGGGCTAAAAAAAATCTTGTTCGTTCTGTTGCATTACTAACTTAGTTGCTCTATGTGTTTTCTTGATTTCCTGAAATACCCCTGGCCTCCCTTCTTCCCTTTTGTTAAAGAAAAAGGTACTCCCATGATGAGCTGTGCCCAAATAGGCAAATGCAAGTCAAGCAATTATAAATACTCAACACAGATACTTGATAAGCTCTGGTTGCAGCACAGCCATCATAAAAATTCTGATGCAAGCTGCCTCCCTTTCTTCCAGAAATGCATTTGTTTCATGAATGTCTCTGCTTTGAAGGTGACTTCATTGCCAGCAATCCTTGTTTTGCTGCCAGAACACTGGGGAAAAGCTTTATTTCAAGAAAAGAAAGACGAACGTGTCAATTGATGATGACAGAACTGTTGTAGGTCAAACAGTTAAACTTATTCCAACTCTGTGTGTAGCAGGCTTGGGGATTTTTTTTCCTAACTTCTGAGTGCACTGTATTATGTGAGGGCAGCTTTGAGCTAAACAGAAAAAAAAAAATAGACTTATTGTGATCAGTACAAATTGTAAGTCTCAGGATAAGGTTAATAAGAGCATCCCACTGCATCACGCAATGACCTTCTAGGACCAAAGTTAATTAGTGCAGCATTCATTAGGGATCTCAAACATAACATAGTCCCCTCAACTGGGAAAATCTGCAGCCGACACAGGAGTAAGCTCAACACAACTAGGAGTGCCTGCAAGAAGAGAAACATGCAATCAGTGATAACAAAATGGCAGATATAACCTGGTTTGCACAAACAGGCTCAGGAAGGAAATGTTGCACTTGCTTTGAGACACAGCAGATTACATTTACTGCTGTTATCTCCAGAGACATCGGCATTTGCTTACACAGTGCACTTAGAGCTTTGGAGAATAGATGCCTTTGTTTACTAGCAGTGATGTCCAAATAGTTTCATGGTCTCTCCTCCACCAGACTGAAAAATTTCTGTCTCCAAGCACCTGTATTAGAAACATCTCAGCATGTTCAAATTGCTGCTATTTAAAAAAAAAAAAAGCAAGATATTTCAGTTATAGCAGAAGGATAAAGAAACTACCACTTCATCACCAGGCTGCCCAGAGCTCACTCTGCAGCAAGCCTCAATCCCAAGGTAGCAATGAGCTTGTGGTCCCGCAGGATAAAAAACACACTCTGGTAAATGCATTAATATCACTTTGCAGTTGATATATTTGTCTGTCCTGGACAGAGGGCAAGCTATAGAACAGCACAGCCATCTTGGTCAGGGCGAAATGACCAAAATATAGCCAAATAATATATAAAATAATATAAAAACTAAAGGCAAATTGTACAGTAATTCAAAATCTGGTCACACATGATCACTGGACTTTGACTGTACTTCACAGGTATCTGTCAGTAGTTTTTGATAGCTCCTCTGTC
Organism: Aphelocoma coerulescens; assembly: GCF_041296385.1. Taxonomy (NCBI): domain Eukaryota; kingdom Metazoa; phylum Chordata; class Aves; order Passeriformes; family Corvidae; genus Aphelocoma; species Aphelocoma coerulescens. The sequence continues at coordinate 11,993,778 of NC_091019.1, forward strand.
CTCCCTCCTCTTTGACATATCACCAGCATTAGCCTGAACCTGATTTTGTGTTACAGATTAGAAAGTTTCTGTCTCTAGAGAATTTACATACCTATGAATAACCTGATAGCCCTCTTGAACCTGCTTTTCCCTAAAAGACATTCTGGTATCTGTAGTTCTACCAAGTTCTATAAAATTTGCCCCTTCTTCACTGGAGCAGGAAAAGCGGCAGGACTGCTGAAGCCTGATCCTTCATTTCAGAGAAAGCGCTCTGACTGACAGTACCTCTCAAGAATTGTCTTTCTCCCTGCATGCTTGGCGAAACAAACAAATCACATGGGTTTTTCCAGTGCCAAGATGAATATTTGCGTGGCATTTATTGAGACTAGTAGAGAATTTCACATGATTAGATGGGAAAACATACACCGATGTCATCAAAATCTCTGTCCCTCAAAAATATGATTACAATGCTAACAACTGTAACAGCTACATACTATTTTACTATCTATTATTAATTCTTAACAACAACAAGGCAGCACGAGTGAGTCACCTGACCACTGGTGGAATTATGCCTGGCTTATACAATCATGTTTTACAGATATCATTTTTCTATTGAAAAGGGAGGGTGAAGGGGGGAACGCCTTTCAGACATAAGCAAGGTTGCCAAAGCACTAGGAGGCAAGTTATACTAGTAAACAACTTTTCTCATTAATATCCTCTCCTTTCCCAGAATGCGTCTTATTTCGATGATATACTTTTTTCTTTAAGAAGAAAAGCTTCTACTAGAAGATGATGCTATTTCTAGAACCGTTATCAGCAGTCTTTAAACAGTAGGCTGAACATCCACACCAGTCTGAACTTTCTGAGCTCATCGTGGCCTTTGATATTTGCTTAAACTATTATAAAAGGGAGAGAGAGAGAGAAAAAATGAAGTTAAATGGAGCAGCCAGTTCTCAGCTTTTCCCCTCATGACACCCACCAGCCTCTCAACCTACAAACCCAGAAAGCGAAGCAGCACCTTACGAATCTCCTACTTGTCAGGATAAACATGCCTAATGGCAGACATCTCCTCAGCCCCCACCTCCTGCCGTCCCCTCCAGCTATGGCTGGGTCTCGGGTGCCTGAGGTTTCTCAGCCGTGCTTTAACTCTTTTTACCCCGTCAACCACCCGGGCCAACATATCAATCTGCTGAATGAAGATCTCCGTTCCGCCCGGGGTACATCTCTAACATTCTATCCGCCCCGGGTCCCGCCTGCGACGGCGCGCGTTCCGGATAGCGGGGCATTCGCGGTCAATTAGCCGAAGAACGGGATCGTTTCTGAGCAGGAGCGGGCACTGAGGCACAAGGGCACCGGGCACGGGACAAGCCGACCGCGGGCCGGCGGCGGAGGGCCGGGCCTGCCCGCCATGGGGAGGCGGGGGACGGGGCGCTGTCCGTCAGGACCCGCGCCCAGCACCGTCCTCCGCCAGCCCCTGCGCCGCCTCTGAAGTTTCCACCCGCGCCCGCTCCGGACGAGCGTCTGCGCTCGGGGGCGCGGGCGGCGGGCGGGACGCGGCCGGGGCGCGGGGCAGTCCTGCCCCCGGGGCGGAGAGGGGCGCGGCGGCCCCCGCCCGCTCCCTCGCCGGCAGCGCTGCGCCAGCGCGGCTGGGCGGCCGCGGCGCCGGCGCTCCCCGCCCTCGCGTTCAACTGGTGGGACCCCCGGCCGCCCCCGGCCGCGGCACCGGGGGGAGCGGCGGGCGGCCCGGCCCGGCCCGGCGGGGCGGGCGCCGCCGGCTGAGGAGGATGCGGGCGGCGGCGCGGCGGCTGCAGGCGGGCGGCGGGCAGCGGCGCGGCGCCTGACCGCAGGGCTCCGCTCCGCTCCCGAGGATGCTGCGGGGCGATGCCCGGCGACAGGGAGGACGAGATCTGCCAGAAAGCGCTGCAGCTGCTGGCCGAGCTGTGCTCCGTCGGGGCGGTGGAAAACGAGAACTGCCGGGATTTCATCTACTACCTGCGGGACAGAGCCCGGCCCCGCCTCAGCGACTCAGGTACGGTCGCCGCCCTCGGGGGCGCGGGCACCGGCGGCCTCCCCCCGGCCCCGGCTGCGGGAGGAGGGCGAGCTGCCCCGAGCATCCCCGGGCGGCCGGGAGCCGCGGGGCGAGGCCTGCCGGCGCGGCGGGGGCTGCCCGGGAGCGGGCGGCCGCGGAGGGAAGGAGGTGGCGGGGGGAATGCTCCGGGGACGCGGGGCTGGCGGAGCTTGCCCGGCCCGGCCGGGGGAGGACGCCGGTCCGGGCTCGGTGCCGCCAGGTTCGGTTTTAGCGCCCGGCGCTGGGGGAGATGCGGAGCCCGAGCCCGCAGCGCTCCCCGAGCCCGCTCCGGGTGCGGCAGCGCGGGGGGCGGGCGGGCAACTTCGCGCGGCCGCTGCCAGCCCGGAGCGGGCCGGAGCCGCCCTGCCCGGCGCCGCCGCGGCTCTGCTGCAGTGCCGGGGGCCCGGGGCTGCCCTGCTGCTCCCCTGGCCCTCCCAGCGCTCGGGGTGCTGGGGGGGCTCGTAGCTCGGTTTAACTGGAACACGGTTTAACCCAACTCCCCAGTTCCCAGTTCTGTATGTCACAAGCTACAAAGACAATTCCTCGCATATCTATAGCAGATGGGGGGGCTGTAGGTCTGACAAAGGTGTACACTGGGTGGTTTTCTGTGTGTATGTCAAGATTACGGTTTCCGCATCATGGCAAAACACTCCTACTTAAAAACTTTAACTTAAGGAAGCTTTCTCATAAGGAAGCTGAGCTCCAGCTGCACAAAATCGTGAAAAGATTAAGGGTATGTCTCTGGACAGAAGGGAAAGGCAAATTGCAGTTTAGAGTAGCAGCTTATTATATTTATTTTTACATCATCAAGTTGAGTTTGCTCAGTATGAGGAGAAATTTAGAGTTAAAAAGAGAAGTTGATAAACGTTTGCAGTACTGGGAAGCCTTGCTGTTAGATCAGCCGGTCATCACAAGACTGTATTCATTGCTTCATTATTCTCTGAAATAAATCAGTCCGTTTAGCATAGGGCAGTCTAATGACACTATTCTTAAATATTTTTCTGTAATTCGGTGAGTAACACTCAGAGTGCAACTTCCTGACAAATCCTTGGATATGCTGAAGGACTGGAGAAAACAACTAAAACTAAGTAAAAACATACTCGATGGGGAAAAAGATGTGCTATCACAATAAATGAATAAGGAATTTTCTGTCATTCAGTTAGCTTGTATGCAAAGCTGTTTGCAGCCATTCTGGCTTTTCACTACTTAAAATATTCAAATTGGAGTGATTCATGCAATGTTTGATAAGGATTCTTTAAAAGTAGGCAAATTTAATTGTTTCGTTCATATAGGCAGATTTAATTACTTTGTTCATATAAGCAGTAATTTTTGTGACAGACACCTGTGATTTTCTGTAATTTTCATTTACTAAAGGATCAATCACATATTTGTATATCAGGTCATGGTTCCAAAGACATCTGTTTAAATCAGTCCTCACTTTGGATACGAAACTACTTGAAATGCATATGGAGACTTTAACCTCCGCTACTTGGATAACAGCTTTTCAGATTCCTTTCAGAAGCTACCTGCTTTTTTTTTTTTCCATCAGCCTCGGGCAAAAAGAGTACCTGGCATCTGTTTGGGAGTGATTTTAAAACATGGTGTGCTCAGTAAAAATTTATCACCTCTACCTAAAGGTGAAAAAAAAAAAAAAAATTAAATGTGTGTTTATTTCTACCTGTTTTGCTTGAACTGTTATTATACAACAGCCTTCCGGTGTTGTTGCGAACCTGCTCGATTACACAGAGCAGCAGTCCCTAACCTTCGCCAGCCAATGTGCAACAACAGTGAGCAATTATGCTGCAGGCAGCATCTTCCCATTGGCCTCAATCTGAACATTTTTATTTTTTGCAGCTGCAGCCAGTCTCAGAGGGTCTAGCGGGCAACACGCTACCCATAAGCCCTGACTTGGAAAATACTTCTGTGAAGTGGTAATGTCAGGAATTTGTTAATTTACCTAGTCTCATATTTCTTTGATTAAAATATATATTATCCTAGTAAACTGGCTGTTCATGTGGTTTATTTAGCTGGTCCGTAGTTGTGATGCTGTGGGCTGTAAGAAGACAGGGCACATGACTTCCAAAATGAAGCAATACGATTCGCAGTCAAAGGGCAGTAAGTACGCTGACCAAACCCTGCTTGCTTCATGTAGTGAGTTTCATTGACTTAACAAGGGCAAAATGGCCTTAAAAAGCCCTGACAGCTGATCTGTTCCCTTTCCAGCCACTAGTGGCCTAAACATAGGGATGTGAAGAAAAGCAGTGCTGAAGGACAGCATCTCCTTGTCAGAACCCGGCAAGAGATGAAGCTGTCCTTGTTCCTGCCCCCCGAGGTGTGATGGGCTTTAGTCAAACTGAGTAACTTACTCTTAGGCCACCCAAAAGTAAAAATGTCTACACCATTAGAATGGAGAAAAGTGCATTATTAGGTACATGATTAGGTATTTTACAGGAATTAGTGCATGGGGCAATGCTTTTAAAAGTGTTTCTGAAATAAAGTTGCCACTTGCCTAAACCCAGCAACATGGTGGATACAGACAATTCTGCAGCACATTTGGTTGAAGCCATTCATGGATGTTGGCTCTGTGCCCCATCAGTTATTAGAAAAACCAGCCCCTAACTGAGGGAGGGAGGGAGCTGAGGGGCTGCTGAGCCTGATGCCAGTGTTTGTCTCCAAGCTCAGCCTCCCGGCGCCCCTCAGTCCCAGCACTGAGCAGCCAGATCCCTGGAGATCCACTCCTCCTGCCTGACATCTGATGCGCTTGGCTCTGTGGCTCCCTGCCGTCTGAGTGTTTGCTCTGTGACTCAGGCCAGGAGGGACTGGATGCTTGTGGTGTGCACCACATCTTTATTTTCCATGCAGTTGCCCCCTGTTGTGGGGAGTGCTGCACGTGCTTTGAGCATGAGTTTAAGGGCTAATGAGATCTGGGTTTAATGCGCTGGTCCACTGGATTTAAAGGGTGACACGAGTGAGTCAGATTTTAAAGCTTTTCAGAAAACTAAAAATGTAAATTAGGCATTTAGTGAAAAATCTTCAATTAGTTCAGTAAGAGTTATATGTCAGAGCAACCTTGAAAATCCCAATAGGCATCCTTAAGCATTTAGATACCTTAATAAGCTGACTCGTTTTCTGTTCCATTGTAAAATGTCAATAATATTTCTGTATCATAGAAGGGCTTTATGAGGGTAAACTGTAAAGTCTGAACACAACAGGTATGCAATACATTCATAAAGGAGAGTCAGATGGACCTCTCAGAGGACCTTCCAAGATCATGGAATATCACCCCATGACACCAGATAAAGCAAATATTGTAGAGGAGGAATGGGTGTTGCTTGAGCAAAAGAATTCATTGAAGGAAAAAGAAAAAAAAAATCCAAAAAACCAAAACAACAACAACAAAATCATGAAAGCAGAAAATCTTAATGCAGAGACTGACCATTAAAAGAGGAATTAAGACAAAAAGCTGCTTATGAAGGTAAAGGTTATTAAAAAAGTCCAGGCCATAAATCATAGTGAGCTTTCATTAATTTTGTAGTAGAAAAATGAACAGAAATAAAAAGTAAGATTTTCTGTTGCTTTGGATTACACATCTTGAGGATGAGCCAGCAGGGTCTTAAAATATTCTTAATTACGTTGTTTAAAATTGACTAATAGATGCTAAAACAGAATGCATCATGAATACTGTGGGCATCGTGATGGCCATTAGGCATAAAGTATTCTACAGGTTGTAAGTACGAGATCAGTATTGCACAGTGACAGAAAGCCAGACTTTAGTACTTGATGGAGGTAAAGATAGTTGATAGTCAAGAAATTAAAAAAATTGGGAATGGAAATGTGAAAATGTGATGGATATTGAAGACAAAATGTATGAGAGGCTGCAGTTATGGTCTTGAGTGGAATTTAAGGATCTTACGAATCAGTACTTTATATTTTGATGTGTACTTTCAATTTCACGACAGAGAAAAAAGCACAAAGAAACAAAAAGCCAAAGAGGTATAAACGTGGCCTCCCAGCCCAGGGATTGAATGTGAGAGCCGAGGTATTCTGTGGAGAGTGTTGTTCCAGTAGACTGGTCATTCCCTAGAAAGCTAATACTTGCAGTTAAGTCGTACCTCAGAAGGTTTCCCTTTAATTCAGAACTGAGTTTAAAAACAAAACCTGTCTTCAAAAGGTGGTTTGACTCCTTACAAAGGTATTTTATAAATTTTGATACCTCAAATTACTTCCTGATTTATTCCCACCTCATCCCCCAAATCTTCCAGGAGCATATCAAGCTGAAGATTTGCATCAAGACGCTAAGTGCATCTAGATTTATCTAGATTAAAAAAACATTTGGAAATTGTAAAGACATGAAAAACATTTGAGTGGGTGAAATAACTTCCAGTATGTTTTTTATGTTTATGGTACTCACTGTGAGCCATTGCTTTCCATATTTTTAATTTTCTTTTCCTGATGGTATTCAATGTCTCCTGCTAGTGTGAGACTTCATAGGATAGAGGACAAGCATGATTCATATTCCCTCTCTTGAGGTCAAATTAATGAACAAGTGTGAGACCCAAGTTCCTTTGGGTTTCAAGAACCAAAATGCTCCTTCAGGAATTTAAAAAAATAAGGTGATGTTATGTGTTTTAGACTAAAAATAAGTATTCTTTTTCTCTTTTGAAAAGTTAGGAACAAGTTTGAAGAAGGCAAAATCAATTACTCCCTGTTGCTTGAATTCTAAATTGTTCTGCTAGTTTAATTTCCTCTAAACAAAGAGGCTCTCAGAAATTTTCCTGTCATACTGGAGGAGTTTAATATGTTTTTTTTTTTTCCTTGGAAATCCGTTTTAAACAGATAGCTAAACTTTGAAACAAATTGTAGAAAAGAGCGAATCATGTTCAAAGAGACTACCTATGTGCTTAATAATGGCTTGAAACTATAATTAAGGTAAATAAATGTAAATAAAAAAGAAGATTTTCAATTACTGTAACTGCATATAACTTTTTCCTAGAATGTAGTTTTGTTCTTTTTATGGGTAAGCTAAAGATGTTTAGGTGTTTAAGTTATGATTTACTCTTCAGAACGAGAGAAAAGGAAGACTACAAAGATTTTCCTCATGATAAAACTGAGCTTTGATCAGGCTGGAACAGTCACGTTAAATACTCTTCAGATATGAAAGAGCCCTGCACTACTGAAATCAGTTTATGTTTTTCAGAGGTGCAAAGCAACTGCAGTGTAGCAGCACTATAACTTGAGAAGCCAAACATGAGTAGGTTTTCTATAGTCCCTGTGATCAAACTTATTCCACTGCTGTCCCATGGCTGCTCCTGGACACTGTGGGGACAAGAAAGGTTTCAGTCTATAAGAAAAAGGCAAGAGGAAGGTGCCTTCTAGCCCTTCTTGGCCTCTGCATCCAGATTCAGTACAGGTGTGGAAAGTAGGAGCTTTCTGGGGCTCCCATTTCCATTTTGGTTTTAGTCCTCATTTATATGGGGATTTTACCAAATGTAAAATGAAACACTGAAACTATAACAATGTGTAACACTGTGTTAGATAGACTGATGCCAACTATACCCCTTTGTATTTAAAAGAAAAAAATGTATTTACTCATACACTATATATATATATAATACTTATTTCCTGAAGCCATTGCAAGCCCATTTGTGAAGTAATACTACAAGTTAGAAATAACCTGCCAACTGAATCTGAAATTGGTTATCTCTACAGTCATCACACACTTTATGCAAGTATTTTCCAAGTGTGCAGAGAACATTAAGGAAAATGGGTTATTTTCAACTGCAAGTAACACAAATATCTATCACTGAAAACAACCTGAAAAATAATGACCTTGGAAAATTCGGATGCCTAATAGCATACAGTCTGTCCTACACCTGAATTTCCATCTTAAGTGCCAGTTTTGCTGATGAAGAGCAGTAGGCTAAATTTAGCCCTTGTACATACAAACTGGTTTTGCCACTACATCTTGATCACTGTATTTGTCATAGCTCTTATTTCAATGGGATTTGCACATTTCTCATTTTGGGGGGGAGAGGGGAAAGAATTTTTAAATTATGTTTTCCTTAGAATTACCCATAGTCTTTGAGCAGGCCACAGTTTACATTGGGCATACAAAGCTCTGACTGCTTAAGCAGAGGTGTTACTGTAGCAGATTTATGGGTTATTAATTCCTAAAAACCCACGAGCTTGTGTTACAATAATGTTGTTTTTAGAATTTTATTATGGTAGAATACTGAATTGTTATGTATTTGTGTGAGCCACACATTTAGTGACCCAACTACAAGTGATCAGCCACATGTTCTCCCCGATAGCTTTCTGGAAAATTCCTTTCCAAACTGATTTGTGTGAGTTTAATTACACTGACAATTCAGAGACGTAGGAATGTAAGTCCGAAATTATTGCTGTCATAACAGCAGATCTGGTTAAACTCAGTCTTGAGGCTGTGCAGCTCTGTGCCAGCTTCAGTGTGTAATACATAGAGGCTGAGCATAAACTGCAATTTATGTATTTTTGTTGAAAACCACATTTCTAGGGTTTAGCTCTTCCCCTGCTGAAAATAATGATCATTGCTGATGTAGTGCAAAGCTGTACTTAAGAACATAGCACTGTACATCTTTTGCTATATTTTGTCATTCATTTAAGCTCTTTTGTGGCTTTATTTAGACCAAAGAGATAAAGAGAGATTATTTTGACGTAAAGCTTTATGTCCCTTTCATATTGCTAACAAAATTTTAGTTCAAGGGATAAGAATTTAGAATAATTAATTACAGATGGAAGGAATGCTGTCAGTTGCAACTGCAGTTCCTAAATTTCATCATTTTGCAGGATCAATCCTTTTTGCACTCTTATTGTACTGTTAAGTAGAAAGTGCTTGATCCATTTATTTGGAGAGTGCAGAAAGAAAGTGTTGTGTATAACAGGTGGTGGCTTGCACATTCATTACAATTGCTATTGTAGTCACACTGGGTATTGTGTGGTTTAAGCTGCTCAAGACGTTCAGCTGCCTCTTTTTTTGGATTTAGGCATTCAATAGCCAAGTTAGATCAGTTTGGCTTCCTTTGGCAGACGTGTGCACTGCAGGATTTGATCCTGTGTACCTCCCAAGGTTAGCTGGAATTCAGAAATGCAGTAGATGCAGTCGAAACTGGCATGTGTCTGTATGTTTTAGACCAATTTACAGCTGATGTGTGTCTACCAAAGATAAATGTTGGAAGAGTCTATAACCTGTCAGAAAAAGCTTTCAGATTCTTGCTGTAAATCCACCATAGTAAGAAAAAAAAGTCAGGCACTAATGATGTTGGAGTTAAAACTTTCAAATAAGAAGAATGAGGACTTGAAATAGGATAATTCCTGACAGGATACTTTCTCACTTTCCTTTTTTTCCTGTTGAGCTTCACATGCACACAAAAAGAAAGCCTTGCTGACTTCTCTTGAAAATACGTTTCTTCAGTTTGTTACATTTCCATCAGGGAGTTTGTTTAGAATATCCGAATTCTACCTTACAGTCTGTGAAACTCCCTAAATACTTCCTTTCCCCCTGTGATGGACCGCTCCTGTGTGTATAGAAACCACTAAAATATTTGTCTTTGAAAATTTCTTCTGGTAAGCCAGTCTTTATCATTCCCATCCAGGTTACTTTGGGCCTGGTTTCTCCATCCCTTTCCTAAATTATATGTGCATACACCAATGTTTCAGTTGTTTGCCCATCTGGGTGTTCCCACTCCATTTTTCAAGCAGCATCTCATTTTATTTACTGCCCCATTTCTAATCTCTTTAATTCATCTGTGTTTTAGTTCTCTGACTTTCACAATATAGTTTTTCTTGTCACATTTAGTGCGATTTTGGAATGCAGTAAGAGTTTCAGTAGCTGTGTAATCAATCAGTACATAAGGTTTGACCCATCTTACACCCTTGTTGTCTCACTGGGCATCTGTCTGCAGCCATATAAAATTCCTTCAGAGTTTCCTTCTAAAGCTTTCTGCTTCTTTTGTTGTTTGCAAGAGGTTCAGGGCTATGGAGTTCATGGTTTCACCAATACATATTAAGACGTTCCAAAGCTGTTTCTTACATCTATCCAATTTTATAAATAATTACAACTTGCAATTCTGTACAAATTATCCTACTGTTATAGAAAGGAATGTACAATGCTAATTAGAAAATGATCAATGAGACCAACAGTCTTATGATCTTCTGTTTCCATTTGTAGCAGATGTTTTACCCATTTGAAAGAGGAGTTTGTTTTTTTCCCCTAGAGAAGTGGAATGGATAAGATTAATGCCTAGTTATTCTAGCTCTTTTTGGGAAGCCAACCCTAAACAGGCTGATCTCAAGTACTCATTATGCTAAGTCCTCTCTCCACAGCATAAAGGAGGAGAGTGTTTCCTGAGCCTGGCTGCAGGGAAATGCAGCAGGTATTGAGTTGTTCTTGCTGAGTGCTGTCCTATTCCCTGTAGTAAGGCTGATGTAGGATGTGTGTAGCAGTGGCATTGTGGCAGTTCTTACCTGCTGTAAAGAGATTTTAGGTCCATTATCAACTAAATACAAGAGAAAACAGTTCTGGTATTGCTTCAAAAATATGTGAAGCTCTAAAGAGAAAATTCTTTTATCAGTACAATTCTGGTTTTTTAAGCTATACCAATTTACTTGGGGTAATACAAGACACAAATCTAAACCAGTTGCTCAAATTTTGTTTATTTCTGTGATTGTGCTCTCTCCTGTAATAGATCATGCCATCAAGAAAGGTTCTTATTTCTCCAGATGCCACTAAGGCATCCATGGTAACAGAAATTTAATGTAAACTTTTCTTCCTTTCTGTTGTCATTTTAAGTTGACAAATAATAAAGATGACTAATGAGTTAAAAAAAAGTGTAGATGAGAAATTAGGCTTAGCAGGTAAACAGAAGGTGAGGGGCTGACCTGGTTTTGTCCATTTGTTTTGTTTATTCTAAGTTCATAGGTGTTTCACAAATAAAGAGGGGTGAAACCTCAAGGTGCAGCAGACACAAGCATGGTGCCTGTCAACTGTTCTGCTCAGGAGATGGACATGAGGAGCAGAACAGGCAGCCAAGCCTCTGAAGAGAGAGATACACCCATATTCCTAAGGGCCAAAGAGCACCAAGCAGACTTGATGTCCCTTGGAAATTAGAGTTAGCAGAGGTGAAGCCTGGGGTTTTGAGGACCTCCCTGGAGGGACATAGTGGACAGGGAAGGCTGTGGATAGACATACTGTATTATATCTCTGTTGTAAGAGTTTCTATTTCCATTTTATGTTACACTAAAACTTGCCCTTTTTTTGTCCTGATTTTAGAAGCCTTTTGAGCTTCTTTGTGGAGTTTGCTGTAGAAAAAAAAAAGATAAAACAGATCTGTCCATATTCTTTGTCTTTCTTGGGGTCCTATTAATGGTTTGTTTGTTGACTGGGGGGTTGTTTGTGGGTTCAGTAGATTTCTAAGCCAGCCTGAGAATTCATGATTTGATGCTGACAGTTGGGCTGTGGCTAATCAGGAAAGAGGAAGCTTGGCCATTGTGGCTTCCCTTAATAAGGAAAACCTGTCACCTTGACTCTTCCCTGTGCAGCAGCATCACTGTTCCTGCCAGCTTCTCTTAGCTGCAGAAGGTGTAACATTTTTATATCTACTCTCATGCTCAAGTTAATGTCTTGTTCCTGCCTACCTTATTCGTTCTGTACCTGTCTCTTGTTCTGTTGTCATTGTGTTATAAAGAGCGAATTGACTAGTCAAGATGATTTCTTTCCTGCTGCTGCTAGGAGCCAGTGATGATAAAATAGCTAAAAGCAGTTCCCAAAATAGCAGTGCACAGGTATAGGTTTGCCAGAGCGATTTGATAGTGATTACTCTATCAGTCCTTCTGTAGTGTTACAAGTCAGACCCAGCACTGTGAACGAAAACTGCTCTTTCTTCCTTTGATGTATTTTTCTTCCTTCTTTTCTCTTTTTCTTGGGAGCTGGAAACCAGAACAGACCTTAATAGCAACAAAACCAGCAGCATCTTCAACCACTTTAACTTTACTTTCCTTGCCAGATTGGGGGAAGCAGTTTTTCACCTTGAGGAACATCCAGAATTCAGTCTCAGGATTCACTTCTTATCCTGAAGGCTCTGTGCACTGAGAGAAGGAGCAGTAATTTTGTTAAAATGGAAGGCTTGGGATTTGACATTTTGGTCGTTTGGCAGTTTTTCCTCCCTCTTTTCTGTACCCCTCTCTATGAGGAAGATTTCCAGTGGTAGTTGTTGCCATGGTACTAAGCAGGATGAGGTGTCTACTCGAGTCTTAAAACTGGATGTTTACGGCCGTACTGTGAAAAATTATCCCTTCTGACAAGTCGGGCTTGTTTACGCAGAGTTAACACAGCACCACTCCTCTTCTCCCAAAGTGGAGAGAGGCTCTTCAGGTCATTCCCTGTGTGTCAAGGCAAATGTGAGCTTCAGCAGTGCTGGAAAAGGCTTAGAATTAGCTCTATCCTTCCACTCCCTCGTTAGCTGTTCAAATGAACAACCGCTTCACGCCCTGCCGAGCAGCTGATTGGCCTTGGAGGGAAGAAGCATCTGAAGCAGTATTAATGTTTCATTCAAAATCATGAGAGCCAGGGAGGAGGGGAATTAGGGAATTCAAAACCCCAAATCAGTAACTGCCTTTTACTTCACCAGGTCCTGCTCTCTTGAGCAGCATCCCTAATTTTCTCCCACACTGGATTTCCTCTCAGGATGGTCTTGCTGACTTTGTGAGATGTTTTTGCCAAGGGTAAATTTAACAGCTGTCTTCTCTTTTCTTTCTCCATTGTCTGCTTCTTCTCCCCAAGCCTGTTGACAGTATCTGCTATGACATATCTGTACAGGAGATGGAGGGACAAAGAAGCTGTGCAGTCCCTCCATCCTCTGCTCTTTTCCTTTCTCAAGTCTTCACTGCTGTATCAAGGCCAGTGAAAATCTCTTTATTTTCTCACCAAGCAAAGCAGATCAGAAAGCTGAAAAATTAGTGCCTTTAAAATGCTATCTGAAAGAAATGTGAGCAAACTGGATGTGATAAAGCCATCAGTAAAGGAGTGTAGTGGAATGCGTGACAACAAGAACAGCCAGCTGCATCTGGGAAATATACAAGTCCTTGGACTCCAGCAGTATAAAACTTCCCAAGCTGTAAAAAACGAGCAAGTCTTTCTTTTGTATGGCAGTCCCAGCAGTTTGAAACATGGTTGGCAACTAATAATTGCAATCATAGAATCATTGATGTTAAAAGAAGCATCACCTCAAAGTGGGTATTCACGTAAGATCTTGGATTCACTGTGCATAGTATAGCACGTGCTGGGGTTGTTAAATTTGGAACTGTTGCTAATAAATAAAAATAGTTTTATTAGGACAGGAATAGAAAAAATGTTAGATACAGAAGTGTTGCATAACCAGCCTTGATGAACAGGGAAGCACCCCTTTTACAGCATTTCAAGAAGTACTGTTCCCAGTAAATGACAGCAAATAGATCCTGAATCCCTAGGTCATCCTGAGGTAAATATTAATATTGTTGTTTTTAAAAACCCAAATGTTTCTTGTTCGTTTACCTGTTAGCTGTGGGAAAAAAAGTAAGGGGAAAAAGCAAGCTTTGACAGAGCATTTCCTGACTCAGCAACTGAATGAAAGGAACGATGCTGACACACTTGGTTCAAGGTAAGGGAAGGACTTCACCCCACCTGAGAAGGTCTATGAACAGCAAAACAGCACAGGAGATGCCTGCCTGTAAATCCTCCTAATCAAATATTACTCAACAATATGTTAATACATATGTGTTTGACTCAGGGATATTGTTTAGAGGCAGGAGTCATGGTTTAGTTGGCTGGAATAGATTACCACTTGGGGACTGTGAAAACTAAGGCTGTTTTTTTTAATTTTGCCAGGCACTTGAGATATGATCTTGTAGAAATCTGTCAGTGCTGTTTTTCCCCGCCCTTTCAGCTGCTTTTTCAGTACTGATATGCAGTAAAAATTCCATCTAATGCCATGTCTGTAATCAGCAGAGAAAGCAGGGCATGTCTCAAGTGTGATGTCAGTAAAGCATTGAGCAGAAAACTGCCTAAAAACCAGCCAAGAGAAAACAGTGGGCCCAAGGATTTAGGTGGAAAGTAGCCTGCCAGATATGGCTCTCTCTATTTTCATAGCAAACACAAAACAAGAGCCTGGGCTCTGGCTCTATTGGGGCCTCTCAGCACTTTACTCTTATAAATAATAAACAGAATACATTTTCCTCCTGTGTAGGTTAGCAAAAAGAAATGTGCCTTTGTTATCAGCAAGGAAGCCATAATTGAGAGGCAGTGATTTTTGTGGAATACACATTCAAATGGGACTAAATAAAAGCATAAGGAGGATTTCAAAACTTCTATTTCTGTGCTGGGCCTCATATGTTTAGTTATGGAATTTATTCATGATACCTTTTTGCAAGCTTGGATTTGCATTCTCAGACTCAAATCATGCCACACACTCCAGCCTATATCTGACACAGCAACAGCTCCAACAGGGTAACTTTAGGTAATCTTTTGCATATCCCAGCATTTTGCCATTTACTGCCCCATTTTCAGCATAAGAGTTTTGAGTGTTTGCTTTCATGGCCTGGCTTGGATTGCAGATGCACTTCTTGGTGTGACACCATTTGCAACTGAAACTGAAAGGAATATGGTCATGGTATTCCTCTTCACATTATTGTAGCAGAAATGCAGAATAAAACGTATTTTTCTTGGAGAGGGACATGTTTTTAATGTGCCCCATTTCCGGTTTGTGTCCCCCTCACAACTGAGATTAAACAGTATATTTTTACTGACTCAGTTTATTTGCTCTTAAGGATATATATTTGTTTATTCATTTCAGTATACCTCAATGTATGTTGTAGTCATGTTTTGGAAACTTACAGAATTAATCACCCACCCCTTACATGAAAGTTGGCTAGAGAAATTAACAGGGGGTAACTCTACTCAACAACCCACTAACAGCACAGCTTTCTCAATTCTGGAAGTTTGGAACATGCAATTTTTGGAAGTGCTGGGTCCTTTTTCCCCTCTTCTTTCTTTTTTTCAGTTTTTTTCTTAATGAATGTAATCTCATGCTTACAAATGTCTTCTGTTTTCTTAACGTTTACATTTTAGTCGTTCAAAGTAGTATTCCTTTTTTCCTACAATCATCTGAGTCAACCCAGTAGTGGGAATTGTTTTAAGGACATAGGATCACAGGGACTTCCTGAGAAAAGGATGTATACAAACACCTGACTCTAAAGAAAAGATTTAAAGTAATGTTCATGTAATTCAGTTTTAAGTATATTTTTTCCTAATATAATCAATCTATCAGATGAGTAATTTTATTTTATTCTTTCAGCCTAATTTTCTTTATTTATATTGAGGGGCCATGTGGAGCCAGGATAAGAAGTAGATATTGGTGGGTCCTTATCTACCTGTGTTGGATGACAAAGAAAAAAGTATCAAGTTCTCAAAAAATTATTGTAAAATCATTCTGCTGAAGTGGCTGAAAAATTAGCAAATCCCATCAGTGCATTCCAGTTAGCAAGAAGAGTGGGATGTAGCTGTCTCTGGAGAAGTGAGAAGCCCCCATTACTATTTCTAGAGACCAGAAGATGAAAAAACTGTGGCTGTAAATTTACCACCCATTGTGTTTGTTTTTCCCTTAGAAGGAGCAGAATATTTTAAGTTCTTCAAAGCCAAGGAATTCCCCAGATCTGAGAGCAATCCAGCTGAGCAGGTCTTGGGCAAGGAGAGAAGACATGAAAGCTCAGTGTTCCCATGCTGTTTTCTTAAGTATCCTACAGCAGTGGTGCTCTGGTTTCTAGGAACAAGGGCCTGACACCAACATTTCCTTTACACTCCTTGTAATTCTGGGAGTGAGGTAAGGAGATCAGTGGTTCTCCCCTTGGAACAGGCCCAAGGAAGAGCAGCCATGACTCTGCAAGAAGGTTGCAAGGCTGATGGTCTTTTCTCTACATCCCATTTGTTTGTGTGCATCCACCTGGAGAGCCTGGTGCGAGCATCATGTGAAAAGTGTATCACTGATTATAATTGAACCCGTCTTGAAAAAACTGTGCCCTACACCATGATTATAATTTCTCTCTCTGGAAAGGTTGTTTATCTTCTCTTTCTTGTTTATTGCTTGAGTGAACATAGCACATTTGAAATTCTGTTTTAGAAGAAGTAGAATACTGTGCAACTGGTGGTATTTCACTGCAGAATAACCCCCAGAGGGATTTGTAATCCCCTGGTACTATCATCTAATAGTGAGCCAAATTGAATAATAAGCTCAGTGCTATGAATTCAGCCTCATACTCAGCCTCATTCTGCTTTGGTTAGCATTGACTAGTAATTAATTATTACTCTGTATTTACGCTATCAATGACATCCAGAGGCTGGCCTAAACACGCTGGAACTGCTGGCAGCAGCAGCAGCAGCAATGTATGTACATGCAGATATTTTGTTCTCCCTCTGTAAATATGTGCTGTAGACTGTCTTTTAAAGGAGTTGTTAACTGCATCTTCCCTATAGCTAAAAGCCACCAGACACTACATGCTGGACACCACTCAAAGATGCACAATGACACATAGTTTACTATTAATGTTTACAGGATTTGGAATGTTGTAATTGATTTTGGCACTGAAAGTGCACTCTGGTAAATTGCTTGTCACCTTTGTTTCATCCCTGGTCTCACTGAGAATCTCATATGCAATTAACCATATTTGCTATACTGTATTTATTCTGAAGCGCACAGCACATTACTGGTTTGCTGTTTGGTTCTCAGAAATGGGGACTTAATTGCTTACAAAAACACAACTCAAAATAAGGGGACCTTTGTGGTGAGGGACTTTTCTTCAGAGTAGAAAAATACAGAGACTTTAACATTGTTCATGTTCCAAACTCACGGCCCTCCTGTACTTGAAATCTCCCTGACTTCAGGGACTGTAACTTGTGTGTAGAGGCACGACAAGTCAATCTCTGTTACCAACTTGTGTGGCACAGAGAGAGGAGCTGGATTTGCTGCACACCAGTGTGGTTAAGGACCGAAGTTAACAAGTTCTTGTGCTGTCTGGAAGACAGAGCAATTCCTTCTGCATGTAGAACTGGAAAGGAATTCTTTAAAGGAATGTATTTGCTCCACATCCTCTAGGTCACAAGGTGGAAGCAGCACTGAATGGCTCACATGAATTCTTCTGCCAGTTTATCCTGGCAATGTTTTCTATTTAAACAGCCAAAGCTCCAGAATTAGCATGGACTGTCTAGAAACCTCAATAAAACAAAGAGCTTTGCCAAGAAGCAGTCTAGGACAAAAAAGGTGAAACCCTTCTCACAGATCAACAACAGGAATATGCAAAATTTTCCTTCCCAGGAATGAAGAGCTGCATTGTCTCCTGCTGTCATCCAGGGGCTGGATGTTGGAGGACAGGTCTGGTTCTCAAGTTTAGCCTGAGAGGACCTGCTCTTTTCATGTCATAGTGGATTGTTCAAGGAAGACCTAATCATAGATTTCCTTGCTGTCCTTGCTAAAGCAGAGGATACTCTTCAGTTCCTCCTGTTAAGAAACTAGCTGTTCTCATTTTTTCTGGAGAAAATAATTCCAGGAGATAAGATACCGATCGAGCTAAATTAACTTAATTAAAGAAAATGCAAATCCAGTAGAATACATTTTCTGGTAGAGAGTGTAGTTTCTACTTGCTGCAAGCACAAAATATCTCCAAGAGTCTGGATATGACAAATAGTGACAATAATTGTATGCCTAAAACATTAAAAAAATATCTTCTACCAGAATGCTGGATGAAAAGAGGAAATTTTTTTTTTTTTAACTTTTGCAAATGAAAAAACAAGCCTAAATACCATGGACTTATTTCCAGGATATTCAAACTAGTTTAGATCTTACTTTTAATCCAGTTAATTATTTTGTGATTCTTCATTCAGCTAATAATCAGATTAAGGTTCTTATGTAATATGTAAAATGGTCTTTTGATAATAAAAGATTATGAAAGAAATGCTGCAGAGTTTGCTTCAGAAGAAAGCACAGCAAGATTGAAACCTACAGAATTCCAACTTGAAAGAGGCTATTAACTTTGATAGCAATTGCATGTACCATTACAATTAAATATTCCAAAAGAAGACGGGATGCATCACTTGGGGCATGGAAGACAACTACAAATCCTTACTGTAGGAACCATTTAAGATTGTACATAAATACCATTCCTCGGATTTTCTGCTTAGATCTTCCAGAATTGCTACACTTACCAAAACCTCTACTTACAATTTTTTATTACAGATGTTGATTATAATTGCTTTGGAACTTTGTAGTTGCACAGGAAGGACATTAACCAGAGAAAGGCCAACAAGATGGTTAGAGAGATAGAGCATCTCTCCTACAAAAAAAAAGCTGAGAAAATTGGGTTTGTTCAGCCCAGAAAAGAGAAAGTGACCTTACTGTGGTCTTCCAGCACCTGAAGGAAGCCCACAAGAAAGAGGGTGACAGACTTTTTACAAGGGTATGTAGTGACAAGGGGAAATGGCTTCAAACTGAAAGAGAGTACGTGTAGATTAGATATTAGGAAAAATTTCTTTGCTGTGAGGGTGATGAGGCCCAGAAAAGTTGTGGGTGACTCATCCCTGGAAGTATCCCAGGGCAGGTTGGACGGAGCTCTGAGCAACCTGGTCTGTTGGAAAGTGTCCCTGCCCTTGGCAGTTGGTTTGGAAGTAGATGATTTTTCAGGTCCCTTCCAACCCAAACCATTCTATGATTCATGGTATTTCAGTCTTCCTGGAATCTACTCTGGAAAAAAAGAATTTCTTCTGTTTTACAACCTACGAACTGATGCTCAGCACGAGTTTTTTATGCTGCAGGGTTGGTGATGTGGCTTTTCAGCTCCCTGTATCACTTTTCTTCTGCAAAATCTGTTCATCCTGTCAGCCCTTCACGTGCTGGCCGTGTGCCTGCCGCCTCCCAGAAAGCAGGTGCATTTGGAGAGATGGCAGCTTTCTCAGGACTCATTTAATTAACTCATTTATAGCTGGGCTATTTGAAAAAGCCATCCCATCTGTCTAGTGGTCAAACTCTTGCTTGTGTGCTAAGCAATGGTTGTCAAACTCCCTGCATCCCTTCTATTTAGTTGCATCGTGCTTCTCTAGAAGAAACTGGAAAGTTGCTAGACTCACAATGAGAAGTGAGAACATCCGGGCTCCATTTTTAACTTTTCAAACTGTTTTACCAAGTCTCACCTTGAGAACTGTGCTGTATCTTGGGTTCTGCTCCTAAAAAGGCATTTAAGTAACTTTGACATTTATAAAGGGAAAAGCTACTTAGTGAGAAACAGTTTAACCACTGAGATAATTTAACAGCTTTTTCCTACAGTCTACTTGGTATTGTGAATAGAAAAACAAACAATTCTTCAAATATCTACTAGGGTTTCTGAACACATTTCTGCACTGTTTACATTCCATTAACATTCTTCAGATCCAGGTTTACTCACAGTGGTTTAAGCTGTGTATGTCCAGACAAATTTTAATGTTTTTTCGCAGCTTTCCTGAGTAAATCTTGATTTTAAAAAGAAAAAACTATTCACCCTATAAACAATGGCAGATTCATTGATTATTTAAATAAGGACAGAAGGCTGTCACTTATGTCTCAGATGTGTAGCAGAGGTCACTAAACTTAAATAAAGACTGAAAAAAATAGCTTGAAAATTGCTCTTTAAAAAACATTATAAGTTACATCTTTCCAATTAAAAATCTTGATTTTCATATCTTTTCCTATTCGTACAATATTTGAAAGCACTGGAGAAAAATATTTTTAATGGACTTTCATGTCATAATCCAAGAGGTTGAGAGGCATATTGTAAGTTGATGGACAGTAGCCCTACAGGCAATGTCATTTATTAAGCTTATGTCAGTGGTCAATATACATGTATTTAATACATATTTCAAAATCTTATCTTTCCACCCATGCTGATGTATCTTAGACTTGGGATGGTCGTGTGTGAGCGTGTATATCAGAGGGGAGGGATGGAGTGAGGGAGAAGAACAGAAAGCAGAGAAACCTCTGAACACACAAACCAGTGTAAATTGGTGTGGATCCATCTGCAGTGTTGGAAAACTGGAGTGTATGAAGTGTGCCTGTTCGTTGTCATTGAGGGAAATAGATTAAAATCTTCAGGATGGTTTTAAGTTCTTACTGTTAATATTTTAATTGCTGGGCATTTTCAGATGCATCGAAGTAACTGACTTCTTCAAAGTGGTTGATACTTGTAAATAGGGTTCAACATGCAGCCATTGTATAAATGACTTTTTGTATGAGCATAAGGGCATCTGATCCTTTCTCTGGCCTTAGTCTCTGGTGTTCACAAGTTTCTTGAGTTGTGGCTCACTGTGGTTTTAAATATCTAAAATAAAAACACCTCCTGCTTTTCTTAGGTGGAAAATCCACCGCGAGGCCCCTTGCAGCTTTTGAAACCTCCAGGCAGATGCAAGGCTAATGTGTTTGGTGGAGTTACTATCAGCCTTAAAACCCTGAAATGCTGAAGCATTACTATCTTGACCTTTATGTCAAGATGAATGAAAAATAAATTAACTTGAGGCAGCAGGCCATTCTGCAGGACTGCATTTGTTGGAAGATGTCTGGTTTTATATAGAGGTGGAAGGGCGAAAATAGACTGTTTTTCATAAAAGCTGAAATATCTTAATCTTGATGGTTGCCAGAATTTCTAGACTTAATGAACTCATTATCAGTACTGTTCTGTGGCATTTTTATTTCATTATTCTGTGGGTACAAAGCTATGGGTGTTGTTGACAGGAAGGTACAAGAGGGATTGGCAAATGTGGAAGTTGACAGCCCATAGCGTTATATCAAGTTTCATCTTTGTCCCTTGTCCCCCACCTGTCTCCTTCTAAAGATTTGTTTTCCTTATGAATCCAGCAGGTTCTCAGCAACTCCTGACCTTTTCACAGTAAGTCATTTGTTGAGTGTGCCCCTTTGGCTGTGTGGCAGGGCCATGTTTCTCCAGGTATAGGTGCCCAATTTGACTCAGGGAATTTAAGGGCATATTAATACATTAATCTTCCTGAATCACTGACAGCAGTTTTGCATCTCATCCATGAACTTTGACATTTATGTTGGAGAGCAGCAATCCCACAATTGCTTCACTGATGCTGAAGTGCATGGCTCAGATTTATTATCATCTTGATTTTTTTCCTCTTTTTAATCTGTTATAGCTCAATCAACGTGCATAAATCAGCAGCTGTAGGGAGCAAAGCCCTGAATTCATCCCTCAGAGAACTACAGTACAGCACAGTACCTCCAGTTTGCTGTTCCCTGAGAAAGCTGCACATTTTGATGCCTCCTGCCCACTGTGGAGTGAGAAATACAAGAAGAAAAACCCCTCAAGCTGTCCAGTTTCAATTTTACATTCACAACTAAGTACAATATGAAATTATTCAGTTAATAAGAAATTGTTCAGTTCATAAGAGTTGTTGCTACTTGTTCTTTCTACAGATTTCTTTTAAAAAAATGTCTTGCATGGCTGTACAATTAAACCCAAGAAAACAGAAATCCAGATATATTCAAATCTTACTCAAAGCATACATTCTTTAGTATATGCTTTGCAAAAATAAGCAAGTTGGAGTTCTTTTCTGTATTCAGATTTGCCAAGATTAGGAAGGCTTCCAAGAGCATCTCAGCTTTAAAATAATCCGTGTCTAGGAATGAGAAAGCAGAAGAGCAGTCTGAATGATAATTTTATCAAATCTGTTTCTCAGTTCTGTTCTTTAGCTGCTACATTCCTAAGATGTTTCACTTTAGATTTCTCTTGATTTTCTCTGTTTTCGTATCTGTTCTACAGTTTTCTCTTAGACAGTGTTGTCGACAGACAAGACATTTGGACTTGATCTTAAAGATCTTTTCCAAGCCAAATGATTCTATGATTTTATGATTTCCAGAATTACCCACTCGTAAGTCTGTGGAAGTCTTCAGCTATTTTTTTGCTCTCTAGTAATGGAGTATGAATGGAAAAGAAATATATTCCTTTTTTTTTTTCTAACAGTGAATTCATAGTAGACATGATTTGATTGTAAATTATTAATTCATTATCTTTCCTAGTAGTAAATATCCCTGTCAGCAAGGCTTCCATCACACCCTAATACATATGGATGAGCCCAAAAAGCTTCCTTTTAAAAGTGGGAACCCTAAGTTCACAAAGAGCAGCAGACACAGAATACATTTGCCGTGGCTGAAATACTTTTTAAAAGAAGTCAGTGTGACGTTGCAGTGCATCTGGCTCCTCATCCGAGAAAGATAAATGCTTTCAAGGCTGTCTTTATTTCCCTTTGTGCCAACAACTCCTTCCTAAAAGAAAAATCAGGCTATTTAATCAGCTTAAGATGTTAGTGATTTGTGACAGTAATAAGCAATAACTTTCCTCTTTATCCCTATTAGTCTATGCAGGCAACTTTCTTGAAGTCCCTTGTGGGGTTTCAACACTTGTGACAACCTTTTTATGATCTGCCAGTATGGAGAAAGAAAATGAATTTTGGCTCTTCCTTAAATGTAAAGCAAGTATTGTAAATATTGAACCACTGTTATGTGCCAAACTCCCATAATGATGGCTTAGAGTAGTTGATTCTGAAAAGGAAGCTAATGAAATAATTGACCTCGTTTCCATTCCAAGCAATCTGACTTTAAAGAGAAGCTTGCACTTCTATTCAATGTAAATTGTCCAGAAAAGTAATACTGTCTTCTTATTTCTTACAGATTTATTTAAAAAAAAAACAAACACAAGAACAGAAATACCCCAACAAATTAAGAAAGGTTCAAAAATAGATATTTTTTGTTAGGTTATTCAAAATCAAAAAGGCTAAGAGTTTCCACTAGGCTAAATAATATTATAGGGAAGGAGAGACCACTGGTATGTGAAATTCAATGCTTCCAGTAGGAAAAAGATTGGAAGTTTGAAAGAAAATGACAGATTCTGACTAGAACTATGTGAGCAACACAACTCCTATTAATTTGGCTATCTCTGTGAAAGTATCTTTTAATTGTATTCATCGCATTATAGATTTGTGTGTATATATTTAGTCTTTAGGTATTAATGTGAAACCTAAATCCTGCTAAAGCTCAAACAGCCCTTTATACTCTTTAGTGCTCTGTCTACATCTCCTATGGTCCTTTGGAGTAATTTAATTTCACACATTTTCCCACCAAAAGAAAGTCAATCAGTGAGAGATTTGGGTAAATTACTTTTTTGTTGTGGTTTTACCCCTGAAAAGATTATGCCCTGAAGGGGATCAAAATTAAAAGAAAGCAGTATTGCTACTTCTTTATTATTTTTTATTAGCATGACAAATGATATCACTGATGGTTTTAACATAACCAGATTATTGTGGTTATTAACATAACCAGGTGAGACCCCACCTGGAGTGCTGGATTCAGCTCTGGGGTCCCAGCACTGGAAGGACATGGAGCTGTTGGAGCCAGTCCAGATCAGGCCACCAAGATGATCAGAGAGATGGAGAATCTCACCTATGAGGAAAGGCTGAGAGAATTGGGGTTGTTCAGCCTGGAATAGAGAAAGTGACCTAATTGTGGCCTTCCAGTACCTAAAGGAGCTTACAAGAGAAAGGGACTGTTTACACAACCTGGAGTGACAGGACATGGAAGAATTGCTTCTCACTGAGTATGTTTAGATTGGATATTGGGAAGAAATTCCTTACTGTGAGGGTTGTGAGGCACTGGCACAGGTTGCCTAGAGAAGCTGTGGCTGCCCCTGGATCCCTGGAAGTGTCCAAGGCCAGGTTGGATGGGGCTCTGAGCAACCTGGGCTAGTGGAAGGTGTCTCTGCCTGTGACAGAGGAGTTGGAACTGGATGATCTTTAAGGTCCCTCCCAACCCAAACCTTTCTATGATTTTATGATCTCTCTAGCTGTTGTTTTAGCACTTCGGTACAATATTACTGTACAGTTTTATACAGATGGGAAATGAAATGCTGCTCTGTCATTTCCTTTAGTACTCAAAAACACTTTACTATTATTGCAACTTACTGGGCTTTCAAGGACTATAATGGAACTTAGAGCTTATTGGTGTGGTTCAAATAAGCTGTTTGCTCTTCCATAACCTGGGGACTTCCTGCTGCTGGCTATATACGGCAGAAATAAATGGCAATTTCTCTTCATTATTATTCATAGGGTCATAATATTCAAGATTAATGTGTGCTCTGATGGCTTAGTCATTAAAATATTCACAAATCTGGACGGTTTTGTAATTTTTAACACACACAATTTGTCCAAAAAAATTTCTACTAGAAAATTTCTCCTAGGTTATTCTTTATTCCTTCTCCATCATTCATTTTGCTATTAAAACCTTTCATTCTGCTAATGAGGGAACACACACAGTATTTGCCAAAAGTGACTATAGTCATTTTCCATTACTAGATGAGAAGTTAAATTCTTCAATTACTGCATGAACTTCTATTTTGCATACCATAAAAAAAGCCAGGATAAACACTTGCAAAACATTAATTAACAACTCCGTTCACTTTGTGAAGTATCCCACAAGAAAAAGAAAAGTCTAAGTGTATCCTATTAATTGTTTTCTGAGGATAAATAATCTGGTTCTAGGATTGAACACATCCAGAGAAGAAGGAGAAAAAGTGGGTGGGTGGAAATAGGCATTATGGCTTTGGCTGCACTCACAGGAACTTTACTCCTACAAAACACAACTGCTCACTGCTCACAGGCCTGATGGTCATTGGAATTTGCAGTATCAGTGTCTAGCCCCAAAATTTCTTTCCCACTCATCACCAGCTTTCCCTTTTAGCTAATGAGACACAAGCATGCCTCAAATGCCAAATGGCTTTTAGAAGATTTCATGTTACTTTGCTCCAGCTACTTTTCCTGTACTGCAAATGTATCGCTCTCAGTGATTCTTCCTAACAGGATAAAATAGAGCCATTAAAGCCCATCTCGATACACAGAGTACTTGAAAGTCTGGCATGGTATCTTTAGAACTGCTGTCCTCTCTTCTGTTATATTATTATTTATGGAATTTTTTCCCCCAGTTTATAGTATTTTACACTCGGTATTAGAAAACCAAAAGTATCCAGTAATTTTGCACATTTTATCAGTTCTATGAGGTGAGTATTGCAAGAGAATGTGGTAATAACCAAAAAGAACCAAGAATGAGGCATGGGAACCTGGGTAAATTTTACTACAGTCGAGGATATACAGACATGAAAAATTCTTTTCTCTACTGCACTTTGTGTCCATGTCACTTGTGAAGCAGAAGCTTTAGTTTCCACGAGAGCAACAGCATCATTCTTTGTCAGTAGATACTACTGCAGGATGTCAGGGAAAAATGCAAGCCCTTGAACATATGACTCCTCTCAACTCTGTCTTTAAAAATCACTGCCCATCCAGCCAGCTGTCTGATTAGTAAAGGCTTTTTTGTCACTTACAAACTGTAGCAGAATATTATGTGTCAGCTAAGTTGTCAAAGAAATTCACTTTAATGCAGACTAAGTATATTAGAGGTCTGATGTGCAACCCGTAATAAATTCTTCTTAGATCAAGTTCACATACAATTTTTATTTTAATTAGTCAACTATCTAAGTATGAAGTGACCTTGCCTGAATTACAAGCAAGACATTCTGCTTACATAATTTTTCTTCTTAATCAGCAAAACTTTCTTTTTACAAAACAAAAAGAGGGGTAATTTACTATGTTTTGAGTACTTTCTTTGTATTATTTAATGTCCATGAACAATTTGCTTTAAGTTTTGTTGGGTTTTCTTTGTTTGCTTCAAGCTTTAGTATTGTGATCTTATCAATAAACTATTGTGTCAACCTTATGTCAGTTTTGAATTGTATCACAGCGATTACTGCTAGAAAAATACTCTGCATTAACAAATCTCTTACTGATTTTGCCCTTTTTGTTGTATTTTGTATGGCCATTTAGTAATCCTGATTTCATATTGAAATTGTGCTGTGGAATTTATGTAGATTTAAACTAATTGACAAGTACTTTGGTGAAGTCCTAGGTTACATTTCATTGATCTGGTTAATTTATGAGACTTAGTTAATATTAAGCAATACCTGGAAAAAACAAATTTGTAACCGAAGCAAAGCAGATGACGAGAAAGCATACACAGATAAACTGGAATTTGTAACACTATTCAGGAATAAAAAGACATGCAAGCCACTCAGAGGATTAGAACAGTGTCTTAACCAACACAAGAGCTTTACAGACCCTAAAGCCTACCTAGAAGATGTAGAACACACAACCAGGGAATAAAAAAAAAATCACTAAAAGCTAATAACAGCCTCAAATACCAGTGAGACCCAGCTACAAATACATTTTCTGAGCATGGAGAATGTTACTACCCTGTGAAGCCCTGACAGTGATCTCATTTAGGCATGTTTTGTTGGTCCACACTCACAAATTCAGGGTCAGACAGAGAAGAGTCGGGGCACGTATGTGTTATAAAATTGATATAATCTGAGATTCGTTCCCTTGGTTTTCAGCTGCCTTCCTTTAAAGAATTGCACTGGAAGTTTCTAAACACAGTATTAAGGATAATTAACAGCATTTCAGAGAAGAATACATTAACTGAGAGTTATTCCTCTGCCCCAGGAGTCTTTGCAAAGGGACACCTTCCGTCCTGAACAAGTGCCAGTTATGTTAATTAAGGAAAACTTGTGAAGCACAGAGGAAACTACAGTGCAGTCAGGCTAAAACTGCTTCAGATACTTGATCCTAGAACACTTCTCCACTGAAAAAGTTAGGGTCTTAGACTTCTAGGTTTGAAAAAAATCCAGTTGTTCCTACAATACCATTACTGAGCTGAACGATAGCTCACCTGGATGTATTTGCACAAAAGAAAGACAATTTAGATTGTCAAAAGCACAGCTAGGATTTAAGCAATAGGCACTGATGTTTTCATTGTTTTGCAAGAAAGTGGACTTCCAAACACTTCACATTCCTTAAAATCTCCCCCTAAACAACAAAAAAGTAATGGGAGGAGGAAATTCCCCCCCCCCCCTCAGGAAATGACAGCTTGAAATTTCCACTGAATTTAGACAGAATCATATTCACAGAGATTGACTGATCTGTCCCAATATATCCTAAAATCTAGAAATATGATTATTCAGAAAAAAAAAATTATTATTTTATTTGAATGCCTTTTGAAATTTGTTGGGTATAAATAGGGGATGACTGCTTCTGTTGGACTAAAAATATCTGTATTGCAAGATTTTTAGTTGCTAGGGTTTGTTTCACTACTTGCTAGCCAAACTTCACCCAACAGATCAACTGTACATTACAATAATGCTTGAATATCTGAATAGTTATTTTAATAAAAACAGGAGAGTAAATCAGTATAGAGAAGAAAGCTTGTTTACTTTGATAAAAATGTGTAAAAGAACTCTCCCAGTTAGGATTTCTAGTAAAACTCTTTCAGCCTCAAGTTAAACCAAATTAAAGCCAGCTTGTTGGGAAAGGAGTTCATTTGGTAGAATACCAGTCACATTCAGGCAACCAACAACTTGATTGTCTAAATAATTACATTATTGGTCAGCAGTTCCTTTGATTAAAGATCCTCTCTGTGCCTGGATGATGAGAAATTCCCAGTTCAGTTGTTTTTTCTTTTTCATATGGTGCTCTTATTGGAATCTTTTGGAGTCAGACAAATCCAAATAGTATAATTCATGCTTTTTGACTCCATAACTCCAATTGCATGTCTAGACACATAAATTGATCTCTGTTAGCTATTGACCTTACCCATTGTTGGCTAATTTAGGTATTTTATTCTGTATAAAATTTAGCAATCCAGATGTTAACTTGATAAACACAAGAAGGAAAAAAAAATCCTTCAGTCCTTGTTTCACATATGAACAGACAAAGCCACCACTGTTATTTCTGTATTTTGCTTGTCTCTTTTTTTGGTGAGGTTTTTCAACATCAGAGATTTAGAGGGTAAGGCACAACCATTTATTCCAGAAAAAACAAGTCACAGGCCTGCAATGTGGTACTGTCAGAATTTGGATGGAATCATTATACATTTATCTTTGGTCTTACAGCCTCCCATTCTGAACAACAATCATGCAACATGTATGTAAAAATTCAACATTATTCAAATTATTTTAGAACAATCTATGATTTCATTCAAAGTCAATATAAAAGTTTATGTTCAGTGGATCTATACTGCAAACCTTTGGAATACAAAAAGAAGCATAATTTTATTTCCTTCTTTACTAGCTAGTCTACATAGTGCAGTTAATATCTTACAGCATTACTGAAATGTTGGTTATTGTGGTCTAAAAAATGCTACCCACTTAGTATTTTATCCCTACCAAAGTCAGATTATGCTATTAGCCTACTTGGTGGTGCTCAAACATTGGAATAGGTTGCCCACTGAGGCTGGGGAGGTCACCATCTTTGGAGAAATTTCATCTGGGCATATTGTGGGCATCCCATGTGAGGTGACCTTGCTTGGGCAGAGTGTTGAATTAAATGCTCTGGAGGGTCCCTTCCCCAAGGGCTCTGTGATTCTGTTTAAGAGGAGAATCTGAAGACAAGGTAATTTATATTCCTGTCATACAATCTCTTGACATAAAAAGTGGGATTTTTCTTTTCTGTGTAACAGATCTTCTTTAAAATGTAAGTAAAAAAATTTTAAAAGATTCATCATTCAGCAATGACCAAACTGATTCTTTTTGATAAAAGGACTGAGGGGGTTTTTATGTCCCTGATTGTAATAAAATCTGTCACAGACCAAAAGGCCACATTCATCTCTCCAGTCTTTGGTAACAACTGATGGTGTGATCCATAGGTAGAAAATTGTATTTCACTTGCTACTTTCACATCATTTTTAACCTTGTGATTGCTACCAAATAAAACCCCAGAAAAAATTATGCTGATAAGCACAGTAGATAACTACAGTGGAAGTCAGTAGAGTACAAGGGACTGAAACATGGAAACCTGGTCAAAAATTGATCGTGACATCAGAATACCTGTAAAACAATGCCTTGAGCAAGATACTCAGAGAGCCTGTGTCCTTTCTGGAAACAATAGCTGAGTTCTTGGTTGTTGGAACTGCATGGAAATAAGGGCAGTGCCTCCTGAGTCCTCTAACAATGAAGTCACGGTCTCAACAGACAAAAAATTAGAGGAAGCTACCAAGTCTCAAGAATGTTTAAGCTGGGGCCGCCCTGAAGGTCTGTCCTCTTGTTTTCTGTCTGTCAAAAGGCCTCCTTTGCTGGTGTGGAACACATTGTCCAGCATCAACATGCTGTAATACTGCCCAAGTATTCTGACACACTGGAATTTGGGAGCTCAGCTCTTAGTGCAGCCATGATGACAAAGGTGGAATTAAGACATTTTGACTTGGATTCATATCACCCCCTCAAGACGCTTGGCTGGCATCATGGCATTCACAGAGGGAATTTAGAAGCAGCTGGATTTCTGAGGAGCACATTTCTGTGCTGCGGATCTCATTTCTGTGAGGACAAAAAAGTAGACTTACCCTGCTCTCATTACAAAGCAGAGGAAATCACTGGCATCAGATGAGTACTGCTACCACAGGAGAATACAGATAAACAGGCTTAGAAAAACTGAGACATCTGGAAAGATGGAGTAAAAATTATACAGAAAATACAGTATGTAGCAGTACAAGTGGCTAATGGAAAAGCAGCTCCAGGATGCAGCCAAAAATCTCTTCACGTGGGACTGCTCACCTCAGCTATTCACAATGGATCTGCACTGTTGAAAATTGCCAGCCAGGCATGCAGGATGTGAAAATTACTGTCTAATGAAAGGGAACAGCTTAGAGCACTACCCTTTAGTCCTACTGTCTTCCACAGAAGTAGGACAGATACATGATGGTCCCTTTTCCCCCCACAGAAACAAAACTGCCGTACAAAAAATTCTTCCTGACACAAGGAAGAAGACCAAGATGGTGGATAAACAATCCCCTCTCATGCTGTGACCTGCACTGTTTAGTACCCAGCTTCTCTGGAAGCAAGCTGTGAGATAATGCTGTTATATTATCAAATTCAGAGGTGTGTTATTAAAGCCCCCCAAACTCTCCAAATGGAAAACAGTTCATATTGGCCTCGTTTTTTTCTCATGGTGTCTGTTCTCTAGAAAACTTCCTCTGCTAAAGTCATCTTCAGGGTAGGGTAGGGGACTGCTGGTCTGCTTTTCCAATTGTTCCTCACCTTCTTATTCACACACCCTTAGCATTGGGCAGTCTTCTGTTTTCACCTTGTAATCTGCTGGCTGGTTCTGACAACTCCAAATTTCTTATTTCTTTCAATGCTGGATCATTTACTTGAATCAGTTCTTTTTTAAAAATGGCCTTTTTGCAGACCTCTGAAGTATTTCTTGCTTCTTCTCCAGGGAATCCAGGACAAATTGCTTTATTCTGAAGGTCTTCTTTCAATATTGCATCCTTGATCCTCAGCTTTTTAATCAAGGAGAGGTTGTGCTCTGCCTCCACTGCCAGATTTGTTTACCAATAAATATTCAAAAATTATCAAGAACTACCATTCTATTTTCTTCCAGATTCCCTTTTATGCATGGGAGGAATTTCTTTAATTAATTTCAGCTCTGAAACTTTGCTGTAATTCCAAGCAGCTGCTGTGCTGTCCCCACTGTTAATGAGCTTTGTCTTCATACGACTCGGAGAAGGACAGAAAGGGCCGTGCTGGCTAAAATTGTTTGAAATTGGTTTTCAGCATGCAAAATAAACTGGACAGCCCCTGTGTGAAATGGATTGCAGTGTCACTCCCCCCACTGTGGAAATTTAATCTGTCTGGCTGGTGAGAATGAGACACAGCAGGGGCAGAAGGTATTGACTTCTCCACTTTTTTAAAAAAATGTTATTTTTATTTTTGAATGGACTGGGGCTGTTTCATTTGAATTGTCATTCTTAAGTAATTGTCTTAGTAGAAGCAGTACATTTCAGCCTCCTGCCATCCTTTGAAAATTCAGCCTGGCTGTTTGCTTAGAGAGACGCAGCCCGACACTCTGAACCTACACACAGTGTGAAAAATTGCTTTGATCAGCTTGTGTTTATAATTTAAGGCAGTAAAATGGAATTCTCACTAATTGTGTTTAAGGCACGATGTATTGTGTA
Source organism: Aphelocoma coerulescens (assembly GCF_041296385.1). NCBI lineage: Eukaryota > Metazoa > Chordata > Aves > Passeriformes > Corvidae > Aphelocoma > Aphelocoma coerulescens. Next base: position 12,024,969 of record NC_091019.1, read on the forward strand.
ATCCACAGAGAGATTAATTTCAAAAACACTGTAACCACAAAAACAGCTGTTCTACTGAGTCATTTTCCCAACGTGCAACTTAAAGCAAAACAGAGCAAAATCCACTCCCAGTTGTAGCTTATTTGTGTTGATGGAGTAGGGTAGTGCTGGAAATGTGGGGAAAAACAACAGAAAACTCATCTCCACATTCCTTTTTATACCAGAAATTTGGAAACAGAAAAGAAAAAGCCTTTGGAGTTAAAAAAACCCAGAAGAATCTCAGTTTTGAAGAGATACTGGTATCCTCATTAAATTACAAAGAGCAAGCCATGCATTGATAGTCAAAAATAATTTGCAAAGATAGGAGTGAGTCTAAAATTAGATGGAATTGAATTAAAATAATAAACCAAGATACATCAGTGAAATACCTAAAAAAATTCATGTCATGGATATGCTTGTGTGCATATTTTCATGGTGTTTAAGTCTAATACAGGCTCTGGAAGAGAAGCTAGTAAGAACTGGTAAAGCAGGTGGAGGAAAGTGCACTAAATGAAATGAAAAAAAAAAATGTACTGCAGGCACAGCTCTTTCATTGGTAGGAAGTTGAGTGAGCAAGTGAACAACCCTTTTCATATTTAGAATGACCTTTCATCCCACCCAGCTTTTGGAGGGAAATTATAAGCTAGGTTCAAGTCTTATACTGAATTCCTAAGCTAAGTTCTATCAAGGTAGCCTTATACTATATATTCCAAACAATTTTTTGTCCCTGGGGGAAAAAAAAGCTAGAACTTTTAATAAGTTTATATTTGATGATGGTTGCAGGGACCAGAATGTAATTTTTGTGGCTTTGCAATCCAGAGGTGTTTGCCTCCCATATTGATGCTCTGGGGATGCAGTGCTCCAAAGAGCACAGAGTGTGACATGGATGTGTTTCTCTCGTTTGCAGATATCTCAATAAGCTTGCTCTCCTTAGTTGTCACTGCCTGTGGTCTTGCTCTGTTTGGCGTGTCCCTGTTCGTGTCCTGGAAGCTGTGCTGGATCCCCTGGCGGGAGCGGGGTTTGCCCTTCGGGAACAAGGACAGCAAGCAGGAGCCGCTGCACTACACGGACACGGAGCCCAATGAGCGTGACTACAGTGAGGATTACCTGGGCCAGCCTGCTGCCTATCCCGAGGCCTCCTCCATGAAGATCAGCCACACCTCCCCTGATCTTCCATTAGACACGCAGGCGGGAGCGAAGGAGAACTGCGTGCCCAATGTGCGAATGCAGCGGCAGATCACGGAGCCAACCTCGTCTGCCCGGTCAGTAGCTCCAGTTCCTCTCTGTTATTAATGAATGCAAGCACAGTCCAAAAAGTACAGCTTGATTATACAGCCCACTGATCTAAAAAAAAAGGTATCATTTTCTTGCCATGGTCCTTTAAAAAAAAGAAAAAAAAAAGACACAAATTTACTCATTGAGATGCACAAACCTCGTAGGTTGAAGGGACAGGATCACAGTCCTATTCCACTCTTCTCTCAACTACTGTCTCTTAGTGCTCTTCCCTCAGAAGCTGAATAACGCAGAGTCCTGTGTCCCTTAAAAGCACCAGAACAGCCTAGATTTAACTTGTAAAGTATATTCATATGCACTTAGCACTGGTGCAGAACACTCAGTAATATCTCCTCAAAGATTTTTAAAACAACCAAAGAAGAAAAGTAGGGCAAGCTAATGAGACACTTGCAAGAGTCAGAAATAGGATTAAAAATTGTAGATTTTAGCTACAATCATGACTGTGGGGGGGAAAGTGACTGAACAAGTGTCAGTGAAGTCTCCAGGGGAACTAGAGAACCAGTACACGAGGGAAGAGGAAAGGGTGAGGGTGAGAGTGTGTGCAGGGGCAGGTGATAGAAGGATTATGTTTCATACAGCAAGAATAAGGATCAGCATGTGAAGAGCCAGTAAATATCTGAGTCAAAGCAGTCAGTTGGAGAAGGTACAGCACTAGTGCAGTGGCTGTTTGCTAGCCTCTTCTTTTTATTCCTCCACAGGATATTCTGCACCTCTCACTGCCACAAGGAGCTTAAGGGTTGAATTTTTTTTTTTTTGGTGACATGACAATATTTTACCGTGGAAATGACTAGTGTACAGCCATAAGATTATGTATTTATTATGCAACAAGAGAAAAAATATTGGGATAGCACATAAGAGGCTGTTCCTGCTTTAAGCATGGGTAAACAGATATTTACAGGGAATGAATGAACAATTATAGCAGAGGAACTATTGCTGATTAGATTCAATATAAATAGCTTTGGATTAATCCTGTGCTGGCATTTTCCACGTGCTCTTTCTGTGTTCAACCTGAGCTCCTGGTACTCCAATACTCTGAGTGATTGCTGCATATGAATAGGACAGTAAAATGGAACTCATAGAAGATTAGGATTTTACCTAATCCAACTTTCACTTTCACATCCTGCTACCTGAACAGGGATTGAAAATTTGATTTTTTGTTACCACCCATGAAGGAGAAATTTCAGTCACAGTTAAGTGTGAATTAATAAATTTCACTGGACTGAAGCTAAAAGCAACTTCTTATCCTCAACTAATGAAAGTAAAGGAGCTTTTCAGCCAAAGTGCCACAGAGTTTATTTCATCAGTTATGAGAGAAAAAAGGAAAACAATTTTTGGGGTGGTCAGCAAACCATTTCAGACCAGCTTGAGACATGGGAACAGAAAATGCTGTTGCATTAGCAGTGTGATGCAGAAGGTCAGCTCTCCCAAGTGTCGCGCCTCACGGTGCATCCCTTTGTTAAAAATCTGACCCCATTGTACGTTGCAGAAATAATGTCAGATGCGAACAGGATCTTTAGTGTGCATGCACAGATCCTTATTCCCCCTCAGCACAGCCTGTTTCAACTCTTTCCTTCTCACTTTAAGGCACAATTCAATCCAGAGACAGCTCAACCTGTCCAACCCTGACTTCAACATCCAGCAGGTCCAGAAGCAGGAGCAGCTGACGGGCATCGGCCGCATTAAGCCAGAGCTGTACAAGCAGAGGTCACTGGACACTGACGATGGCCGGAGGAGTAACAGCAAGGCCTGTGGAAAACTCAACTTTATCCTCAAGTATGACTGTGATTTAGAGCAGCTGATAGTGAAGATTCACAAGGCCATCAACCTGCCAGCAAAGGACTTCTCTGGAACTTCAGATCCATACGTGAAGATCTATCTGCTTCCCGACAGGAAAACAAAACACCAGACTAAAGTGCACAGAAAGACCCTAAATCCAGTATTTGATGAAGTTTTTTTATTCACTGTCCCATACAATGATCTCAACACAAGGAAACTCCATTTCTCTGTGTATGACTTTGACAGATTCTCCAGGCACGACTTGATTGGCCAAGTGGTAGTGGATAATTTTTTAGATTTGGCAGATTTTCCCAGGGAATGTAATATTTGGAAGGATATTGAATATGTCACCAATGTAAGTATTACAGTTTTTCTTCTTGAATTTTATTTTTTTCTGACTTCATTTCCCTAATCTGATTATAACTGAAATTGTCTGTTGAATTTGTGAAGGAAAATACTCTATTCTCTCTCTTTCTCAAGCTTTGACCTTAATCCAGGGAAATTGACAGTACATTTTCAGTCCTCGTTTCTTGTTCTTTGGCTATATTAAAGAAAGTTTTATGTAGGAGACAGTGGGTTTAGTCATTGCCCTGCTGATAGGGTAGAAATGCTGGAGAATGTTTTAATCTTACTTAATCTGAAATTTACTTAAGGAAATACTACTTTTCTTATTTTGCCTGTCTTCCTATTTTGCATGATTTTTTATGTAACTTACAGCACACTAATCAGCCAGAACTGCAGATTCAACATTTCTTATGTAGCGATCTTCAGTTCTTCAAAAGACTATTCTCATAAAGTCAGAAAACCCCACAGCTATAATCCAGCCAAACAGAGTTCAGACAATGCTGTTCCATGAAAGCAGTGAAACACTGAATTGGTTTAACTCTTTGTTTGGCATCACTCTGTTCCTGGGGAAACAGGAAATGTATTTTTAAAAGTGTATTTCTGTTATCCCAAAGTCTCTGTTATCAAATTCTGTGCAAGAGTCCAAACAGTGATTAGGTATAAAATCATGGAAATTACTTCCACAAAAGAGCAGGAGCCAACCTTCTTGTAATGCCATTAGAGATGAATCCCAAACATCCTCTGGAGGACAGACCCTCAGTGAGAATGATACATTACAGAAATCCACAGAGGTGAAGGCACCGGTGCCAAGTGTCAGTAAATATTTCATTTGCTAATGTCAAACCATACTCCGGTGGAGTGCACATTTTAGAGTCAAATAAACCAGACATCATTAGCAGTAAGATCAAAGGGTAAGTTTGTTAGACCTCGGTTCAGGAAAGCACTGAAACTGAGAGTAAGAAGCCAATGAAAAGTAAAGGATGTTGAGACAAATAACTTGCCTGAATTCAGACCCTCACCTTACACCTCTGTGGTCTGGTAGCATGTCCATAATTACAGACCAAACTGATTAAATCCTTTTTTTGTTTCTTTGAAAATTCTTTATGAAAATTTATATTTTCCTGGTTTTAAGGTGAATTCTCTGCACAATCCTGTTCCACACAAGGATGGAAGTGCAGCAGCAGCACAAGCAGTTCCTCACTCAGGGTACAGGCAGGGCACGGACACTTGGTGTCGGGGAGGATAAACCTGGCTTTTGTAAGAGAAGTTACTGCTTTTCAGCTGCAAGGGAAAAATCAGGCTGTGACAGAGCAGCTGACAGTCATTCCAAGTGAAAGGCTGCCTTCATACAGCATTAAGTGTCCCAAGATCAGCTTCATTTTTTACAGTTAACTGAAAGTGGAATGTGCACACACACTGGGGCTACTTTGGTAGGAACGAGTCCTTTTTTCCTATTTTAACTTAGGCAGAAGATTGGCTCTGGTATTTTCTTTTGAACCACTTCTTCCAAATTTCAAAAGTGATGCAGCATATCATTTGTATTCAGATTTTCTGTAATATCTGAAATTAAATTCAGGACTGAAACATGAGTCATTTATTAATTCCTCCTGATACCAGTTCTCCTGTGAAGTGTAACCCTGTTTATCCAAACAGAACACACGACCTGCCATCTAGACTTGTCAATGGCTTTCCAGCTAGCAGAGGTCTTTTCAAAGCAAGTGACTCATGGTACATAGGAGACACATCCAATTTTGGGTAATGTGAGTTCTGAGATAAGAGTATCAGGTAAATGGAAGCGTGGAGTACTCAGCTTACCCATTAACATTTCCAAAATTTCAAAGGTTAGAATTCATTCCATGAGGTTCTGAGAAATACTCCATGCATCATTTAAGAAACAAAGTTTCTGCCCATTTTCTTGTCTGTGTAGCTGAGATATCTCTCAGTTTGACAGCAGAAGCTGGATCCTGAACCAGGGCAACCCACTGACACTGCTGCAGTGAATACTCCTGTGGCTGCACTCCAGCCCAGCAGGCAGCATTAGTGAAACTCAGAAATAATTTTTGGCAAAGTGTCAAGCCCCATTGGGCAGTTTATGATTGGAAACCAAAACTGTATCAGCTGTAACAGGTTTTCAGTAACTTATCTTTGAACGTTGTCTCGTTTCAAATAATAATTACAGAATAGAAAAACGCTGGGCAAAGTTACTGAAGGGAATTCATTTTATGTAGGTCAACAAAAAGTGCACACAGGAGGGATAAACCTCAGAAATGAATGAGAAAAAGGGAAGCTCCACACAAACTACACATGACAAGTTTGCCATACTTCTGAAGAGTGCAATTCATTTTAATTCCTTGTGCATCTTATTACACTGCCTAACCAGTGAGCCCAAAGGCCTTTATTTTACATTCTTCATTTTATTATGTTCTAATCCAATTTGACACAGCAATATAAAAGAATGTATCAAATCCTTCTCTGCCCAGCAAAATGTCCTACTTAAGTGAGCACTGCAGATTATGCCTGAAATGTCAGCTTTACTGCAAACAATGCCATTAAACTGACCTATTATGCCATGTGCTTTCTTCTGTTTTCTAGTAACACTGGAAGATTTTTTTATCCTAAACCAGCAGTTTTTATTCTTTAGACTATGACATCTGTTACCATCCCAGAGTTTGAAATTATTTCTTAACACAGATGCATATCAGCATAAAAATTTTTTACATGCTTAAAAGCAGTCTGGTGCCAAACACAAATCTCCAATATCAAAATGACTGTTCTTCTAATCCCAGGTCCTCTGAGCATAACATCTCCCTCCTGTAACTGACACTTTTTCCAAGCAGAAAAAAGACAGCAGTGGGCTGTATAATGGTAGAGATAATTAAGTAGATCAACTTTAGCATGAGCATGAAATGAACTAGATAAGCTTTTTTTTATATATATATGTACTAGTCAGATTACACTGGTTTCTGGCTTATCAAGAAAAAAAAAGCTGCTTTTTATTTTTAGCCTGGATTTCTCTTGTTGGCATGTTTTGTTTAGTAGCATCTAAAACATAATCAGGGTTTGGGGTGAGGGTTTTTGGTTGTATTTGTTCACAGACTGATGGCATGTTTGAAGAGGAAAAAAAAAGTGGTTGATATTTCCTTGGTTGCCATCTTCAAACTCAAATGTGATCAAGCAAAGACACATGGCTTTGTCACAAGATAAAATGAAAAACCATGAAAGAAGAAGGTGTCAGATATGAAACAGGAAGGTGTCAGATGGTGCATTTCAGAGAAAGGAAAACCTTCTCTTTCAGAAGGTGCCAAGTACCCCCTTGTATAACTTGCTGTGCCCCTAGACAGGAAAATCCGTTGTCAAGAATTGCTTGTTAAACATCACTGGGCTGATGCAGGGTACAGAGAGAATTTCTGCCAGCTGGAAATCCAGCTCTGGTTCCTCCTGGCTCTTTGTATTCTCAAAGAGCTCAGCCACTGGCACTTGATAACCAGGTAAACTTTCTAGAGAGGACAAGTATTTAAAAGGTGACCTCAACTTAGAGGAGGTGGGTAATTGTAGTAAGAAAGGCATTTAGAAGGCAGTTTGTGGCTTTGGTCTTACAGTATATATAGTTTCTGCCACTGATGCTCTTTTTTTCAGTTATCAAATATAGTTACATTTAATATCTAGGCATGGAACAACAAAAACTGCTCTTTTTTCTGAATGTTTAAGCTCAGATATACACTTTTAAAAAAACCCTATTCCTAGCACTCCATTGGCACCTTTCTCTCATCTCAAAACAACCAATATATCAGGGTACAAAATGGGGTTGGAAATATAGAGGGGAATTATTTCTGAATCTGAGAGAGAAGAGAGTACAGAAACAAGACCCTGGGTAATACACATAGAATGTACATAGAATTTGAGAAGTAACATGGCACAGACTTTAAAGAATGTGTTTACTAAAACCCAAAAGAGAGTTATGGATAGTTCAAAGCTATAAAGAGACATGAGCTGTATATCAAGTTGTTCTCTTTGACATCCAGAAAGAGCCAGCATGTGCCAGAAATTTCAAAGCCAAGAAATTGATTTCTTCTGTTTGTAAGAATCTTCAAGCTCTGTTAGGGTCTGGGTCAAAAATGCAACAGACAGTGCTGAATTCCTTTTGCACAGATCCAGAAAATAAAAGCATATTGAAAAATAAATTTATTTAAGATGCATGTTCATATGCATGTTAGTGTTTTGACAAAGTGAGAGTTAAAAAGTGGGGTGGTTATAAGTATTTGAAATTCATCGTTCTAAAAATGCTAATTGTTCACTGCTGTTGTTCTTGAGTTTGCCTGAGCAAGAAAGATTTGAGAATTTGTATTTTTAGGCATTTATGTTGTATAACTGAGATGCAACTGGAATCATAACATCACCAGAAGGAAGTTTCAAGTTCCCTGTTTCAGAGATGTTAATGCCAACCACAGTGTGTGTGGAAGAAAGATGAAAAGAGGCTACATTTTTCAGTCAGTTGTTCATGGAAAGCATAATAAAAGTATAAAATACTGAAATCTGACCCAACTGAAAAAAACTTCCTCAAAGGTTGCATTGCTCAGGTCCGTTCCTGCTAAGAGCTGTGAGCAGTTCAGTGTCTGCCAAATGTGCATGAAGAGGTGCAGGTCATAAGGCTTAGGGCTTAAGCCCTCAAAAATCGAGGAAAATAAGCATCCTTCTTTGAAAGAAATCGGTCAGTACTGCCCCTAGCTCACCTACAGCAGAGCAGGCTTGGACAACAAGGATGTAACTGCTCGAGACATGGCACTACTGATGGCACAAGTGAGAGCAGGTCCAGGATCTGCAGATTCCTGGCAGCAGCCTTAATCCACTCCGTTTGCTCTGCTTATCTCCTTCGACAGTGTGCAGACTCTGGAGCTGGCAGGAAGTCAGCTAAGTCCACCTACTCCAGTTCTAAAAACTGTTTAGCTTGTCAAGATATTTTAGCTAGTATTTCTGAAATCCCTGTTCTGGCAACTTGCAGGGTTTAGAGAAGTGATGGCATTGAGCAAGAGATCTGAAAAGCCTTTAAAATATTTACAATGGTTAACAAAATTTTTGAGTTAACAGTTTGAGGAGGAACAGAAACAAACCAAGTCTCTGGCTCTGTGTACAAATTCAAATCCAAGCCATCAATGTTGAGTGCCATATCTACTTCTTTTGTGTCAGTAAAAGGGAAACAAAAGTTGTTTGTTTTTTTTTTTTTTAATACAGAAAACCTATCCTGTAACTGGTGTTCTCTTTTTTTAAGGCAAGTAGGCTTTGGCACCAGGGAAGCAACCAGTTATGGATGTGGAGATGTACCTATTTAATGGATCTGCAAATGCAAGTCTCTTTAGAAGAGACAGATTTGCAAACCCAGAAGTCTTGCCTGTTTTAAAACATGGCAAAAGCTTACGAGCAAAAGTAACTATTTCATGGCTATTTTAAGGCAGTAAGATTCACCTCGTTTAATGAATTTGTTTAAAAATAAAAAAAAAAAGAAAATCACAATCAAACCCAGAAGTACTCAAAAAAACCCAAAACCAGAAAGCAGAATTGCCTTTGAGAGGCAGATCAGTGGATATTCATCTTCTCCTGAGTCACAAGGTCACCCTTTGTTGCATGATTTTTTCTGTCTATTCTTAATCAGCTGCACAGAAAAAAATGAAAGTGCATGTGTAATGAATCATTTCATAGCCAAAAGATGCTGGAAAGTCATAGATCTTTAATCCTTCAGATTCCTAAGGGTCACCACAGTAAGGATGAAATAGAAATTAATTAGGCTTCAGCATCAGCACAACAGGTACAGTACTCAGTCTACAGTGGAGAACAGCTGCTGTGTTTTTCTTTTTAAACATCTTTTTAACCACCTATTTAAATGCATTAATTTTCAACACTGGGCTTTTGCTTTTGTCTTCCGGGGTTTTTTTCTTTCTTAATTTAATGATTGTAATAATTGCTTTGTAGGGGAAGATTTGTCAGGCATGCCATACATTTAAATGATACGAGGTCAGCACTCAGCATGGCTAAACAAAGGACAGACACGATTATGTACAATGACACAGGGTAGAGATAAAATATTAACAAGTTTTCAGAAAGTTAAAAGCAGCATATGCCTAGTTCTGCTTGAGAACTGGATAATGGTGAGAATAATAAACAACAAAACTTGGGAAGGGTCAGAAGTTAAAAAAGAAGTCAAATGCCTTGGAGAGCAGTGGTTTGAGACGCAGCTCTGTGGGTCCCAAGGCCGTGGTACAAGCACTGCATGCTTTGCTGTAAAAGGAACAACGACTGTTCCATGCAAGGGATTACCCAACAGCCTTGTAATTCCACAGGCACAGCCAGAAACAGGATGGATCTTGTAATATCACTGAGGCTTCAGCTACCATTTATTGGGGGTTTGGGAGCAGTTTAAGGAAATAGTAATTCAGAGAGTTGTGTCCGTGTGTGTGTGCACCATGTGAAGTTTACAGAGCCTGGGAGCACGGCCATCAGAATTTCCGAGGGAGCTTTTTCACTATGGATATTTCTCTACAAAAAAACCCCTATACATACAACCAACCAAGAAAACAAAAGAAACTAAAGCAGACAAAAGAATAAAAACAAAACCTATGTAGTAGAAATGGCATCATTCCAGTTAAAAAAATTTAATAGAAAAGAAGATATTTCAAAGTTAGCATTTTGAGAAAACTGAAATTTCAAAATAAGATGCTTTGATTTCTCATTTGGAATGCATTTCTGTGAGTCTATTTTAAAATATTTTGAAAGCAAATTGTTTCAAGCCAAGTGATGGATATCCTGCTTCAATATGGAAATAACAGAAAATTCCCTAGCAAATTAGAATCCTGATTTCTAAACTGATACTTTCCCTGCCCATCAGTGCTGCATCTTGAGTTCTCCATGGTCACTGTATCCTCCATGTTTCCCTGGTACAACAGCCCCAGAACAGCAATAGTGTGTGAAGAACATTTTCCTCCACACATTAGCTGCATGCTGAAAAAGGTTAGACACAACCCTAAATTCCTGCTTCCTGGTTAGTGGAAGTGTCTGTAAGTGTCCCTGTTCCACACGTCCCCCTTCTCCTTCCTTCTCACCCTCCTCTGCCAATCCTTTTTTTCCCAGAAATCTCTCTCAAACAAGGCTCTGGGAGAGAAAAAGCTCACAGTGACACTGACTGCATATAAACCAAAGTCAAAATGTGATCCCGGTCAGCCAAGCCTGTCCTTCAATTACACCATCCAAAATTGTCAGTAGGAGCTGCAAATACAAAAAGAAATCTGGCTCCAGTATTTTACAATTCATAGGCAGCAATTCTTGAAGACGAGCAAAGAGCATTCGCTAAGACTAAAATAGCTGTATTAAAGGGATCTTGGTTGTAACCATTCTGCACATAATTCAGGATTAGACTGTGCCATAGCCTTTTTTCTACAGGGTTATATAACTTTCAATTTAAACATGTATTTAGCCAGGCAGGGGGAAAAAAAAAAAATGGCTTCAAACATGCATTTAATTATTGAACAGTTTTGGGAATGCTTACTCTGTCTTTTTTTTTCTAGCAGAGGTCACAGAAAGCATTTCAATAGCTTATGGATTTATCAAAATTTCTGCAAAATCCTACTCTTTAAATTAAGTTTCAATATTTGGAGCCAAACTTGAAAGTATTCTTCCCGCTGAACATACTGTGCTTATGTGAAAAGCCTCAAGCCATTTTTAGCCTTTAATCCCCACTAGATATCACAGCCATCAGGCATCTTTCTCCACCAAACAGGGTATTTCAGAGTTTTACATTTTCCCTCTCTGTGCAGTCTGTTTACCTAGTTCTCATGTTCTTTTCCCAGGGCCTTTTATTTAACAGTAAGTGGACTTTTTTATTACGATTTCCTTAGGGATTCACTGTAACTGTGCCCTGAACTCGCAGCAGGATATCCTGGTTATTGGGGCAGGGGATAGCAGAGCTGTTCGGGAAGCACCTCCCACACACCATTATCTGACAGGCTGGCATCCTAACACAAGCTAAAATGTGGATGTGCCGGGGTACAGTCCTGAATTCATCTTTTCTAGTACCCCTGTGACCCAGGTAAACAGGTAGGAAAGAAAGTGCCACCACACACAGGCTCTTTTCTCACCAAAATGTTTGTCTGGTCCCCTTCAGAGTCTTGTTAGAGGATGTCACCTGTCTCACACTTTAACCCTTCAGGATTCCAGGATCTCTAATAGAGGACGAGATATCATCTGGACAGCAGGGAGGAAATGCTGGATCATAACTGGTGCTAGGAGGCATGGGGTTTGTGCTTACAGGCTAAGTTATAGAGCTTGCCAAAATTAAGGCTATACCATTTGCTAAATAATCACACAAGGGCTGTCTTCAGACCTCCCCACTGCCTTTGTGGGGGGAAAGCATTAGAAGCTGCAGCTGAACTGGGAGCTGACTTGTGGAGAAGGACATATTTTTCCCACAGTATGTATCTGTATTTGTATCTGTAGCTTTTCTAGATTTTCTTCTCATCCAGGAAACTTCGAACTGACGTAAATGACAGTGGAAACTTCAAAGGACACACAAACCATTTTTTCTAAGATTTATTGCAAGATTAGCTTGGTTGGTCGGAGCATGGTGCTGATAGTGCCAAGGTTGTGGGTTCTGTCCCTATAAGGGCTATTCACGTAAGAGTTGAGCTGGATGATGCTTGTGGGTTCCTTCCAGCTCAGAATATTCTGTCATGCTGTGAAGTATAATTCCAGATATTGTGGAGGCCCTGTTTGTCCCTGGATGGTCTTGGAAGTTGAGGTATGTGACAGCTTTTCTGTGTTCAATCCCAGCCCCTCAGAGCACGAGGGCCACTGCTGAGGCTCTGTAGAGAACCTTGCTCGTGTCATTGCAGAAAGATCCATAGCTCTGCTCCTCCATTCTTTCACTTTGTGAAAAATAGGCAGCCAGACCATCCAGGGGAAGAGGGGCAGAAAGGCATCACTCTTTCATGCTAAGTGAGCTGTTTCTCTGAGAGCAGAACTAAAGAAACAATGGCAAAACTGAGGACCTGACTGAAACCTTTTTCAACAAGATTTATCAGCCCCAAGTTTATGATGTCTTTGCAGCAGAGAACTTCATTTTAACATTTTCCGTCATGTATGCTCATTTCTCTAAGCATTCTGAATACATGTGTATCAGGAACAACATATAAAGTATAGTGTTTCCTGAAAAAATTCCAACAGGCCACAGCAACATCACCTTGTGCTTGCCTGGGGAAGATTAAATGACAGACACAGAAATCTCCGAATTCTGCACTGATTGTCAGAAACACTGAAAGGCAATGCACACTCAGTGCACACTCCAGTTCTAAAAACAGGGGTGTTATAACTCCTGTAGCTAGTCCTGCTGAAGTTACTGGAAGTATTCACAGGGGTAAATGAGGCAGAGAGGCTTTTGCAGTGTCTGAGCCTTCCCATGGCTCCCTAACAGAGATTTAGAGTGAGCATTTCACACCATGTACTCTGGTGAAGTGACATGCTCGAATGATGAGAATGCATTAGCAATGTCTGTGCTATCATGACATTTGAGATTTGTGTAGCTACATTCTCCTGGCCCTTCATTGCTTGATTAAACACCTTGCTCTATTTACTCAAGAGAACAGGACTCACAAGCTACCTCTTACCTTGGTGAGTGCTTAATCATTCGCTACTCCATCAGGCAAACTTCAAATGAAAGCTACGTACACCATCTGGAAGAAGATTCCTGACTAGTGATGGGATCTTGCTTGTGATGGGAAGGGAAGCAGAAAACAACAGACAGCTGGAGGTTTTCATAGTCGATTATATGAACTATTGGGATAAAATTCCCCACTCAGATATTTGGGGCAAATCTGGCATCTAAAAACCAGCAGTTTATCACAACATCAGGAAACATAACCTTGCTTGCCAGGCAACCAGTTACTGACATTCTCAGAACATGTGACTGAAGTCATTGCCCCTCCTGCCTAACATCTCTTCTGTTTCCTGCAGTCAAATTATTCTGGAAGGACCCGTGAATAGGAGAAACACTTTGAAGGTTAACTCCAAAGAACAAAAGAACAATTCTCCATACTGTATTTTGTACATCTGTTTTCAAAATTCATTGAACTCTGTATGTGTTTTCTCTTTAAAAGTATGCTGGGGTTTTATAAGTATTTTTAAAAGCCAGCTGTGATTTAATCAACCATCTGATCTGCATTATGATAACTCTTCTGAACAACCCCAACAATAAAATAAATATGTGTGCAGTAAAGTGAAACAAAAGTGTTACAAAAATGATAGAAAAAAACTAGCAGACTTTGGTTTCAAGCACCCTAGGGAGTTATTTATGATCATCAGGAAGAAATGAATCACTTTAAAATAATGTAAACCTTTCAATATCTGCACACCGGGCACAGAATCTTACAGTAAATGCTAATTTAACAATAAAATTCACTCTATTGGGACCACAACATTTTATGCAGGTAGAAATGAGTAGTGCTCAGGATTAGATCCTGACTCTACTGTAAAGTCAGAGAAGGATTTCCCACTGAAGCTCAGATTTCATGCATATCCTCTTGCTACAGTTTAGAAATAGTATCTTGTAAACACTACAAAAAGCCAAATGAAATAATGTAAACAGGTAACCTGAGATGTACATCAGAAAAGGCACTAGAACAGAAGAACAAGCAAATTACCATCCTTTATTCCTCTCTGCAAAAGAAATACCTGACAATGACCTACTCAACAAAGATTTGAAGGTACTCCTCCCCCAAATTTCGTGATTAAAATATGAGCAAGCTATCAAATTTTGTTTTGGAGAAGGCAGATAGAGATCTCTCCCTCAGACATTACCTGAGTTCTACATCTGCATCTTCAGTTTCTGACTGGCTGCAGCCATCCTAAGGGAATGAAAACAGCTTATTTTCCCTCAAGTTTTTTTCAGTGAGCACCCCTGACCCATTCATTCCTTTTGGTACCTCAGCATCCTTTCTCATTTTCCAACTCTTTTCCAAATCCTTCCCTTTACTTAATGTACAGAGCACCAGCATTCTTGGGAAAGCCATAAAAACCACTTTATTTGACACCAAGCTTTCATCATAAAAGAATATATAAAAACCTTCTTATCCTATCTGTAACAGTAATACTTTTTTCATTCCAATACAGATATTTTTAAAAACAAGCCTATCTATGTCAGTAGACACTCACTGTCTTCATCCCCATCATCATGTTCTTCTCAAAAGTCACTTATTTTAGGAAACCTTTCAGTGCTAAATCAGAACACCCATCCTTGTCTGACAGTTTTGAGTCAGGATGGTCAGAGATAACTACACTAAATTCCTTCGAAATCATACTTCAAAAAAACTGAAGTTGGGCCCTTTTAAGGTATCAGATCAAGTACCCAAAATCAGATTAACAGAGTTCTAAAGTGTACTCACCACTTAGGACAAGCCAATTCACAACTCTTGATTCATCTAAAAACCATCAAATTATTTAAATTACAAAACTAATCAAACTAATTCAACTAAATGGCATCTAGATTGAGAAGGCATCTAAATTGAGAAGGCATCTAAGTGACCGTGAGATTCTAAGTCACAGGCTGCCTAAAAGTGCTACTTTTTTTCCTATCCATAGGTGAGTATATACTGAATAATACTATTTATTCTCAATTTAGACATAACCAAGTCTAAGTCTGGGCAGCTCACCACACTCAGCTCATGATTCCATGAGGAAGAACAGAAGAACAAGCTGCAGAAAACAATTTTCCTCTCTAGGTGTGTTTCACATGTACCACGTGTAAGGTAAAACAAGTTAGAAGAAAAGTCTCTGAAGAGGAGGGAGTTCTGTTGACTCATTTTTATGGAATTAAAGCACTAAAGCACTTCTATATTTAGTGCTCTCTTTATCTCACATCTTACACTACCCTCTGTGCAATCTTTAAGAGAAAAAACATGCTCACTGAAGTGGCCCTAAAATTGCCTCCAGTGCACATCTAAATAGAATAGGGAGGCACGAACACATCTGACAGAGAACAAGTGTTACAGAAACAGAACTGTTATCACACTCTGCACAATCACATCTTCCCCTGCTCATGCTGTAGACACCTGGATGGATGATACACTTGATTTCAGAGTCTGCATTTTCTAAAATGGATTCCTGTCTTCTCTCTTTGCCTTCCTTCAGCTTCCTCAGTCTTTTGTTTAGCTTTAAAGCTTTTTTTTTTCTGTGTACTGCTAAGTAGACGTAGTGCTGGGTTGGTAAACTGCCTAGCAGCTTCAAGATTAAAATATTCTATTTATTTGTAAGGTAGGTGGATGGTACACAGCAACAGCATAAATTCTCCATGACCAGAATCCACATAGCTCAAGTGTCCTAATGACAGTAGTCCAGAGCTCTCTGAAGAAAAGCAGGTAGCTGGATTTGCATGAACTTCTGGGCAGCACCAGCAGTGAAGATACCAAGAAACAGTGAAATGTTCCTGGTATTGCCTTAGAGAAGTGGATCACCACAGATTCCATGGCATTGATCTGGGAGGTGAGGCAGGGAGGTTTACCCTGACAGGGTTAGATAGCAACAGCATCTCAGCATGTCATGCAGTCAGCAGATTTTACAGTCTGTTCTGAAATCATCAGTAGCACCTCCAGTAGGAAGCAGAAGAGCCTCATCTCCCATGTTTGCCCCACACACCCCAAAAAAACCATCACCAAAACCCCAACATCTCTCCTAATTCAAATGTGCCATTTTCTTTTTAGCATGGTTTGAGAACCAAAGGTTGAAAATTGTCCTCTTGTCCACACTTCTGGAATGATGCTGTCTAGTTAGCATTAACTTTATTGTCATCCTCATTCTTCCTCCCTCTACTGCTTTAATTCCTTTTGTACTTGGAAATCAGAGAGATTCGAAATTATAACATAATTTTTCAGTATTGAAGATGTAGGGGTTTCATCCATATTGACTTGTTTAGTAACTGTGTTTTGTAGGATTAAAGTTCATGATTCTGTTTTTCCATTTAACTTGCAATTAAAATGGAATGGCTGTGCAAGGACACTCGAAGCAGTACAGCTGCACTCCTTTGCACCCCATCCATTAACAGAACAGTGCCAGCAGTGAAGCAGTCTCTTTATCTTGGCTGCTTCACTTGAAATTTGCAGATATTTTCTATATTACCCATATAAAGAAGTAAATAAAACTTCCATGGAAATCATTTTCTCTATTGTTAAAAGTGAGCAGTTTTATAGAGGAGTGTTGCAGGTAAAATGCACATTGTGAAATTTAGTTGTGCATTTGTTCTAATGGAAGGTGACATGGAATGCTCTCAGACATGGTTTTGAGCCATAATGATCCCTTTCCACCGTTTCTCTGGTGGAGGAGACTTTCTGTAGATGGTGCAGTGGAGTCTGGCCCTGTTAGTGTTATCCAGGTATTACTGTTATATAGGTTACTGTTACACAGGTGACAGATCAGAAAAAGCCAACTTTTTGTATTTAGTGACACCACTTACTGGCAACCAAGTCAAAGGTAACAGGATTTCAGCATCAGGGAGCTCTAGAAATGAAGCTGCTTTTTGGCAGCAAACACATGAAGTGTTCTTACTGTTGCCTGACCTGAGGGCGTGCATGACACGACGTGACAGAATTGTCTCCTGAGAAACAAAAGACATGGAGAAATTTCAGCAGAAAGACACTTGATCATTGGCTTTAGAATCACAAGGATACCTAAGAAAAGTACCTATTGAAAAGGAAAAAGTGACTTTCAATAGCAATGAAGAAAATCACTTTGTCACTCATAGAAAAATAAGTAGGAGAAATAGATTCATAAGCCCATGCTTCTTTCCTCACCTGCTAAATTGACACCGAACTTAAAAGGAGCTGCTCACAGAAAATACTGCTTTTGAAAAGTCCAACTTAGGTAATAATTCTTGTATTACTTTACAGTGGGATGAGAAGCCAAAAAGGATCAGAGAGAGAGAGAGAAAAGGCACACCAGGGATTTCATTGAACATGGATTTGATATCCTGGTATCACAGAATCACAGAATTGTTTAGGTTGGATCTGACCCTTCAGATCACGTAGTCCAGCCATTAACCCAGCACTGCCAAGGCCACCACTAAACCCTTAGTGCCATGTCTACATGTCTTCTAAATCCTTCCAGGGCTGGGTGACTCCACCACTTCCCTGGATAGCCTGTTCCAATCAGTAGAATTTTTAAATGATCAGACAAGGTTTGGATTAATGGCACTGCTGTGTTTGTTAACATTTATTTTAGTGGTCTGTGAAAGGAGCACATTATATCCAAGGGGTCAGAATCTAGGGGCAAAGTGCTGCTTTGCTGCCTGTTTCCAGGGAACAAGGCACATGGGCTTCTCTGGTTTCTGCATTCTTTACACTGGCCACCATAGCTTCCCCACTGAAATCACACCTGGAGTGGAATTCCACAACAGATGGCAAAATCTATCAAGAGACATGTGATTAAATAAAAAAATTAAACATATCTCAGAGAAAATTTCTAGAATAGCAGGCAAGATATGCTACTGCAGCATAGAGTTTGACATTAACTTTCTATTTTTCAAGCATGATATTACTTGGACTATTCTCTTTTTTATATCAATTTCTTCGAAATTGTAGAGCAAACTTATACTAGCAGTGGTTTCAGATTTGTGAAAATGGCCTTTCCTTATTACCCATTTTGTGCTAAGCCTGAGTAGCAAAGTCAGTACAGAGCACCTAATGTGAGTGTAATGAATACCTCCACAGTACATTATAGATGCTTCTGCAGACTGAAAAGAACATTTTTTTGTCCTGTTACTATCACTTTCTCCATCTTTTTTCAGCACTACCCAGGTACGTAGTTTGTCTCCTTCTCAGAGTGATGTGCTCAGAATACACGATAGAACAGACAGCTGCTTTGCACAACACAAAATGCCTGCACTGAGAATGACATTCAGTGCCAAGGGAAGGTGAGGAACTTTTAGTAGGGCCCAAAAACCTCTGATAACATTTCAAGCCAGTCTGATTAGCTTTTTTTTGTACGGAATGGCCACTGTGCCACTGTGCAAGACTTTATCCTTAATTAAGACTAGGTCAGGACATCAGGGCTGGCTGCTTCCTGTGGGCTGGGATGTCAGGAGCAGTGGGGGACCCTGGAGCTGCTGGCCAGGACTTGGCCAGCCAGGTCACATCCTACCACTCCAGCCAGGGACCTGGGCAGGTGGGGACCTGGGGGGCAGCCCTGGTCATCAGCCAACTCCCTAGGGAATGGGGAGCTGGGCCAGGGGCAGGTGGGCAGGGGCCCTGGCAGGCAGGCAGGGCCATGAAGGGCTCTTGGTGCCCTCAGGGCTCTGACAGACTGATTGCTTTCAGTCCCTGTACACGGACAGATAATTGAGTGGGGTTAGAAGATGGAGGATCTTTTGATGTTTTAGTGGAGCTGTAAGTTCACGTGCAGCCATCGTAAATCAAGGTAGAGTGAAAGGCCAATCCATTCATTTGCATACAGATCTAGTTTAAATTGACATTTTCATTTTAACACACTAGGGGAATAAAATTAACAGGCAAGACGTTTTGGATTAAAATATTTTGATTAGTTAACTTCCTTTTAAAGCCAGCTTCCTCCCCTGCAATTTTTCTTGGCTGTATTTGAAATTTTCATTGTTAGTGGTATATGGAGATAATTGAACATATCTTTCAACTTATGTCAGAATGGAAGCAAGAGGTAACTGGCAAATAATTTGTGGTAGAAATAATTTTATGCATTAGAATGGATTTGCTGCTTCATTTTCGTGAAGCTCATGTTTGCCTAAAGATAGTGAACACTTAACATATAATTTAACCTCCCCTTCATACAACAAGCCAGCCTTTAGCCTTGAAACCATGGGGGTTTATTTTCTAATCTCTTTCCATCTCTGTGATGTTCACCAAAAGTTTTCTGTTAAGTCTGCAAGGTTGGCCCACCCAGGTTAAATTGCATGGTAAGGTACTGCATACTACAATGCCATTAACCTCTGCTTCACTTTGCTTTTTTCAGCCTCAGTATTTGACAAAAAATGGAAGTCTAATCCAAACCAATAAAAGCCTGTGGAAAAATTATTTGGCTTGAAATGACAGATCCTGATAGACATTCATTAACAACTTTGTTCTTCACTTTTGGCAACCACTGCCCAGTTTTCTGGATTCACTGTTCAATTGGTTTGTGACACTTCCCTCTGTGAGACAGTCCCTTGTCTGCCTGACCTACCTGTCCTTCCATTTCTACCACCTTCACCTGACATCAAAACTCTTATTTTTCCCAGTGGAAGCTCCCTCCTCATTTCCTTTCAAGAAAGCACTTGCCCTCCAAACACATATTCCTATCTAGGGCAATTTGCATTTCATTGCTATTCCCAAGCTTGTCAAGATTTCTGAAGCACTACTGCCTTCCCTGCAGAGGGAAAGGTCTGAGTCAGCTCTGTGCCAGAGTGCTCCTCCTTAAAGCTTTAGCAGTGGGAAATCAAACCCACCCTCACGAGGCTTCCCTTTCAGCAGACTCTGGAAGCGCCATTCCAAAGGTGGCATCTTGTGAGCACTGACAAGGTGGGATACATTGAGGTGGGAGAACAGGACAAGCAAATTTTTCCACAGCACCTTGCTTGTAAACTCATGTCTTGCAGGTTATGACATTTTTATACATTCCATCATGAAGATGCAGTTGTTTCCTCTACTTTTCAAGCCTTCCCTATCCTACAGCCACACACACACACACATGCACCCCCTGCCTCCCAGCACTAACCAGAATTATCCAAGGTAGCCTGTAGTGCCTAGAAAACAAGGGCCAGGGCAGACTTTTTCTGTTATTAAATCTATACTGACCTTTCATTTTCTAGAAAGTCACAAATTATAGAATAATTTAAAAAAGAAAAAGCAGTAACAATTCAAGAAACTAAAATATATTTCAGAGGAATAGTTTAATTTGCAAGGAGAAACTTAAGCTTCAGTTAACTTTTGTCTCTGGGCAACAATGCCATGTAGCGAGCCTTCAGAGCCAGCTCTGTACTCACTCTTTTCTTAATAACTGATGAGGAAGTTAAAAATTACTTCTATTAACTTTCTACTGAAGTTTCACTTTCAGAAGGCCTCATTTCTGTTTTTCCCATGAAATCAATTTCTGACACAGGCACACACACATAAACAGGGCAAGTACTCCAGCTTTTCCTGTCATGTCTCTACTGATTTTCATTAGCTCAATTCAGACTATCTCCCCAGTTCATCAATTTAGTTTGGAACAAATTAAGACATTATTTCTATCTCAATAGCTACAGGATAATTCATTAGATTCACTGTTAGGCCCAGATTCAGCAAACCACTGTAGTTGTGAATTGAAAATCTGCATAAAGGATTCAAAGCCAGTAAAATCTATAGGATTTAAGCATGTGTTTAAGAACAAGTGTGGGATAAAGTTTATCTGTACTGAATGGAGGCTGTTTTTAAAGGATCTTAATACAGAATAATTTATCAATAAAGTCTTCAATTACTCTAAGAACAAATGTATCCCGTAAACACATCCCGATAACTGAGGATCGTATGCAGCTCACTGATTGGAAAGTTTCAATTAATCACTGCCACCCTATTTATAGGATATAAATGATGACAGTGGAGATGTTGGTTCTTTAGAGAGATAAGTACATTGACTGCCTGCAGGAAAAGGCCTCCGTCCTTGATGCTACTGAGGACATTGTGGCAAGGGAAAGTTAGGAGTATGTTCCTCTCAAGGACACTGACTGGATTTGTTCTGAAGCATTCATGAAGTGAAAGGCTTCTACTTTGGCTCCAACTACCCTCATTTAAGAGGTATCTTGAATGACTGGCACAACACAAAGTTGTGTCTGGAGGATCCTACTTACGTGGCCTGGATTAAAGAAAAGTAGTCATGACACAAGGTTAATGGAATCAGGGGAGGCAAAAAACCTACAAACTCTAAAAATCCATGACAAAAGTTCTTCACACTCTGAAGACAGAGGATGTGCTGTTGGTTTTACTTCTGATGCAGCCTTTATAGAGAAGTTGCCAACATGCTCAGCAAACAGTGAGTGCACAATCCAGAGTGAATTACATAGCAACACTTCAGCTTTTTCATATTTCTTCACTGCACTGAAACCATGCTTCAGAATTGTTTGTCAATGTTCTTTCCCAGTAAGTGAAATCAGACACACCAAAGGCTTCGTTACTTACTTGCTTTCATTTTTAAGAAAAGCATAAAGAAAAGAAATAGAGACAATGAAATAAAAAAAAAATTTAAAAAAAGGAAATCACAGTGAGAAAATGGTTAATTTGAAAATTAACTTAAAGCATTAAATATAGTCTGACATTGATGTATTGAAAGAATAATTATAAAAGATAGGCTATTCCCATTTTCCACTTACTTTACTTAATCACATTTCTGTAGATACAGATTGATTCAGGCATTAATAAATATCTACTTTACTAGAGTTCATTTCTTTGATTTAAGATGTCATGAAAATAGAATTTTCCAGTCATATCTTTTCTATTCATCTCAAAATATGTAATGAGAAGCAACTGGCACTCTTATAGCCACATGTAAATTCAATTAAAATCCAACATTTCAAAAGAGTTTTTATCAGTATATATTTCTCATAGATATACCTCAAAAATAACTCTTATGATGAAATAATAAAAAATGTAGAGCTAACTTCACAAATTCTTCATGTTAGATACTCTAGATTTACTATCATTCCCAAACAGATTAGAGTCTATGGGATTTGCATAATACTCGTGTCCTGGACATATTCCTCCGCAGAATTAATATCTTATCACTCAAATCTTACTCCAGACTTCTCAACACAGATGAGCAATTTAATAAATGTATGTCCCAAAAAGCAGATAGCACTTCTTAAGGCATCTTTAAATCATTTAGGCTTAACACATATACCTAGTGTACTTAACTCATCGTTGTCTTAGCTGAGTGAACCTCGTCTGAAATAAATCCTTGCAAAATTCAAATCCCCACATTAGCAAATATTAGAATGATATGCAGTGAAACTTATCTTGCACTATAGCAGTATAATTCCCTTAATTCCAGAAAGATTTGGAAGTAACCAGGAAGAAATTTTTGTTGTTTAAAATGCAACTAATGCTCCTCCCCAGCCTGGAGGGGAGAAGAGAGAGAGAGACTTTTAATTAAATAGTGGCAGTCTGTCCTTTCTGCCCTACAGAAGCTCAAATGATCCCATCTCATTCCATGACGCCTCTGCTCTGTTTCTGTTTTCCAGTGTCCTTTGCAGGGACATGTCCAACTCTTAAAAGAGGCAGCATGTAAAGCTAACATTGCCTGAGCTGTACAGCTCTGACACAGCAGCAGGAATTTAGCAAATCTCTAAAACCACTTCTGCCTTGGAAACCTCTCTCAAGAGTTACTAACTTAATGGGAAATAAGCAAGGGCACCAGTGCCTGCTAAGTGCTCCAGTTAATGTTAGGTTGGTGAGATGCATAAAAGTACATGTGGGCACCTCACAACCCATAATTAGTTTTGCAAGATAGCAGAAAAGTGAAAAAGTAGTGTCTGTCTTTTTATAGCTGGGGAGCTGAGGAAGCCGGTATAATTGAGACATATGCTTTAATTAGAGTGGCACAGGCACTGCGTGGTGCAGGCCCATCACAGCTCCTCTGTTCCAGAAATACAAAACTCAGTTTTCCAAAGGAATGGGCACAAACCTTGTGAATGCCTAACTCGAGCACAGCATATCTTTTCCCAGACCAGAGGCAGAAGCAGAAGATAGAACCTATAAATGGTCTTGTTTTCTTCCATCCCTTCTGCCTGTTTTCCATGAGTTTGCATACCCATTCTCTGCACTCAAAGGTATTTATGAGAAGGGAGAGGAGAACTCTGATCCCAAATGTCATCCCCATTTGTCAGAATATCCCTAACAACCAGGTGACTTACGCTGAGAAGGTTTGATCCCACCTGAGCTGCTTAATGCAGCCTCAAAGGCATCAAAGGTGAGGCCATTCAGGGGCCCTTAGTCACCATCCTCTTTAAGGTTACACATCTCCCTGTTTAATATGCTGAGTTATACTCACTAAGCAACAGCACAGAGCTGCTGACACAGTACTTGGGAGGGATTTATCCTGCAGGCTAATCTCCAACAAAATGGAATAAGTTTAAAATCTATAAATACTGTGTGATTATAGACTAAAAACCTACTAATGTTACTATTAGAATTCAGCGTTTTCAAAGATACATTTATTTCGGGTTAGTTTTACAGGGGGGAAGCCCCGAAACATTTTCTGGGAAAAGCAGGAACAGTAACCCTTTCAATAGATGCCACTGCAAATTATTCAAAAAATAAGATTTTTATAATGTATCAAGAATTTCCACCAGAAACAGAGGAAGAAGGAAGCATAATATGAGAGGGGTGATTGGCTCCATGCTCCTAACAACAATCTGATTTACTGTGAGGTTTCATGGATTACGGGATTCATCCCATGTGCAGTTTTCAGGCAAACCTTGTGATTTACGCCTCTGGTTTCAACTCCCCACCTGGACTGAATACATTTAACTCTCCCAGGTAACACTGAGACATTTTCAAGGAAGAAGCTTCATGCTCTTGCTCCACTGAATAAAGAACTGCATGAACACAGCAAGGGCTCAGACACAAATCTAGGTGGGATTATCAGAGGCTCCCTGTAAGGCACAGCTCACAACATCAAGGCACTCAGCCCTCACCCCGAGCCTGGAGCTGAAGCCTGGAGCATTGGAAAAGCAAAGCCAATCCCCATCTTGTTTTACCTTTTTTAGCATACAGGAACAGGCAGGTTACAGATTAAAAATAAAGGCTGTGTTTTCTTCCCCTGAACCTGAGCAGTTTTTGAAGAAAATGAAAGAGGGGTATGTTTGTTACAGGATATTTATTCAGTTCTTTTGTGCTTCCTGCTGAATGGGACCAAAAGAAAAATAATATAGGGCATATACATATAAGTAAATTATAATTGCAGTTTAATTACCTTCTGATTATTTTCTTTTGATTATTAATAAAATTGACCAGCCTTTTGGTCTGGTTATATTAGGGCTGTCATGGTTGCACTGTAACATGCCCAGTATGGTATTACAACCACACATGAATGAGCTTAAACACAAATTTGGAAAGAAAAACATGCATGACTTGATAACCTACACAATTGTGAAATCTTTTCCTAAGCAGGAATTTCAAACTGTCTCTGGCAGTGTAATGCCTGTAGTGCCCCATTTTGTGGAGCGTAGACAGTAGTGCATAAGCACTCCATTCAAACAGGAACTAATCCTTGCAGAAGATCCTACCCTCTGTGCTTGTTAATTCTGTTCCTCAGAGCAATTTCTTGCTAATACAGCACACCTTTAGTGACAATCCGTGGCTTAAGCCGTGTAGCTCAGTGATTTTAAACCTGTGAAGATGTACACTAATCCTCTCTGCACTCTGATACATTGGCTTTGGTTCTGTTAAAAAGCTGAATTTGTAGAAAAGACCTGTGTGTTTGCTGGACGTGAGGGTCATGCCTGTGACAACGCTGATCTCCAGTCAGAGCATGGTGCCTGTTCTCCTGCAGCTGCCCAGAAAGATGAAAACACACGTGCAAATTCTGGGGAGCAGTCACAGTGTGTGGGACTCTGAAGATCAGTCCCTCATTAAACCTTCATAACTGAACCTCAAGGACTCATTGTTTGGGACAGTTTTCAATGTTGCCCTTTAATTACAGGAAATGGGGGTAAGACAGGGAGGAATAGCCAGGTCATGGGGAAAGGCTCTCTCTGTTATAAAATTTCTTTCCAAACTTTAGAAAACATTTACAAGTTGCCAGTATGATGGAGTAGTCATTAATTCCCTACAATTTAAAATGAAAGTGTGGGAAGACAGGGCTTCTTTTTCAGACTGAGAGAAGGATTTGCATGGCAAAAGGTGTCTCTACCCTGCTGCTGCCTGCAATCTTCCCTTCAGTCACACTCTCAGGCACTGGCTTACTAACATAATCTCACAATCATCTGTGACCTATTGCTACAACACCTACAACTTCTAGAACTGGAAGAGACTAAAGAAATCACAGGCTCTGTTTCCAGTGTAACTCTGATTTTTTCGCATATAATGCCCAGTGCAATTTTTTCAAAAAGCATTAACAAAGTATTGTCATTGCAGCATTTGCTAAAATATCACAGTGCAGGAGACAAATTATTTTTCGCTTGTCAAATTGTTCAATCAAAGCTTGTGGGTAAGTACATTATGGCATAATTCCTAATACTGCATTCAGCACATGTGATCCATTCTTTTCCCAAGCAGTTTACTTATGCTGTTCATTTATGCAGTTATATTTGTACTCTCCTTTATGGTGACCAGTGATAGGACATGAGGGAATGGCAGGAAGCTGTATCAGGAGAGGTTTGGATTAGACATGAGGAAAGATTCTTCACCAACAGATGGTGGGGCTGAAACAGGCTCCCCAGAGGAATGGTCACAGCACCAGTCTGACAGAGTCCCAGAAGTGTTGTGACAATGTTCTCAGGCACATGGTGTGACTCTTGGGGCTGTCCTGTGCCGGGCCAGGAGTTGGACTCGATGATCCTTGTGGGTCCCTTCCAAATCAGGATATTCTAAGATTCTCTGATTTTTCCTGGCATCTGTACCTAAAACAATTGTGTAGTAATTCCTTTACCTATAAACGTCTCAATAAAAACTCATAAAAGTTTTTAAAATGTTCATTCAGGATGATCAAGTCTGGCATGGAAACTTTTGTGTTTGGTAGTGACAATAAAGTATTTACAGTACTCACAGAATGAATGTCACTGTGTGGAGCACTGGAGTTGAACACGGGGTGACTTTGCCACAGCTGACAATATTGAAGGATGCCAAAATACACGGTTAAAACAACAGATGCCTGATGGGCTTTTTTCTGTTCAGGGAAAACCTGAGTAATTCAACAATGCTGTCTCCTTCTAAAGGGTAGTGACCAATTCAGGAAAAACAACCTATCAAAATTTGCCAGTGACAAATTCCCGAAAGATGGCTTCAGTCAATAATTTCTTTAAATGGCTTATGAAATTCCGCTCCCCTCAGAGTTGCAGCACAAGAGAGAATTTCACAGCTATGAATCTCAGCACCTTAGAGCTGGGCAAGTATACTTACATGTTGGAAGTTGCTCTCACAATGGGAAGGATAAGTGAAAATTTTGCTTCCTGTTTTCCTGGTTATAGGTATCAAGCTCCAGCTGATCACTGGGAATATGTCAGAGATCAGTTATTTTCCTGTAATATTAAGGGCAGGTGTTAGCCAAGAGAAATTTCTCCTGGATGTGCTGACATCTCTTTAACCTGTAGGACTTCTCACAGCATCTCAAGCAGCACTTTGATCCTCCCACCAAGTGAGTCAGTGACACAGTTTGTTGCAGCAGGTTTGCTTCCAAGTGGGAGCTATCAAGAGGCACTAAACAGGCTGAGTCATAGCAGCCACCTCGATATTGTCCCAGCCTTTATTAGCTTTTCACCTACCGTGAAACACCAATCTTTAGAATGGAAAAGATGGTAGGGTTAAAAGCTGGTTATTCCTGACAAATGGCCCATAATATCAGCCTTTTCCTTCTTTGACAGCATCTCTCTTAAATAACAGCATGAGGAAAGGATCTACTTTTGAATGAATGTACGTTTGGTTTTTTCCTTGAATGAGCTGTGAGCTGAAGCAAAGATGCCTCTCTTGAGCAAGGGGTTGGATCAAGTGACCTCTAGAATTCCCGTCTGACACAACACTTTTCTACAACTCTGTGCCAGCAAGGCTTCCTGTCCTGCTTATGTCCCCTGCTAACTCATGAAGTGACATAAAGGAACTGCACAGGCTCTGGGCATCGCTCTGTGCAGCAGCTGCCTCAGAGACAAACCTGTGCTAGGGGCTCTTTCCAGGTATTTTCCCTCTCCTTCTATGTCATCCACCACCCTTCATCTTTTGGTGACTGACAGAGAAGGATCCAGCTTGTGAAAGACGAGAAGCTATTGCACAAAGCTAAGTAAGCAACATACACATACTCCACAAGAGCTGTTATTTCCGTTCCCTATAGAACCTGGAATGCAGCTTTGAAATTGCTGGATCAGGTAAATTTTTTTTCAGTCAAGAATGAAATACTAAGTTGCAGGAAGTAGTTCTATGAAAGTGTGAACTCACTGCTCCATCAAAGAAATGCAAATCAAATCACAGAAATCATTTTAATACAATCTTTTCTTTGCTAGTTTTTTGATTAAAGAGCTGGATTTCCCTCTTTACAAAAAAAAAATAGTGATGCTTTGTAACTGCAAACAAGGTTTGCACGTTTTCTACTACCTTTCTGAAACCCTGATGCCATTAACACAGGAGAGGGTTACAGATTATTCAGTCAATGAAACACGTGGATAAGCTTACTTGAGGGAACTTGTCTGTGTGAGGCACAGGAATTTGTGGTTGCTATTATTATTATGATCAACAATTAGTAATAACCCTTCCTCTGCTTCTGGTGGAGGCTGTCCCATTGCCACAGACACTTCACACCTATCATGCCTGACTTCATGCACACTTTGAGAGTTGCACAAAGCTTGGCCCTGCCCAAACCATGTTTTTTTTTCTGTGACCATCTCTGTGGGTTTCCTCCTGCAGACCAGAAGGAAAGGTGCAGACATTTGTGGCTGCTTGTCAGTGATATAGGCAAATCACTGAAAAACATAAAATAGAACAAAGGTTTTCCAGTCCCTCACAGGGTACCTCATCATTTAAATGTGTGTCATCTCCAAGGACTCAGTGCTAGAAACTATAACCTCATTTACCCTGGAGAGCTTTGCTGCTCTAGCAACATAGTGACTCGAATTTTGTATGCACGTGGATGGCTGTTTTTTTCAGATATGTTTCAGAATGAGAATTCTGAATGCTGAACTTTTAACTGTAGATCCCCAAAGGTATATTTTTATCTTTAAGTCCTGCTATGAGTAGAAAATTTGTCCAATTATTGCTTCACATTATCTCTCTTTCCTTGGAACAGGATAACGTGGATCTTGGTGACCTTATGTTTTCGCTCTGCTACCTTCCAACAGCTGGTAGACTAACTATTACAATAATAAAGGCAAGAAATTTAAAGGCAATGGATATCACAGGAGCATCAGGTATGAATGAATTTAAAGCTCAATGTGGATTTCTATCCCATTTCCCTCCCAAGATACAGAATTCAACACTGTCAAATCCCAGAATGATTTTTGAGAGGAGGGTTATACTTTGAGCTCTTGAGTTACTCGAGTACAGGAGTTCATGAGAAATAAATAATATATTTTAGTTTGCTCGGTTTAAAATAAGTTGCTCTTTCAAAAAGATTGCAATATTATTATTTCCAATGCCACTGTGACTCAAGAGTAGAACAAGGTGGCCAAAATGCATTCCCAACACTGGGAATTTGTTTGTGCACAGTCTGTTAGTTACAGCTATGACACAGAGGCAGACTGACCCTCTCTGACAGTCCCCAAGAGCCACTGAGCCAATTCTGCTGTTGCTGGCATATGGACAAAGCAGTGATCATCCCAGAATCCTCTCAGCAACCCTTTCAAAATTCGACAATAAAAATTGCAAACTAACTTAAATAAGATTTCATAGATGACTTCTAAATACTAGCAGGGAGTTGTAGAGCTCTCAGAAAGGAGCTACAAAGAAACATTGCTACATTCAGGAGTGTAAAAATAATTACAATTCTCTTGAGAAATATAAGCCACTAATTGTTATACTTTGAATTGTATTTAACCATATATCAGTAAATCCCGTTGTGAAAAACAGTCATCTTCTGTCTGTTCTACAAATCTAACAAGTAATTAGGCTGCTATAAATAGGCTGATACACAGGCTGTTGTATAAAATAGTCATGTATAACACGCTTCAGTGGATATTTTAATACCTTTTGAGAAGTTGGTACACAACAAGGAGCTTCTTGAACCTGAATTGTTCATTGTAAGCAACCAGGTAAAGCTTTCAAAGCTCCACTGCCTCCCATGCCTTCCACGGTAACAGAAGCTCAGATTCCAGTCAGGTCCAAGAGATTCATTCCACAAGCAGGTATGGGCACACAAGTCTGCTCCCTTCACTTTCCATTTGCGTTTGCCTAAAAGCATCAAAAGAAAAGCAACGTTGTTCTTATGATCCACACAGATCCCTACGTGAAGGTTTCTTTAATGTGTGAAGGAAGGCGGCTAAAGAAAAGGAAAACTTCCACCAAGAGGAACACCCTGAATCCCGTTTACAATGAAGCCATAGTCTTTGACATCCCTCCAGAAAACATTGACCAAATTAACTTGTCGATAGCTGTTATGGATTATGACCGGTGAGATACCTGTAGCTGTCAAATATTGGCTGATAAAATCCTGTACGCTAGATTTGCATCCCGAAAGAAAATTAAAGTTTTTTCCCGATAAGCGGGGAATTAATGTCATGTTGAGCTTGGTAGAAGACTCCAGTTGTTTTTGTTTTGTGAGGCAGAATTTCCTTACTAAATTTTAAAATACAGATTTGCATCCGTAACTGACATAAGTAAGCTATGTGTGTGTTTAGCAGAACTGAAGTAGCCAGGCATTTCATCAGAGAGGCCACGCATTGTTCTGTTTGTGCATTTAAGCCTTTACACACATGCTCCATTTGTAAAGTTGTGTCTTAGAGCTTGTTTGCCTTTGCAGCTAATTACAGAACACAGGCAAAGAACCTTTTGTGTGCTGTAAGGGGGGAAATATTAAATTACTCTAATCAGTGGGAAACAGAAAGAGCAAACCTACGTATTTCCTAATGCATTACATTCTTCAGGCAAGAATTAATCCTAAAAATCCATGATTAATGTTTCTGATAAAATATGTAAATGGTGCGGTTCTGAAGGTAAAGTTTTAAGAAAAAAATATTATGGGCCATTTTCACAGTGTAGGTCACAATGAGGTCATTGGAGTTTGTCAAGTGGGCAACGATGCAGAGAGTCTAGGGCGCGACCACTGGAACGAAATGCTCTCGTACCCTCGGAAACCCATCGCTCACTGGCATCCTCTTGTGGAGGTAAGGCTTTGATTTCCTGCTTCCCCCTTGCAATAATTGTGAATATTCTCCCACACGGCATTAGAAGGTGGATAAAATTTTATGAGCAAACCCAAGATCCACGTGCATGAAGTAAATCCTAGAAAAGGGCTTGGAAACGCTGATGTTAAAATTCAGATGTAACATGCAAGTCTGCTCCTTTCAATTTTAGGGAGACAGAAGGTAATTGATGTCTATAATATATATATATACAGGAAAACACCAAGCATTATACACTCAATTAAGGGTTTGGTTTTGTTTTTTAAACAAGATCTTGGGTAATATCTTTCGCTGATAATGGATATAAAGAAATGGACCTTGTTTACAGAACAATCAAGATCTATTCTTTTTTATATACAACAGCCTAATTTGACTTCTTTTCTTGTAACAATGTATCATCCATGGCACTAGCACATCCCAAAGGATGCCTAACTGCAGTGAAAAAAATATGTTTAAGTGTCTCTGGAGATCTGAGGCGCTGATAAGAAGCGACACAGTCAGAAAAGCTTTTCAAGGTTCCTATGGTTTTTTTTGTTTTGTTTTGTTTTGTTTTTTGTCTTTAGGGCCCTATTCAGCAGGAATGTTATGCAGGTCTTCTGCGCTTGGATGGCTGCCGAAGAGGCTTCCTCACCCTTTTAACCTATTCAGCAGAAATTTGGCATTCCTGTTGAACTCTTTCTTAGCCATATCCTCAGGGGCTATTCCACAGAGTCCAGTGGGGTAAAGATGTCCTTTTAATCCCTCTGTCTAATCCTCTCCCCAATACAGGGAACACTAATCCTGATTCATGAGACACAGAAATTCATCAAAGATCGAAGTAAATTGCTTCCTGAAGTTACCATGACTTACTCCTATTGTTGCTCTCACTGGCTAAGTCAGGCAGTACTCCCAGTCAAAAGGAAGTATCTTGTTTATGAACAGCCCCGGAGTTATCCCCAATGTTGAAAGAGAGGAAAGAGCAGAGTACCCATATGAAGCCAAGAATAATTCTGTCAGCACTAATACTTGGAGCCAGGCAGTTCACAGCCCCTCTGAGTTTACTTTCTGCACCAGAGTGCAGCTGTGTTACCACAGTGCCACCAAAGATTTCCCTATTTGGTTGTGAGCACTGGCCACAGGCAGTTCCAGAAATGATTGTCAGGCATTATGAAGATGCTGCAAGCTGGGAAGGATCCCACAGTCTTGTCCTGTGTCCATAGGGAGTTGCATTTCCTGGTGCCTGGGCACCACAGCAGCACAGTTTGAGCAGGGAGTGGCCACGGGCTGTGTGGCAGCAGGAAGGCTCGATGCCTTCTCACAGCACGGGTGCTGCCAGCATGCAGCTGCCTGTGGGAGAGGATGGGACACAGTGGGGCAGCCCTGCCCGGGTGTTTGTGCCCCCAGTGACAGGGCAGATACTGGCTGAAGTGCCACGCTGGGCATTTGGGAGCTTTCAGCTGTAGCCAAGTGTTGATAGGAATGTTTGACACAGCACACGAGGTGTAGTGTAAGGGTTACTATTGGCCAGAATGCAAGTGTTTCTTAGCAGAAATTGTCTACATCCTTATATCCAACCTGTCTTCCCTCTTTGATAAATTTCATTGCAGCCAGAGCCCACAATTAGGTTTTGACAGCTCTTCCCTTTTCACAGGCATCCTGTTCTTTTCATACATGCCTGGCTAACTTCTTTAGATTTCATTACTGTGGATTGCTTTTCATGTCACTGAAAGCTAAACAGAGACGTATTTTTTTCCTTCCCAGGAATCAAGTGGGGGAGGGTGTCCAGCGCATCCAGGCTGTGCAGAGAAATATATACACAGCATATCATTTTGGTTCCTGAATCAGGATTAGACTCAGCGAGAGCTTCTGGAACCTCTGTGGCCACAGCCATAGGACCCTGAATATTTGCTGAATAGGACCCTCAGTCTTCTACTGTGTGAAGAGCTATTGGTTTCAAATAGCGTGATGTTATCCACTTGTAGCATTAATTCTCCAGCTGACACTACTGCTACTGATAGATTATTTGTATGGTCGTAAGCATTACCCAAATTCAACTCATCATTTCTGTTCAGTAGAGTAACCCAGGTTTTACAAGCAAAATGATAGCAATGTAAACCAACAAATATGGGAAGCAGCAACAAATATTGTCCTTGTATTTGCCAAAAAGGTGCAGTATTGTGAATGGTTAGCTTTCTAAGTATTGTTTTTTCAAGAATGATTGCCATCAGATATTTATTTTTTGATGACAAGTTGCGTCCTCAGTCTCAGCTGGTGCCTCCTTTCACCTGACATGAAAACAAATTAATATGGTTCCTTCAAATCTGAAAAACTGTAAAAAAGTTTTGCTGGGTGAGAACAAGATGCATATGGTATTTGTAATGACAGCATGTTCTTTGAGAAAGGAGATAGCCATCTGTATAACATGGAGGTTGTTAGTCCTCAACCTTTGTAGATGATTTTCCAGTCAACATTTCTGAGTTGTGTCCACGGCACTGCAAACTGTTGGAAGCATGTCCTGGGCAGCGATGCTGAATCATACAAACAAACACTCACACCCCATGTCATTTGAAAATGCTGTTCCAAATATAGAGTGCCTGTGAAGACTTCCTTTATTACTTGTGGTAGAATTAGCAGGGCTGTTTTACATGATGGTATATTGTAAATTCTGACAAATTCTGACCATTAAAAGAAAATGAATCAAAGCACTGGATTCTGTCACGTAATGAAATCTGTGCCCCAAAGCAGGAGACCCTGGGATAAACTTTATGCCACTTAATTTAGCCATGCATGGAGTTCTCCAGTGTTTTCTACAGAGAGCTTGACTCACGTTTTTACATGGGAATTTTTGTTTAAAAGATGCAAATGCAAAGTATGGGTGTTGAATACAGTACAGTCGTCTGCTATGTACTTACAGAGAGGGAGCCCTGGTCTTTAAATAGTGTTCAGATAAGTCTGTGTGCACACACATTGCTTCATGTCTTGTATGTGCCGAATGTTCACCAAGCAGTTTGGATCTGCAACTTTTCTGACACAAATATGGATGCACAGATTGAAGAAATATCTAAAATTTTGGCCTCAAACCTGAAAAATTAGTTTTATAACCTATCAATGAGGATCTTCCACAAAATCAGAATTACTTGTGGGGAAAGAATAGCTTGGAACTTGCAGGAGATCTTGGATCTGTTGTAAATGTGTGCTGCAGCTATAAATCAGAATTCCTGTAAGCACAGTAGTTTTCAAAATCTCTTGGCATGCTGTGGAGAATACAGCTGCCACAGGCAGGGGCATACCTGGCAAACTAAACAGCACTCCCAAACCTGCCCAAGCACAATTTCAGGAGGGCAACCACTGGGCATTTCCAAAAGAATGAAAATAATGTTGCCATGGCAAAACTGTTTCACTGCACCTTCAGCTGAAGCTTTCTGTCAGGAGGCCAGTGATACATGACAATGTGCATATCTGTTCATGCATGAGCCTCACCTCGGGCAGGATCCTGTGCTCTTTACCCAGGCTCATCTCCCAGGAGTCACCAAGGGGAGATGGGCATGAGCAAAGAAGAAGGAGCTCTTCCTTTGGAGTGGGGTTCTCTGATTTCCTGGACAAATCATTCCATATCATTCCTGCCTGGAATGCAGAGCGGGCACGCTTCCCACTGCAACCTGAGCAGCAGAAACTCCTGGGCAGGGGAAAACACCCACACAGCAGGCTCGATTGATGTCCATGGAAAAGTGCAGGAGCCTTTCTAGGATTTGTCCCCAGCAGCTCAAAGGGACATCAGCTGAAAAGTGGTATCATTATAATTGCCAGTGGGTTGCAGTTCTTTTATTTTATTACCATACTCAGTTTATTTAATGCTCAAGGGTCTGGCATCAAAAGAATTATTTTGAGCAGAGTTCTACTAAAACAGGGAAAGAAATCTCTGTGACAGGGAGCATTTAAAGTGGAATCCAGCAGACTTCAAAGGCTTAGAGATGAGGAAAAACCCCTAAATTTATTGAATTCTCCTAATTTTTGCTCATGACTTGCAAACTGTTACTCAGGCTGTGGCATTACTATGTGCTTTGTACAAATACCTGCCTTATCATAGTAGTGCATCTATGGAAAGATAGATATTTTCTGTATTTGGATACTTCACTCTTCACCTGTATACTCCACTTAACCGATGATATTCCCTACACCTGAAATATTTTCATGTTCTGGTTCTGATTGGCCAGTAGACTGCTGCTGTCTTTGGACTGTATTACAATAATACAGCAGCCTGCTGGAAGGAGCAGAGGATAGATAATTCTGCTACAAACTCAACTGGAAACACAGGGAAAACTATGGTCCCAATACTGCTCAATCTTTCTTTTCTGAACTATGATTCTCAGAGGTAAATTAGCAGTAGATTCACAAGAATGATTCCAAAGCTGAAACCCCCATTTGTTTTCTTATTTGCTGTGAATGCATAATTATGCTGTATGGTAAGTATTGTAACTCTAAGATAGAAGAGAAAATCCCTTGGAAATGCATCTCAGCAAGATTTTAATCCCATTTTGCTCTTTAACAATGTGCTATTAAATTATTACTTTTAGTTTTCTGTAACAAGCCACCATGTCAGATGTTCTGTGCAAAAGCAGTGAGTGGCAATGGGAAAGCCTTCCAAGCTACTGACATGAGGCTGAGTACCATGGACAGTGGCCTGATATTCCCATGACAAAACATTCACAGGACGACTCCTCTGCAGCTGAGTGCTCAAGTATTTCTTTATCTGCTTCCACTGAAATCACAAGACATTAAAAGCATCGTTGTTTACTTTTGTTTTGCTTTTCCCTGTAAATAGCCCTGGCAGTGGATAAACAAACATTCATCTCAATCTGGGGAAGCGGGGACTACCAGAACAGAACAGAAAACGAATATGTAGCATAAAAGACCCAATGTTAAAACTGTTTTTACCAGCCATTGCGTGGCTCAGTTTTCCATGCCAGCAGATCCATAAACCACAAAAGCAGTACATGTGAGACTCTTGTTACATAGAGATCCAATTTAACCACTGATGGGGGAACTCCTGGATCAATACAAAATGAAACAACAGCAAAGGACAGAGCAAAAGAGTGAAAAAAGAGTTTATTTCAGTCCACCCTTGGCTTGAGGGGATGGTTGTTGAGGGGGCTTTTGGGTTGTTTTTATTCTTTAGTTTAGTTTGGTTTGGTTTCATTCATGTGTTTTAAACACCAAACATGATATGTAGCTATGTTAACCTGAGCACCCAAAGTCAGAGACACAAGAGATATATTGATTTACATTCTTGTCACTGAGCAACATTCGAGCACTGAGGGGACATGTCTGCAACTGAAATAAAAAATAGCTGAAAATCCTTTCAGTTTAAAAGTAAAAAACAATAAACAGCGACCAGGAAATTCAGTTGAAAAATCTGTTTGACCCAGCTAGAAATCCATCTGAAATGACTTTGCTGTTAATGCATTTTGTTTGAACAGAAGGAAGTGAAAAAAGTGGATCAGGTGACTCCATCTGAAGTGTCATCGATTAAGTGCTTTTTTTCCGTTTAGAACAGTGCATTGCCAAAAGATTGCATCTCAGTATCAAGAGAGAAAACAATGGCTTTCTTATCGAGTAGGAAAAAAAGGATGCGGAGAAAATAATCCACAATACTGTAGAATTTAATAGAAGCCCCCTGTGCTGCGAAAACAGCAGCAGGACAGACTTGGTGACAGCATCACATTGAATCTTGGTGCAGTTAGTGCGACCAGAACTCCGTGCTGAAGTGACAGCCTTGCAGCACGTGAGCCAAGCTGTGCCAGCTGCCAGTTGTATTCCGGTGGCACCGCAGCATCCAAGGCTGAGCAGCTCCCAGAGCTGTGTTTACAGTTCATTCCTGACACAGTGGGTTGGGCAAGGAACCACAGCTGGAAGTTCTCCGGGGCCCTGCGGTTCTCTGGGAGCACATCCATCTCCTTGGAGGCCCACAAAGGGCATGGCGGTGGCGCTGCCCAGGAAAGGCGTCAGCTGCTGAGCGAAGGCAGCGCACGTGGCACAGAGGGGAAGGTGATGGGAGGACTTGTAAACATCTGGGCTCCTCATTTGTTCGTTTGTTTTGTCTGGGCTCTTTAGTTCCTCCTTCTTTTGCTCAAACGTAGACGTAAAACTGAGGTGTTTTACTCGGTTGCATGCTGGCCAGCTGCCATCTTTAATCCCCATCGCAAAGGTGCGTGAAGAGAGGTGTGTTGTTTTGCTGTACTTTTGGTTTTGATAACACATGAACATTGTACTATACTTTATTATTTCTTGTTCAGTAAATAGTCCTGGTATCTCTATGTTTCATGTCTAATTTTGGAGAGTAGAGCCATACCTGTATCGAGGCTCTCTCAATTCGGTGGGCATTTTGTTCGTTCAGTAGAAATAATGCATGATTTCTTTCGCAGTGATGGTTTGAGGGAGAAAAAAATTCTTAATTTTGTAATATGTATTACAATCTTCTAAACACAAGTAAAAATGTACTGTGATTTATTTATATAAATCTAGTCTGAACAAATAAGTTTTGATCTTAATAAAAACTCTGTAAGAAATTGTGCAATTGTAATTTATTACTATTTTGTATTTAATAAATATTAAAGTTCAGTTCATTATTCAGAAAGCTAGCGAACACTTCAAAAACGTTTTTACTCAGTTTTTCTCCACAGATAATGTGTTTTGATAAAATAAATGAGACCAGAGAGGCAAAGCTTTTAACTTTACAGCACTCACACATCATTTGGGAGTTTGGATACTGAAACCTCCTCATGTTTCATCCCATGTCCGCAGTCATTATGACAGAAAGATTATTTGACATATCAGTGGTGAATCTCATCTATGTTTAATATTAAGAAGAAAATCAAGAAGCAACAGAAGTGCTTCTATCAAGTGGCATTGTGTTAAATTAACAAAATTAGTATTTAGCATGTCATGTTGGCAAAATTAGCAATCTTCCTGTCAACACCTGACGTGTAGCTCCAGGAAATTCCCAGAGGTCCCCTGGCAGAGCCTGGAAACAAATGGAGAAGAGCACAGATGTATCTGGTATGACCCTACAAACTGCACCCAAAAAGGCAACACTTTCCTCCTTTTCTCTTGTCCTTTTCTCTTGTCTTTTTTTTCACACTAGCTGAACTGACATATCCATCAGCAAGAGTCCTGCATGTGCATGACTTCTAATGAAGTAAGAGCCTCTCTGTGTCTTTAGGGATAAGCTCAGTCTCTCCTCATTTGGAAGATCTGGCCTCCTTGCACACACCGCATTAATAGAGGGCTTCTGACATGTAACATAAGGCACAAAATATTTCATGCAACTAAGAAATTCATTTCGGTCTCTTCTTGGGACTATTTGATATTGCAGACACATGGATAAGAAATGAGAACAGGCCTAACAGGCCTGTAGTTTTGAAGTTGATACTATCCTTAATAATGGGAACACGTCTAGGCCTTGGGTAGACTCCTGTTTTGCTGCAGGTGAGCTGGGGTAAGGGGAGATGGAAGATTAACAAAGGACACATCTATAGGCATTTTGTCCCTGGCAGTGAATGTAGTGTTCATTATCCCTCTCTGTCCCATAAGCCACCATAAAATACACCCCAGCAGAGGAGATGTATGAACTTCAAAATTGCTTTTAGTGTCTTTCAAAAATACTGGTTTGCATGTCTCTATTTCTTTGTTAATAAGCAAGCAAAAGCCTCTTCCTCTGTCAAAACAGGCCCACACATCTTTTGAGACACTTTTCCAGCAGAATCATCCTTTAAGTCTTTACAGACTTGAAAAAAAGGGACAGTGACTGCAGTAGCCTGTTAATGACTCCAAGTGAGAAGCCAAAGTTTGAGAATCCTCTCTGGAAAAGCCTGATCAACAGCAAGGCATCCCACATAGCCTTAAACCTGAGAAGCCTTGTAATCCTGCACAGCTAATCAGCAGTGAGATGAAAATTAAGAGAGGTACCTTGTGTAAGGAGCTTTCCTGGCTGACGCCTGTGACTTCCCACCGGGGCAATGGCTGGTGAGGACACAGCAAAGCCTAAGAAGCGCCTGAAGTGATAGGAGTGGGAGTGTAGAGATGTCCCTGGAGAGCTGAGGACATTGGTGTTACAGAGAAATCAGTACCTCAGAAAGGAGCAGAGGCACAGAACAGGGCTGCAACTCTGCTTCCAAACACAGGATCCTGTTGCAAACTTGGTGACTCCAAAAGTAACCTTTCCAGGGAAGGAAATCACAAAATGTCTTATTCTGAGAACTGATTGCATTCACCTCCTACCATATTGTCACTGAAATTTGTCACAGTGGGCCCTAACAGAGGTTTCTAATGTAAGCAACGTGTTTTCATCTCCCTGATTGGTACTCTAATATTGCCATTTAGAGTCACAAAGTTATCTGGGTGCACTTATGCATTTATCATTCCCATATTAATTGACCACACACTTCAGTCAGGCCCACCACACCATCCAAAAGGTCGTGGCCTTAAACCACTTAATAACTTGTCAAAAAACATTCAGTGAATTCATGTTCCAATACCAGCACATGCAGGAAAATCTGTAAATGTTCCAAGGCATCGGAAGTGCCTGAACAGACTGGATCAAAGAGCTTGACTAAAGCTGTTTGATATTAAAGAATCATTTAGATGTGTCAGAAATGTCAATAAGCCAACTAGTGTTAGACCCAAAGATAAAACTGTCAATAAAAATATTTTTGTTGGAGAAACCATTCTTAATAATAACAACAAAATTCTATATTGAAGCTTTATAAAGTTCTGTAATACTCAGTTTAGCAGCCAGAATTCTGTTTCGAGAATGTTACTGTAATCCTATCATTTATACCCTGGTAGCTGACACAAAACCAGTTCTAAAACAATAGATTGAGAGAGTTCAGCTACATTAGGGCTCCCAAAAATGAAATATAGTTTTAAGAACCATCTTTTCACAATGCAACAGTTTGGGCCCTTTTCAATAACTTTTGCCTTCCTAAAAAAAAAAAAATATATATATATATATATGTAGTTCCCAATGTAAAATAATATTAAAAAATACCTGGATAATATTTGAAGAATAATCACGTAGCTTAGAAAAAATTCCAAATTCATCAATCAGATTTTGTATTTTAGTGAAACTCAAGTCCAAATATTTACTGTTCCCATAGAAATACCTCTTCCATCTGCCAGGAAGCAACCTTTGATACTGGTATTTCCTCACTCCAAAACCTCAGCTCTCCAAACACGTTGGCATTGTACTTGCAGTTCAAAGAGGTTTCACGTAGACCACATTTCAGGAAAAGAACAGTAAGTCCTCAGAACATCTTTGCTAAGTCTGGCCCTGGTCCCCTCTCTTCGGGTACCCTTGAGGAGTCTCACCAGCTTCCAGCTTAGTCAGGCCATGCAACAACATACAATAATTGTGAAGTTCAAATAACCTTTCTAAAGATATTCTGCTTCATTTTGAATTCCATTACTAAAATCTTACAGAGACATAAAACTTGTTTTAAATTTCATTTCAAAGGAACTTCAGAGCTACAGGAAGTGCCGTCATCTCTAAGTCCTATGCCTGAACTAATTAGAAAGATAGGTACAATTTCAGCCAGAAAGTAAAATAAGTTTTCCTATGGGTTTCTGTCAGATTTCCCCAAATGAATTAATTTCTTGCACCTTAACCCAATTTTTTGTAAATGTCCCAAGACTTCTTTCCTTTCTACACTACTTAGACTACTTGAAAAGTTAAAGTGGATTGAAACAGAAGGAGCAATTCCCATTATGACCTTGGAGTTGCATCATCTCTTGGTGAGGAAGGACAGGAAGCTGTTTTCTCCTACTCTTACTATAAATCCACTTTAAATTAGAATTCATTGTTCCAAATAATAGGTTGGGATGGCCCAAAAAAAGAAATTCCTTGCTTTTATTGGAGCATCTTTATGATTGGATGTGGGGCTCTGCTAAATTGCATTTTCATTTCTTCCAATCTGCCTGAGAACGGGAGTGCCATTCTGTCCCACTCCCTTTTCTGCCCTCACCCTGCCAAGGCAGAACAGCACATTTCAGCTAAACCTCCAAAGTTCTGCAGCTTTTCAGACAAGATCTGAGATTCTTTGCCTTGGAAATTCCACTGCAGGTAGAAATAACTTCCAAGTTGCATCTAGATATATGCCTGATCGATTTTCATTTTACTTGTCAACTGGTATTACTTTTTTTCTTTTACTTCTGGTATTTGCCTTTTTGCCTCCTCCTTTCCTCAAAACCTTTCCCTCATTCTCTTTCCCTCAGTGATTTTTACTGGACAAATAGGCTCAACTGTTCTCATTCTTCACATGTAAGTTCTCCCAGAGAGCCCATGTCCAACAGACAAGGCTGTAATGAGCTGTTTCAACCTTTACTCACATTTCATCTGCCACTCACCTCACAGCAATAACATTTCCATCACAAAGGTGTGTATTTTGTCTTCAGGTAACTGACCAAAATTGCATGGAGATAAGGGCTGCTGCTGAATGTGAGGACATGATAGAATTAGTTGCCAGTTTTCAATTTAATGAGTTAATAGTAATGGCCAGGCC
This sequence comes from Aphelocoma coerulescens, assembly GCF_041296385.1. NCBI lineage: Eukaryota > Metazoa > Chordata > Aves > Passeriformes > Corvidae > Aphelocoma > Aphelocoma coerulescens. The sequence continues at coordinate 12,065,979 of NC_091019.1, forward strand.
TGAAACCCTTTTGATGAATGCTGTAAAATCCAAGGTGACAGCAAATCACAAAATCAATAGCTACTCATGTCTGTTCCTAAAGACATCAAACCTTTGATGTCTTCAGGTGTTTGGATAAGTACCTTAATAAAATGTTTGAGGCCATAACACAGCCTGAGATGTCAGAACGTTCTGACACTTGTCTAATGTAATGTTCAGCCACACAGAGAGCAAATAGACAAGTGAGAGAGCTGTGTTTATAAAAGGAGTACCAGGGGATTCGGGGGAACAGAAACAACTATCCAACTGCCCAAATAACAGCAATTATTTGAGAAATATCTTCTGGAAGTTTTATTTAAACCAAAGGCACAGTGAACTCTAATGTTGCTGTCCTTTAGAGAAAGGATCTCTAAAAGGAGATTTGCATTTACAGCTCTGTATTAATTTCCTATCTCCTTTGGCACCTGCTGTGAACTATTTCAAGAAGGGTAATTAATTACTTGTGACAAAGCAAAAAAAAAAAAAAAAAAGCAAGCTGTAAATCATTATTTGTTTTGGTTGCCTGAGTAAACCCCACATTTCAGGGTGTAAGACAAGTCAGCAGCACTTCAATGTGCAGGGAATGCAAAACATCCTGTATTTAGCACTAATGATTCCTAGCTCCTCACAGAAATAAAACGTCTCATGTTTCTCAGAGTTTGACATTACCTTGTTCCAAAACTGCATTATTTCTTTTATCCAGACTCTCCTAACATCCTGTTACAGGAATGGCTTTCACAGTGTGCTAACGAGCCTCAGTTTTTATCAGTGTATTATGTTTGCATGGCAAGGTGCTGGTAGGTGGGGGGCTGCAGGGAGCAGCTTCTGTGGGTGCCTGAGCTCCCACCAGGGTCAAACCTCCAAATCAGGAAACAGTTCATGCCTTCTTTTCCAATACTGGCACACAGTGGATTTTAGGTCTGCAAATAAAACCCAAACTTTTTGACACAGAAGGTTCAACACAAAACATTAAAAAAATAATTCCACCCAAACGACTTGTTCTCCATGACAGTGAACCCAGATAGAGGTTGTAATAATAATAATAATATCTACAATACTCATAGAAATTCATGTGTGATACCACATTACCTCAATTTAATTCACCTTTCTGCCTTAAGTGTTCCAGCAGTGGTTTTGTGTTTGTTTTGAATTTCCTAGTAAGTACCAAGGGTGTGCTGCAGACTGTGCCTAAAATAGCATCTGGTTTGTAATTACTGTCTGGAACCTAAATTACAAAAAACCTGTTGCTCCATGAAAAGATATAATTATTGGAAAGATCTTTTATGCGTGGTTTGTCTGCATGCTCAACCATCAATTAAATCATTACCATCTAATCCTGCTCATAAATAGAATTGTACAGATTCCCAAATTCCTGAACCTACGAAAATTTGTTTCCAAGTGAAAAATTGCCACATTTATTGAATAACTAAAGAAAAGCATAATTCTTCTATGGAGATCAGAGCTGTGAGCAGAGCCTTTTACCTCTTTTCTTCATGGAGGGCTATACAATCACCAAGTTGTTAATTGAGGGGTAAAATCAAGTCTGGTTTATCCACTGCAGGTACATGGGGTAAAAGCTAATTGATCCCACACCTATTTTGTGGGTACCAATCTGCATCTGCCATCACAACTTCAGTCTGGCAGCACAGCTTTTTTGCTCCAGAATTTTGCCCAGACTTCCCAATTTTGACCTTCACTAACATAATTCTTTTTTTTTCCTGCAACCAGACACACATCAGACACTCCTAAAACTTCTGAGCTTTCTTCATTCTGATCTGCTCACCAAAGGAACAGGACAGTAGAGGGGGAGCAGAAACACACATCTTTGTTCTGCCCAGGGCTGTGTGTCAGGCAAAATCAAAGGACTGGTGTGTATTTCAAGAGATTAAAAAAAGTGCTTAGTATCCTCTTGATCTCCTTCCACCTACTGACACAATTCCTGTGCCAAGTGTGACAGCTCTGAAACTGCTTTTTGCCAGGGATGCTCTGCAGGGAGTCAGTGGAGAACTCAGTGTTCCCTTTTGGGGAACTTGTGGAAAGAACCACCAGAGTGAGTGCAGGACGCACTCATTCTTCCCTGATGGGCCTTTAGAGCACTTGTCAGTGCCTTGAAGCTGATGGACAAGCTGTGTGAGGCCTTGAGTTTCCAGTATTTTCCCCTATTCTGCTGGTAACATTTTCCTCATCTGTCTTAAATACAGATCATCTCTCAAACAAAGACTTCTTTTTCTCCAATGTAAAAATGTCTTCATCCCTTTACTGATGGCTGTGCTTATGTTACAGGAATTCTGAGAGGCCCACCATGTTAGGCATGGATACAAAGGAATGCCCCAATTCCAATAAATACCAGCAGGGCTTGGGGCTTTGCAGTATTTCCTTTGATTTATCTTTAATTTTAAATCACAACGTTTAATTTCCTGGGTAATCCTATTAAAAAATCCTCCTTAATGTTATATTTTTTAATTACATCAGTCATAAACACATTTTCCACCATCCTGGTGGACATCACTCCTGATTATGTAGAGGACAAACCCAGTGAAGGAAGATGACCTTCTTCCATCATGAACCCTCACGTCACTCACTGTGACTCCGGAAAAAGCCCTGAACTACATCTCAGAAAGATCAAGGTTTGGGTTTTACTGAGCTGGATGAATGAATTCCAGCATCACTTTAGACAAAAGAATGCAATCTGATATGAGTGTTTTGCCTTCAGTCCATGACATTTCCTTCTGCAGTGCCTACTCTGGGCATTCCTCTTCTGTGCTTTGGTTTGTGTTCTGGAAATAAAAGCATTTCCTTGAAGCCAATAAAATGAAAAATACAGGACATATCCTGGGAAGTGCCAAGAAAAGTACAGTGTAGATCTATTTCTCATCTCCAAAATAATCTTATTTCATACATCCTTTTACAAGTAATTTCCTCCTTCCTCTGCCTTCCTGTAACTCCTTTGGCTGCACAAAAACATAGAAGGTTTTCCCTAGGTATTTATATTTTTCATTAGAAGTGTATTTCTCCTACAGACACACAGAATTTATTCAAAATGTGTCCCACTAATCATATCTTCTCTAGCAAAATATATTTCAAAGGATCAACCATTTATTTCATCTTCTCAGCAAGAAGTATTATTGCCCTTGTTCATGCATCAGAAAAGGTCCCCCAGAATGGCACCTTTATAGGATGAATTTTGAATGCCTCATACATGCAAATGTGAATATTCATACAAATTCATATGATTGGGTTTGAAGCTCTAAACCCTAAACATAACCAGGAAAATGAAGATCAAAGAGAGATCATTTCCAAGTGGCACAGCTGTGAGTCTGTTTCTAGTGCTTCCTATCCCTGAAACTGGACTTCAGATGCAGTTCAAGATTAAGTTTAGTTCCAGGACTAAGCCTATCCATGAAAGTTCCTCAGTATTTATACTGAGGTCAGACCCTGTGCTGCCTCACAGTTATAAGCTGATGTCCACAACTTCAGCTGGAATCCCATCAGATGGTTTTGTTTCTGTTCAGATGATGAAGTGGACAGGGTGCCAGTAATGGCAAAGAAAGTCTAGAGTAAGTGGGTGAGAGTTTATTTCATAATTAATTTTAAAAATGTTAGTTTTGCCTTATTAATCTAAATTACTCCTGAAACAAATTCAGAGAAAATGGAGATATTTTCTTAATAACCCATCATTATGTTTTCCTAATTGGAAATAACCTGCTATAAAATTTCAAAAAAAATTTCAAAAGGGAACATTTGCATAACATAAGCATCATTTAAGAAGTTATAATCTTCAAAATTTTGTACAAGTACGATTATCTAAATTGCTGACAATGTTAAAGAACAGTAATAAAAGAAATCCTAAAAATACTTGCAAACTTATTAAACTAAATACGTTTTATTAGAGAATTTGTGTCATTTATAATATTCCCTGCATTAGCTGTTATGATTTGAGCAAGATCTGCCAGTGTACAGTCAGGAACCTTCAGGACTGTTTCCTCTCTCTTGTATTTCCAGCAGACATCTGGTCAGCTGGAGTCCAAGGCTTTTTCTGCATTTTGTTCATTATCTTTTTCATATAAAATGTAACTGGATATCCAGGTCTTCTTCAGACACTGATTCTCCACATTTAGTTCTGGTAAGTTACTTAAATCCTTGTCATCTCACAGATCTAATTCTTTTGCAAATCTCACAGAAATCTATCAATAGGACTGAAAGATTCAAAACTGCAGCTTTGGATTTGGGCACCTAAATTCCATCCAAATGCCTTTGTTATGCCTTTAAATGCCTCCTGGTTATTAGTGACACAAAATATCACATTTTTTCATCAGAGTTGCATGTTCAGAATTTTTCCTTAAAACCAAGGTAGAACCAAGACACTGGGTGAGCATCTCACCTTTCAATTAGTTTTTGAGAAAGTATCTGGAAAAATCTGAGTGTTCAGAATGAGAGACTAAATTAGCTTATTCATATTAGTTATGTTTAGACTTCAAGAGATTTTCATGAAGCCTTCACATGATCTGTGATTTTTGAATTTGTGTCTTCTAATAAACTTTGCCTTTTCTGTTTGTACATTTATAAGTTTCTGCAGTTTTGGCTGTCTGGTGGGTATGGAGCTCACGTGGCAGAATCTGTGGTGCTCTCAGGCAGTGCTGTAACCTTGTCACAACTTTGAAGTGGCAGAATCAGAGCCCTTCTTTCAGATTTAATTTTTTGAGACCTTCTGGCCATCTGCTGAGAAACCACAAAGTCCTACTGACTCCACCTAATCTCTGAGGGAAGCTTTCCATTGGGTTTGCAAGGAGGCCTTTAGTCTAGACTAACCTGGAGTCTCTGTTCTTCAGACAACTGTCGCTGCTTCTTACTGCAGCGAGCAATTCCTGTTACAGCTTTACATTGTGATTTGGAGAACTGAGATGGCATGGTACAGTCCTTCCTTTTGCATATAATCTAACACAGGAAGGCATTAGTGCAGTCCCTCAGTGGCTCATTAAAATATTTTAATCAAGTTTTAGTGCACTTTTCATGCAAAGAATGACTGCACAATGCTATCTCATTAAAAATAAACCAAAATCAAAAACAAACAACAAAGCCCCACATAACAAATGTTTTAAATAGCCTCCAGATTCTTGAAAGAATAATCTGTTGTACCCTCATTTAACCCAGGCACAACCAGCTTTCTGGCTGGTTCTTGCACTTAATAACACTACTGAGAATATTGCCACTGACTACAATGAGGAAAAATAATACCTGGCTTAATATATGCTTCACCTTATAAAATAATAACTCAACAAGATGCTTAACATGGTGTTGCTTAACCTGTTCATTCATTTTTATACATAAAATACAAGGACCAGAAAGCATAGGAAATTAACAAAAGACTGCAGTGCTTCTTTTTGTTCAGTATTAAAAAACTAAATCCTTGTTTAAGGATATTATTAACTTGAGTAAACCATCCTTTTTGGAGGGATACGTTACGGTCACAGATGTCAGAAAAAAAGTAGAAGGACTGGATGGTAGCAAAGGAAAGTTTTAAAGGTTTCTGTAAGGTCCATTGTGAACCACAGGGAATTTCTGCCACCTCACAATTCTAACCATTCAATATCTATATTAGAATCATGGAATCATAGAATTTATAGAACTATAGAATTTTAGAGTTATAGAATTATAGCATTATAGAGTTATAGAATTACAGAATTATAGAATGGTTTGTGTTGGAAGGGGACTGAAAGATCAACCAGTTCCAACCCCCTTGCTGCCATGGTTCCACCAGACCAGCTTGCTCCAAGCCCCAGCCAACCTATCCTTGGACACTTCCAGGGATGTGGCAGCCACAGCTTCTCTGGGCCACCTGTGCCAGGGCCTCCCCACTTTCACAGTAAAGAGTTTCTGCCTAATATCCAATCTAAACCTGTCCTTTTTCAGTTTGAAGCCATTGCTGCTTGTCTGTCACTATAGACCCTTGTAAAAAGTCCCTCCCCACCTTTCTTGTAGCCGCTTTAGGCAGTGGAAGGCTGCTGGAAGGCTCCCCAGAGCCTTCTCTTCTGCAGGCTGAACAGTTCCAAGGTCTGTTGTCTCAGCCCAGCAGAGACTGGAATGCCAGTGTTCAACCCTGTATTAATAACTTTCCAAACAGCTCATCATTCACGAGCCAGCACAGGGGACTCACCCTCACGCAGCCTGGTGAAGGCAGCTCTGGCATTTTTAAGTCATTCTGTGATTAACTCCCTTGTGTTTTCGGACAACGTGCTCTGCAGTCCTGTGAAAACTGCACTGCACAATCTTCAGGCCATTTATCCACTGATAACATATTATTAAATGGAAACATTTTGCCTCTATTCTGCCAAGCCAGCACAGGGACACCACTGAAGGAGCAGTAATTAATAGTGCTGCTGATTCTTCTCACTAGTCCCATTGTCTCATTATAAAACCCGTTATCCTGACCCTTCTCCATCAGAAGGCCCCAGGTGAGGAGGCTGAGAATTTTCTCTATAAGAATTCCTTTTAAAGCAAAATTAACAGGCTTTACTGATTCAGTGGGCTTCTATTTTTGGTGTCTAGCTGGGAATACATTTAGGGAAAGAGATGAGTATAATTTACAGCAAGAGCTTAGAGCAAGTCCCCATGTGACATCAGAATGTGGACACTCAAGGTTACTCATTACTTCTAAAAATCTTGTCCCATCTAAGTGCAACAAATTCAGGGGCGTGATTGCAAATAGCTCCCATGGCTCTAGACATTTTAAATCTATTTATCTGTCCATCTCTATTATGTGTAAACAGCATTTTTGATGTATTTCCCAGTTATTCAAGAGATCACGAGTAAAAATATTGAAATGTGGAGCTTCTGCAACACATGCTATAATAAATACACCCCCAGCTTTTAGCCTTGTTTATTTTTATAAGGCTTTGTTATTAAGGGATTTTATTTTGTTCCAGTGTGCTTTCTCCTCACATCAAATTCAGAGTGTTCTTCCACTTATCTTATCTTTTCTACGTTACTTACAGTCTTTTTGAGTTTGAACAACATTATCAGAGAAGTAATCAATGTTCTGCTGAAACTAAAGGGATTCAACAGATACTCTTAAACCACATTACTCAGAAGCTCCTGCCTGCAATTTGGGCTAAATGTCTGTATTTGAGGAAAGAATATATCATGTTATTCATGCCTATAATTCTTCATCACATGGAGAAAGTTTTACTTCAAATAATGAATCAGAAAGCAAAGCAGCAAGAGGGCCGTAAAGAAAAAAGTAGACGAACAGCAAGAGAGATGGAGAGGAGAGGAAAAATGTGATGGGAAAAAATGAGACAGGACTAGAATTAAAGGCAATGATGTAGAAAAAATCCTGACAGCTTTAATGAGTTGTCAAAGAAGATCTGCAAGGCTCCAAAACAAATGAAACAAAAAAAGCAGAGCCATATAAATACGTATAAAAATGAAAATAGAGCAACATGTCTCATCTGTTATTTCAGGATGCCAGAATTAAACTACTCTACCTAATAAACTAAAATTGCTGCTCATGAAATGCTGCTTTAGTTTATGACATATGCAGCCTGTACTGGTTCTAAAGATTAACCTGCATCAAAACCTCCTGTCTGCTTCTTCTGGAAAATTCCCTCAGCTTCCATGGTCTCTGATGTTAAGAAACCATAATCTTATGGTTTCCATTATTCTTGATTCAATCAAATTCATTACTTACTTGGTTTAACTGGACTGCATACAATTGATGTGAGTGGCTTCTTCCTGGTCTGGGAAACAGGAGGAACAAGTTTTCTTAATATTCTCAGTTTAATCAATATATCTACAACAGTAAAGAAGAACATTTCAGAAGTGAAAAGTGCAAATTTTGCACTGAGGTCTCTGCTATGGTCCTTAAACCCTGACCTACATCAGGATGTTGTGGCACCTTCAAAGGAATGTGGGATCTTCTGATACTCCATTTCATCCCCAGGCATATCAGGATAAATACACTTGCTTCTTTACCAAAAAGGAGAATGGAAAATATCAGCTTTTATGTGCCTTTATGGTACAGGATAACCAACCCCAGGTAGGTTTAAACTAGCAGATGATATTTGTAACTAGTGAAAAAAAAATCTTTCATTACCTTTCTAGAGAAACATAGATTTAAAAGACATGATCAAATAAAGTTTAAATGGGAATTAATGTATGCACTGACTGATGCCATGCTAAAAATTGTTCACTATTAGCCCTGCATGTGTATTTGTACTCACACACACACAACATTGAGAAAAAGTGTACTAGAGAAGCTGTTTTCCCACCGTAATTGTCACCCGTGAAAAGTGCTAAAAATACAGCCATAAAAAGCAATCTGCTTCTCTGAGTTCTGTGTTTCCTTTCCTGCCATTTCTTTAAATTAATGTCTTTTTATGGAAACCAGATTTTTTTTTAATCTTATGAGTGAATCTATTCCTACTGCTCCTTCCCTGTCTTTGGTTGCAATCCCTGGCATTTCTGCACCCATGAATTTTATGGGATAGTGGCAGGAATATTGAAGGTCTTTCAGGGGTTCTGTTTCCAAGCCAACACCCAGATGTGACCACATAACTACATCTCTTCCATAAACCTCCTCTTAAAACTAACATTAACAAGTCTCTTTAAGGTTATTGGTCAATTAATGGAAATCATAGAAATTATCTTATCCTTTTAGTACCTGGACAGAAGGAATGGAAAACTAATAAACTGATGAAGAACAGAAACCGTAACCCTCTGTTCTCAATTTTCTGCACTTTCCTGTTCCCATCTTTCACAACTCTCCCACAATTACTGCCCCAAGGTTTAGTGCTGTTTGTTTGCAATCCACAGAAGTTTTTGCTTAGGAAAAAAAAAAGAGGTTATATTTCTATTTAGTATAATTTTGATTTGTTCAATACCTCTAACTCAAATCCCATCAATCTCTGTTTACATTATTTGTCAATAATCATTCCTCCTTGTGCCCTGCATATTTATGTTTTAACTGGTATCTAGATTCTTAATTTAAAACATCCTACCTGATACAAATACCACTCAAGAAAGAGAGATCTCCATTAACTACTCAACTTCCATTTGTTTCAGACTAAGCCTAGAGGGCTCAGCACAGTGTAAGAGCCATGCTTGAAATGCTTACTGAAGTCAACCTTAGTGTTTCTGGGGCTGGGCTTTCACCAAAGGAGTTAAAATTGCTACTAGGAGAGGATAATGCATTCTGGAATGCTTCTCATTTTCACTTCTTTTTATGCCCTTTAATCTTTTCTTTCATTATGGAAACACCCTCTATAATATAAGGGACAAACCCCAGCATTTCTATCGATGTAGAACCCATTAGGATCACTAAAAATACCTAAAGTAGATATGACTATTAATTCTGAAAGCAGATTCTCTATTATTTTCTTGTGCTATTGTTATTCTGTACTCAGAATGCACCAGAAAGCAGCCAGACTTTACCTACCAGGTATTCTGCCTGCTGACATGAGTCTTTAGGGGGTGTGCAATCAGTATTATGGTTTTTAATTATTTTTTAACCATCTGACAAATAGTGTACAACTCCCATGTTCTCTTCGGGCTTCTTTAGGAGGCCCAAAAGCTCCTACAGCAGATTATGTTTATTTTTTTTCTATAAAAACAAAAGCTAAAGCCTTAGCTCTGAATGCTTCTGATCTAAAGGAAGACTTTAGAGATGGAGATGTCAAATGTAAGCAATGTCTTCTGTAATAAGTGAGGCATATGAGCAAATCACAATTAGATGGAAAAGGTCTGAGAGTCTCAAGCAGGGACTGTTACTATGTATTTGTAATATTCCTAGAACATTGTAGCTCATCTTTTAGGTGATATTAAAGGTAGACATTAAGTAAATGCCACCAAGGCTGCTGCTATTAGGTTTTGGAAAAAGCAATGCCATTATGAATGGGATGCAGTCACCCTAGAGCATGTTCTTGCTCATTACTGCTATTGGCAAAAACGAATCCAAAGTGACTACAACAAACATGTTTTAAGCCAATACTTTTCTCTCCTGCCAACTGGTAACAACCAGTTTGTGTTCAGTTTCATGGCAATGTACACATTTATGACTGTGCTTTTTGTGCAAATAAAGAACACAAGCAACTTGCTTACCTGTTTGAATGGAAGCAGCTAAATGCCTGGATCAGCTGGCACACAATGCATGTCTAAATCTGCTTTCCACTATTCTTCTTTAGCACAGGAGACTGAAAGTTCTTATCAGTACAAGCTAGGACTTAGACTGGTAGTTTGTTATTGACCAGATGCCAGTGATAAATTAATTATTACTGTTGCACAGTTGGGGTAAGGGTGTTGTTTGTATATTTTCCATAAAAACCAATTTGTAATTCTTTGTAGATGTGATCATCACTGGGTGTTTATCAATTTATACTCTAAACTGCCTGGGAACTGCTTTCTCTATATTAGGTCATTGAAGTGTATTATTTTTGGTCAAGGTCACACAGCAATTTTGTTGTTCCTTGATTTATTGAAGCTTAGTTTAAACAATAGGAAATGTTCTTAAAAATATTCCTCACTGATGCATCAAAACATCACCACAACAATAGCAGCAGTTTAGTCATTGCCATGCTGGGCTCGTGTTTCTCAAGGAGAGGGTGAAGAACCAGAATGGGACACTGAGAGGACAGACTTCAATTCCATAAAGCATCTAAATCAATTCTTGCTTTAAATCCTGTCATTAAGTGGAGTTTTATGCACACAAACTTCAAACTCAAGTGGTTGAAGGGAAAAAAACCTGTCAGTATAGTAAGAATTTTAATTTTTTTTAAAAATTATGCCTTATTGAAAAGTACCAGAAAGCAGTAGAAATGGGTTTGGAGGGGACCTCAACAGGTTAAACAGATCTCTTGCCTGTCCTGGCACAATTTCAGCTGTGAGTTAAAGTACAATTAGTAACAGCTGGCCAGGAGCTCTCCAAACAGGTCTTGGTCAAATACAAAGAAATACAATTCTGTAGCCCTAGCAAAAATACTGCATTGACAAAAATGAGCAGGTAGAACTGAAACTGCTGAGTAAGTCTCTAAAATGACTGCAATTACAGGAGCTGTGCACGTGACTGAAATGGCCACAGAGCTCTGGGATCATCAGTGCAAATAAACACTAATAGGCAAGGACTGACAACAGCAAAATATTTCCGGAAAGCAAGTCAGTTTGTATTCAGCAAGAGGCAAAAGCCTTGAGCTGTAATTCATCTCCTTTCAAAAGTGCAGATGTTGCAGTGTTTTGGAAAAACAAATCATTAATGCCACCTGTAGATTCAGGGAGTGAGTTACAGAGGTAAAATGAGTTGTTTGCATTCATTTTGTGAGCTCATTTGAAAGGCAAATACAGACTCTAGGTGTTCATCTCCTGAATATGCCAGCCTGAACATTCACTCCCAGTAACTTGGGTTCCCTTTTCATTAGTACATTAGTCCTAATTCTGCATCAGTTTCTATTCAGTGAAGTAGCCAGGTACCAATCACATGGTATGGATTGATAAAAACCAAAATGAATCTTGTTTCTCATGCTTGGATTTTGTATTGATGTCAATCCCTACCTCAGCTCTGGTACCTCTACTAAATTAACAAGAAACTTGCACACAAATGAAGGGCAGTTCAAATCTGCTGAACTGCCACTGCAATAATGCAAGAAAATGAGACATTATTTTTTTGTTGTTATCAGGTAAGCATTTTGCAATGCAAAACTAAAATGTAATGACCACTTCATTATGAAAACGAATTTAAGATCAGAAAACACAACTGTAATATCCACACTAAGGGAAATACTGCCAAAGGAAAAGCTGCTGACTATTAAAATCCTCCAGTATTACGTTTCCCCTATACCTGACAATATGTGAAGTATGATGCATAAACACTTTTCTAAATAAAAAGTAAAGAGCAGTTGCCATGGAGATATCATGTGTTCCCTTGGGGCTTGAGGAAACACAATTAGCCTACAGGATGGTTTTCAAACACTTCAATTTGAACCTTCTGGAGTTTCAGCCATGTAGTCATCTGGTAAAATAATTCTTCATGCTGTCTGTATTTTTCAGCCAGTACATATGACTGTGTGTCCAAAAGTAATGATTGTGGAGGAATAGCTCTTTATTCGGATATTTTAAATTGAATTTATACAAGTGAAATCTTCAGCTTTGACTTTTTATCACTAGATTAAAAAATACCACCAGTTAGCACAGAACTCTGCTTTTTTTCTCTTCAAACCTTTCTGATTTTGCAACAACCATAGATGGATTTGAATAAAGACATTTTGCTTTTATTTAAACTGTAAAGAAAACAGTATTTTTTCTTGGCTGGTATCCCAAGTCAGCTCTCATTAGAAAAGAGTAATCAACGATTTGTGGAGAGGAGTGTGTTTCATCAGATAAACACTCTGCTTCTGATTTGACACTACTCTCTGCTTGATTATACAGACTGAAGCTGAATTCTGAATTTCTGAAACCTTCTATGCCTCATATCTGTGCATCTTGCCTTCATTAAGGGGTGCAGGGAAATAATTCTAATAACTTTTTAACCTCCATCTCTGTGGCATGGTATTATTAGCAAGGTCTTTGGAAAGAATGTGTGCTTCCAAACAGAAACCTCAAGAGATTAATCACCCAGGCTAAAAGCTGTTATGGGCTTTTAACACTCCAGATGAAATGAGCTATGCCTGATTGTTAGATCCACCAAAAGTCTTTGTATTTCTCATAATTTACACCTTCCTTTAATCGTCTGAACCTACTTCTCAAAGGAAGCCAATTAGCTTCAATCCATCTTTGCATGTCATTTAATATAAACAAAAGAAACACATACTTCTGCATAGGTTTTCAATGTAATGGCAAGTCCATCTCATTTTCTTGTATTTAAAACAGGCTAGTAGGTCATAATGCTCTGATTTGAATACTCAAAGAACAGGTCTCTAGAAATAATCCTAATTAGGACAAATACAGATAAACTTTCTATTTGCACTCTGTAAAAATGTCATGTAACAAAATCTTTTGAGATCCTACGCAGAAAAACAGTCCTGATTTTACTACAATTAATTTTGAAGTGCAAATAGAATCTCAGAAGATGATTAGCAATGGTGCCACACAATTTTTTGTTTAACAGCAAGAATGATTAAAAACCACACAGAAAATAATTCACCTCACACATTAGAGTGTGTCTCCCTTACTGATCAAGCAGTCTGCCTTTGCTGCTGTGACTAACCCACTTCTGTACCCCAAAGAGCACTGAAGGGCAGCACTCAGTGTTGACAATCACCATCATGCCAAAGTCTGCCATTCAAATATTATTCTACTGATTAGCAGAAGCTGCAGAAAGTTTCAGTAAGGTATCAAAAAGGTAATAAACAGCTCAGGAAGGCAGAAGAACAGAGGTTTATGAAAAGTTCAGTAACAAGTAAAAATATACAACACTATGATCGCTGCTTGCTTCTTGCCTATCTGTATCAGACATATGCAGGAAATCAAAGACCAAATATTTTCCTCTTCGACAGGAAAAATCTGATCAAAACAAATTTTCTCAATGAAAGCAAAGTGCCTGGATGCCAGAGATATAAACCAGTGCATTCACCATCAATAAAGGAATAATATTCCTTGAAATATTATTCAGGGAAAATATTAAATGGATATGCTGGAACAGAACAGTGACTTTAATATTGTGAGCAGCAATTTGGATATTCTCTTTAACGGATGTGTCATCTTGTCTAAAACGACATATGTTCCAAGATAAATTATATCCAACATTTTAAAATACACATTTTCATCTCTTAGCAGTTAGACAGGAGTGCTATCTTCCTCTTTAGTCTATTGAACTCATAAGATGCTTTTGTTTTCACTTTTTTTTGTTTTACTTTATTGGTTAGTTCAATTTTTAAAATAGGTAATAAAATTCTTTTATACATTTACATTGCTGCCATTTGAACATGCTCTTCACAAACCTGTCTGACAATTTTAGGGTGTGAATTAAAAGGCAATTTCAAATCCTTTTTGAGATGTATCTAATAAATTATCAGAGCTAGTCATCAATGAAAGCAGCAGAGATGAAGAGTGTCAGATAATTTAAAAGTGCATTTAAGGTATTCACATCTTATTTTCATGTGTCTAAGTCTGTTAAACCATTGATCCCAAATTTACAGCTGTGAAGTTTTGAAAAGACAATTTGTGCGTCCAAACAGAAAATAGTGAGCAAAGAAAATAGTGTGCAAGTATAGAAAGCAAACATGAAATGAAATTAATTTCACAAAATGATAGATTGAAGTGAAATAAAATCCCAAACCTGTAAATTCTAGCAGTAATTAATTTTTGAGCACAGCCCAGTTCTTGGTAATATGGTAATAATAACCAAATAAATAGCAGTCCTTTTTCACCTATGACTGCACATCACCTATCAAATGTACTGCTTGTTAATGAATCAAGTGCACAGTACTTTTTGATTTTTTAATGATTCTGTGATTCTCTTAACTCACTCTTTTGGTAGGATCATACCAACTTTTATAAATAGAACTTAAATTTCAAGGATGATATTGAAGCATGGGATGCAGGAAAACCTGTTTTATGTATAAGCATATGCATGTGCAACCAGTAATTTTATCAAAGAATGATTTTTTCAAAGAGTTTGGCAGCAAGAATTCAAGTTTTTTCTTTTTTTTACAGAGTGGGTAACAACCACTGATCTTGAGCAACATGTCTTTACTAAGCAAAATATCATATAACACAGAAGGTCTACATGTAATTAATTCTGCCATCCATCTTGCTATCCTGCGGTGCTACAGTCACACAGTTCATTCCTTTACCACAAAATTTCATCCCAGAATCTCAGCCTAAAACAGAAGCACTAACAGCAGTGTGAACAAACTGCTAAACAAGATTGGGTACGAATAAACATTTCTTCAGTTTCATTTATTTTCACATTTTCAGACAAGTGATAACCAAGAATAGATTTTAGAACATAACAAGCTGTAGTTTTGAGTGGCAGTCTTTAGAATTAGAAGCCAAGTTGTGCTCTCTCATAAAAGATACCTGTTTTTCAACTGCCACCAACAAAAGCTTAAAAACAGAGAAACCTCCTGACCTGGGGCACCAGCTATGCCAGTACCCGAATTTGGCTAACAGTGATTCCAGAGATGTACAAACAAAAATGCTCCAAACTGAATCTTCAAAATAAGATTGTTAATTAGATGACAGTACAAGCAGTAGGTAAAAGCATAAAAATTTATTATATGGCCTGCTGATTTACCAACAGGCCTGATCTTAAATCCTGCAAAGCTGATTGCTAGCCTCGGTGACAGCTAATGTAAAAGATGAGAGGCTTGCTAAGAAATGGATCCATAAGATGTAGATGAGGAGCTCTGTAGCCTAATTCTTCATTAGAGACCTCCTCAGAAAAATTATTCCTCTGTGTTTCTGCTGAAATCAAGTTTCCTGATGAAGCACTGACAGTGTTCCCTGGAAGAAACATGTGAATTTGCAAGCACTGTAGGAACTTCTCAAATCAGTCAGAAAATCCTGCTCTGAAAGCTTTAATCTTTCTCCTTGAATGACAGTCATGGTTCTGAGCTCTCATCTGCAAAACTGCTCCCTGGTACTCACAGTCCTCTGTGGGCTGGGCAGAACAGGCTGCCAGCTGTGAAGGGCTCACTCATCCCTCTCCTAAAAGCTGCTCCTGTCTCCTCACAGAACAATGTGTTTGCAGCAGATTTAGCTGACCCCAGGCTCCAGCTCCATGCCAGGGTGTCCTCTGAAGAATGCACACAGTGCCACAGAGAGAGCTCACTGCCTTCAAAAGCACCCACGAGTGCTGACCAGAGCCTGGTGCTTTGCCATGGACAGATAACTGACTGCTGGAAAAACTAAAGGGCTGCTCTATGAATAAATCTATAGAAAGCTTTAAAAACAATAGTGACTCTACACTCAAAACAAA
This sequence comes from Aphelocoma coerulescens, assembly GCF_041296385.1. NCBI lineage: Eukaryota > Metazoa > Chordata > Aves > Passeriformes > Corvidae > Aphelocoma > Aphelocoma coerulescens. The sequence goes on from NC_091019.1 coordinate 12,081,901, forward strand.
AAAAAAGATAGGTCTCCTGGGAAATACCTCTGACCACCTGCAGCCCCTCATTTCTTTTTTTTTTTTCCCCCTTTTGGCTTATTTGTTTCTTTGGTCTGGGTTTTGTCAAACATCACAGCAAGGCAGCTTCTTCCAGCAAAACTACATTATGATAACTCAGGGGGTGAATTTACTGTTTGAGCCTTGGGGATTACACAGTGAAACTCTGAAATTATGTATTAGCCACGTGGTAAAGTCTTCTTGAAGCATACCAAATGCACAAATAAGCAAAAAATTGGGACAGGGTAGAAAACCTGTCGTTTTCATTTTTCTCCTGACATGTGTAATTGGTGGTGTACTGATAACCATTAAAACTCTTCTGAAAATGGATTCTGTATTCTAGAGTGAAGGCATCTCAGCCATTCCACCTAAGATTTGTCAGCTCAGACATTTTTGACAATGCTGCTTTACATACACAAATTGCAGTTCTAGTAAATACTTCTGTATATTTCATTGAAATATTCTGCTTTGAATAAAATGCATTGGAGAAAGTTGTAATCTAAGCTACCTCTTTTATGTGATGTCGAGGTACTGGATTTCAGTAATATACTGGCTGTCTCCTGATAAAGCAAAAAGGCTTGACTTTATTTTGCTCCTGTTGAATTTTTATGTAAAATATTGTAATAATCTATTTTCCTGGGTTGCAGTGTATTCTATTACCATCCTCATGAGCTGTGGAAATCAGGTGGGACAGTGTTTCCTTGCCTCCTCCCCCCAGACTATCTTGCTGTTAATGGCCCATCATTGTCCTGCTGCACGAGTCAGAGATAACTCCCTCCGGACTATCTTCTGTTAATGAGCCTAATCAACACTTGGCCTCATGACTCATTACCCCATTGTGAGATGCTCCACCCAGAGGGAGGAACCAAGCATCCCATCCTGGATATAATCTGAGACTGAACACCAGAGATAACCCTTCTCCACTGGATCTCCAGAGGACAGAAGCTACACAGCCACCATTGGACCTTCTGAGGAAGAGCAGACCTTTTTATTCTACAGGATCACTGCTTCAGAGGACTGCAGCCACCATTCTACCAGACTGCTACCACCACCCTGCCTAACCGGGACTCAGGTTGTATCTTGACTCTGTCAGTTTGAACCAGTGTTTTCTTTTAGTCTTTCTTTTTTCCCTTTTCTTTGATTTTCCCCATTAAATTGTTATTCTGACTTGGTGCCTCCCACTGGTTTGTTTTCAAACTAGTACATCTATTCAAAAGATTTACTGACTGCAGTAGAACCATATAATCATCATTAGGTTGCTATCCTCTAAGCAGTGTTATAATATCTGGTATAAAACACAAAATGCTTGTATAAGAGAGGACCAAAAACAGGAGAGAGAGAGCTTTGTGCTCTTCCAGTGGGCTTGTTGACTTTACAGTGGTGATAACTGTAGTTACGTACAAGCATTGAAGGAATTAGCAAAGACACAGGGGGTCATAGCCAAAAAACTCTCATTTTTCCATCCCACACATGCATTTTGATGAATTACTATGGATATGATCTACAACATCCTTTATTGTTTCCAACATGAACCTTCCTTCAGCATCTAGTCCAGCCAGAGAGCAAGGAACAGCAAAGCACAATTTTGCTTGGTGTGAGGCAAAGATGTGGGAGTTAAACACCTCCAGAAAGTTCTCAAACCTCTCTGAGAACAATGGGATTCTCCCAGATTGAAGAAATTCTCAAAGAATACAGCACTGGCAGGTCATATTTAATGGCAGTTGTTTCTCACCCTCCTAGTACAGTAAGAATTTAAGAACACAGTGAAGTATTTGGAGCCAGGAATGCAGCAAACACTGACTGTTCTCCTTGGAGACTGTGGTTAAGGACACCTTTAATTCCAGCTCATGCCAACCAGGTGCTGCTGGTTTTAGTCTTCAAAAAAAAAGTCCTGAGTTCTCCTTAGAAAATGTAACACAGATAATCTCAAAGACCACTTCCTTTTCTTCCAGATGCAGTCTAAGCTGTCTCAAGCTCTGCCACAGATTAAGTACTTACATATACGATTAGGCCTTTCTATCTCTACACACATTTCTTTGTGCTTAATACTTCCCTTGCAAGTTATATTGCTATTCTCAGTGTTATTGAAATCTGTGCCTCCAAGAGTCATTTAGCCCTATCTACCTTTTCACACTGCTATAATGAAAAGTTCCAGTCCCTCATCTGCAATTCAATCATATCCATACCATTTAAAAAGAGAGGAATTCTGTGCCCCTCCTATGTCAGTATTTTTTATGCTGTAATCCCTGCTGATATTTTAGAAATTAATCTCTCCCAGGCTGTTGGAATGTGAAAGCAAAGCACAGTTCTCATCCACTATCTGTGCAGAAAGTATTAACATTATTACCCTCCATACATTCATTTCTTTTTCAAACAAAACACAACAAGACTTTGTCTTGGCACTGCAATATTATTCATACTCCAGTTATTTGATTCAATTTAATGTAAAGTGCTCCAAATCATTTTAGACTTGGATACTGAGATTCAACATGAAGTTAAACTACTATTTTCTTTCGCTAAAGAGTGAAGCATGACTGCTTTGAAGCAGAAGCCTTCTTCCATGTCAGGACCATGGTTCTAGGAGAAGAAGATAACACATAGTCCAATTTTTCTAGTACAGAGTAAATCAGATTAACAGATTTCTCCTCAGATTTGGCACCCTAGGCAGGGAAGTAAAACAGTGGTAACTTTCCCAGAGTCATACAAAAGTCCATTATTTGCCAAGGGTTTCAGCAAGCATTGCCACGTCTTGGGCTGGACAAACCTCTCTCTTCATCTGTTCCCTGCAGGCAGGAATGCTCAGGCCATGGATGTCTGCGCAAGGAGGTTCTCCTCATCCCTGTCCAGAGTTATCCCTGAACATCATTTCAGAGGATAAGAAACCTCATGAGACTGCCAAGCCCCACTTGGACTCTTTTGCTTGTGAAAGAAGGCAACAGGCAAGGGCACAGCAAAGAACACTGTGTCCCAAGTACTACAGGCAAACTGAGCATGACTGTGGAAAAGCAAAAAAATAAACCCCAAAACCCCAAAAACCCCATGAGCCAATGTAAAGCTAATCAGGATCCCTGGGCATCGCCTTCTGTTCTAAAGTGTCCAGTCCGAATCCATGTTTATGACATTACTTTCTCTTCTGAAAATGGATTTCCTCACTTAGTGAGGAATTTCCTCATTTTTTTCTTAAGTCAAACATGACCTTTTAAATCTAAAATATATAGAATCTACATCAAATAACTTTTGTATCCCAAAGAACACGAACAAGATCTTATGAGTAATGAAATGGCCTAAAGCAACCAGAAAAAGGATACATGAAAAATGCATTGCTTCCCTCAAATATGCTGCAAATTTTATTTGTCTCTACAGCTCTTTCACAGAGTGAATTTATTCCCCACAGTGATATTTCTTCCTCCGTCAGGAGTTATCAATTGCATTTTAAGTGCTTCATGTAATGGATATTCCATCATTTTCCATGAGAAGGTGCTCCACAGTCTAATAGCTGAAAATCCAGAAAACACATCCAACTTAAGAATGCTCTTTACTTGGTGCCTGCCCATATAACCTATTAATTATCCTTTCTATGAAGTTTAATCCTCAGATGAACTTATATCTGGCCTCAGTCCTGTTAAAGGCTTGAAACAAACCTTAAAAAGGTGACAGGAGATGACAGGCAACATATTTCTTTTCACAGAGAAATACTGTGTGAATTATTAATCTGACCCAGAAAAGATCATAATCAAAGACTAGCAGGGGCCCCTTGAGCACTGTTAGTGTGAAATTCCACCCTCTGAACCTTGGAGGCGTGGGGAATTCATATAGGAAGGAGCAGAGCAATAAAGCCAAAGTGTATGTCACTGATAGAAAGTTTAAAGGAGCACTGTAACATCTTGGTGTTATTTATATATGTGGATGTATTTTCAATTATTCCTCGACTACCATTTTTTTTTAAAAGAGGGTGATACTTACAATCGTTTAAAAACACTACTGAGCAATTCCATACTTTTGAGGAGTAGGAAACCCAAAGAAAGTGTACCAGCAGAACTAAATATTTATTTCTTAATTATAGAATCTTTAGAATGAACAAAACAATTATAGACATCAGCAGGGTTTTAGCTTTATTCAGTGCTGAATACATTATCACTGTGGACATCCTCAGTGGTGGAAACTTCCATGTTGTGGCTTTGAGTGTGAAAAGCTAAGAAAAGAGATAACCAAAGATTTTAGCTTAAGCATGTTCAGCTGCTGTAGTAAAGTTCCCTCTACATCTGTCTGCTACAAAAGTGAAATGCTGGTAGGTGTTGCCACTGTATTCCTCTTGCTGCTGGAAAGAAAAAGTTGGTTTTGATTACTATGTTTATGAAATAATCAGAGAAATTACCTAAACTAATCCTGAGTTTCTGATCTTGCTCAGGTGTTCTTAGCACAGCAAATCCTGCTAATACAGGACAATGAAAAATGCATAAAGTTCTTGTGATTAGAGGTACAGGTAAATAGAAGAGAGCAAAGGGACAACACCAGATTCTGGATCCTGCAATGCTTGACTGATCTTCAGAACATGCATTAAAGGAAATATTTCATCGACTGCCTAAATGCAGGCCATAATCTCTGTAGCATCTTGGGTGGAAAGAAACAAACAAAACAAAACCAAACAAACCAAAAACTTTCTATCTACTTCCCTCAGAATATCACCATTGTTACACCTGACCTATACCAGTTTACAGCAGGGCTGGGGATGCCTCGCAGTGCATTTGCTCAAAGCACACATGAGTTGCCAGCTGCCTCCTCATCCGAACAGGAACATCCAGTATCATGGAAAACATTGTGAAAACTCCAGCCAAAGAAACATGTTTACACCACATCTCATCTGAGAAAGTCATGTAAGGCCAATCTCTTATCCCAGCAGGCCTGAGATCTACAAAACTGTCGAAAGCTCTAATGAAATGCAGAACCTCTGCTCCTGTTCCCATGGGACACAAACACAGCATAGCTCTTACAGGACCCCCAGGCTAGCTCAGTCTGATGTACATTATCATTGTTTGTACTACAGATATAGCATTCATTATTTACACTACATATTTAGTCAGGTACACATTCCCTTATCTTCAAAATAAGCTTCCCATTTAATTAATTTCTCACTGTTTCCATCCACGTGCTTCCTCACAACCAGATTTTGAAAAGAAGATTTTGCTCTGTAAATTCAACAACAAAAGGCAGGGTTGTGTATGAACAAGCCTCATTGTCCAGAGGATGGAAAAATCCCATGAGCCTCTAAGTGAACAAAACACAAACTAGTAGAGAAAACTTGAGAGCAGACAGCAGTTTTGAGCCAGCCAAAACTCGGACCCTTCAGTTCATATTGCATTAATATGAAACCTTGTTTGTGTGTATCTAAATCATCCCCATATTCCATATGGTTTTGATCTGGAATGTTAGAGAGGGCATACTTTGACATTCCTTATTACAATGGTTTCTGAGTACTTCACAACCCTTTATAGGGTCATTTTCTAAGTATTTTCACAGAGGGGAAGAGGCTCCAAGGTACAGAAATAGGAGACTGCAAGTACCTCACTGTCTTCTTGAAAGTGTTTTTTCCAAGTGATTCAGAGCTGCAGCATTAAAATCTGCAGCACACCAAGAGTGTAGCATTCAGGTGAGCATGGCTCTCATTCTTTTTTCCTAATCCCTTTTTCATTAAGAAAGAAACCTTTAGAAGACAGGACTCATGAATAGATGTGACTGTTTTATGTATATTAATAATTTACTTACTGAAGGCTGTCATCAATGTTTTTGTTGCTTTAGTTGCTCAGGAATGCTCTATGCAAACACAAGGACTGATCCTGGAAGGTGCTGACTGGTGCTGATCCAACCTATCACAAAAGGGCCAGGATACAGTCTGATCCCACTAGGAACATGGGTCACAAAATGTTTGTTCAGCTGGCACAAAAAGAGTTCAGCAACTTCTAAGATTCACCTTATAATTTTATTTATTTTATGATATTTATTTCTGACACAGAAGTCTCTGTCTTGTAGGAAGAGAAAGCCAATCTAGACAAGACACCAGCCTAAACATTCCTGGCACACAGTTCCTGTGCACACTTCCCTTCCCAGGCCTTGCACAGCCTCTTTTTCTGACAGCCACTGCTCTTTAGTGACTTTTAAATCATGAAAATTGCTTTTGGAGTTCCAGTTCCAGAGACTGATTTCCCAAATACAAGGCTTCTGAACTAGTTTTGTGTAGAACTAACTCTCCACCATGTTATGAGATTTATTCCCCAGATCTTTCTGACATAAAGGGAATTTATTTCTAAAGGAATATGCTGCAGATTATGTATAGACAGAGACAACACAGCAACAAATGCAAATTAAACATTCAGAGACATATTGCTGGCAGAGGTTTTGGAATTCTAATATAACTTTCACTTCTAGCACTTTTAGACAGGAACAACAAACACCAAGCCAAAACTCATTGCTATTGATTGCAACAGGTTCAATAGTACTTGTAAAGCTGAATATCCCAGCATCTTTATAGCCTCCAAAATATTTAAAGGCCATATGAATTCCAGTGATTACATAAAGCATTGTTTAAATTTGGAATCAAATTCATCTGGGCACTTATGCCTGAAGTATCTGATATAAATTCCCATTGAGCACAAGAAGCATTCCAGAGGAATTGGCTGTGTTGGCTTCATAATCTAACCACGAGCACTTTTTGGAGAGCACTTTATTATTTCAGAGATCACTTTTTTCAGTCAGATATCTTTGGCTCACTTCAGCTACTCCTGCAACTCTGGTGGAGCTCAGACTGGCTCTGGGAGAGGTCTGCAATCCCAGCTGCAGCTGCCTCAGGCCTCACAGGCGTGTGTTTAACAAGAACCTCAGTGTTCTCTGAAGGTGCCCAGCCTCAAACTCCTGAGGGACCATCCGTCACGCCTCCTAATCAGGGCTGTCACCTTCCATCTGATCTCAAGAAGGTCTCTAAAAGCCACTATTTGTTAGCCTTCCTGCAAAATACTCAGAAACCACATTGAATCCCAGACCTTGTTTCCTGCACTCAATTCCAAATTCAATTTCCCTTAGCTTTGCCCAGACAGACACCTACAGAAACACAGCTGTTCCCAAGCTTTTTCATCCACAGCCTTTGGGAAAAAAGGCTCCCATTCTCTTACTATCACTTTCGGTAATCAGCTAATTGATTTTTAGGAGCAGCTCTTCTAATAGCTATCTGCTACCAATCTCTTCTAGGGCATCTTAGAAACCCAGCGTGCCTGAATAGTCCCATAATTTAATTACCTGCTTTCTGCAACACAGAGCCAAGCACAGGCAGAGGCAATATCACTGCTCTCTGTCCTCTGGCCACCCACAAAAAAACCCTGATCCATTGGAAGTGTTTGCAGCAGCACACCTATCCTTGCATCCATTCCCCCAGAAGACCTCATAAGGCCAGAACAGTTTGTCAGTGATGTCAGTCTCCACACTGGTCATGTTTTGCAAGGTGAATTTTGCAGGGTTGACATAAAATTTGCCAACGTGCACCTTTGTAGCAGTGCAGGTGCCTGCAGCTACTCTTTGCCCTGAGGACACCTCAGACAACCAGCTGTGGTGGGTAGCAACCCAAGTTTAGCATGTAACTTCAGTCATGGTGAGAGCCCATGATTCCCTTGTTCTGCCTTTTGCATGTTTTCCCTGATTGGTTAATATTTTGTCCTCTTGTTTTATGTATGAAGTTGTATATATTCATTTTCCTTCTTTAATATGTATTAGTTCTAGAAAGTTCCTCGTTCCTCTATGCCCCATTGGATCCTTCCCTGAGTCCCTCCTATGTGTTGTTCCCATTGGTTCCCTTCCTGTCAATCCCACCTGCTTGTCTCTATCCCGTTGGCTGAGATCCCTTTCCCCACCTGTTCTGTACCCAGTATAAGATCCCTGGACCCTCCCCCCAATTGGTTTCTTCGTCCCTGTCTTTTCACGGGAGTAAGCCTGCATGGAAGACAAATGGAGAGTCCCCTCGCTTTACTTCTTTGTCTTCACCCATGTGCTTGCAAAACAGGAACAGGAAGATCCAGCCCCTTTTGGGTGAGGAGCTCTACCCCTTTTTCATTGTGTGTTGGGCACTGAGTGCCGCCTTCCAGAGGGGTTTCAGTGCTGACCTCCGGGCTTCTTTGTGTTGGCATGTGAGGGGTAAAACCCCCTCCTGCCAGCTCCCAGTGGCTGGAAACCCCTCCACACCTTCTCCTTGTGAGATAGTGGGAAAACAAACACACGGAGTGTCTCAGAGCCCGCAGTCGGGGATGCAGGTGAATGTTGGGGAAGTCAGCTGGAAAAGTGGTTTTGAGGTAAAAAGCCCATGGGAAGAAACTTGTTAGCTCTCAGTTTTCGTTTCTCTCAGTTGACGTGTTCTTTGGTTTTTCTCCTTATCTCACCAGAACAGAGATAACAGCACGGTCGTGCAGGGAAAGACAAGGAATTAACAGTTCTGAAAATGCTGAGATCATCATCCAGAACTGCAGAAAATTCTTCTGTGATATCTCAATCTTCGGCAAAAACTCATTATTGAGAACATATTTACAAGGCAATTGCTAATCATCATCGAGACAGAATACAAAGAATGGGGTAAATCATTGTGGCCACTAAAGTAAGTAAGTGTGAACTATGCATTTCTAACAGATTTTCAGTGAACAAAATCCAGCCAGCATAAAAAGCTAAATAATCGCTAAGTTATTAATAGTTTATGAAAATAATCTGTTTATGTAATGTTCTATTACTTTCAGCTGATGCATTTTTAAATGGAAAATCTTTTCTCGCCTCTCTGCCACAAATGCAGCTATTTTTTTTGCCCAGAGGCAGGCTATCTCAAAGGATGTACATAGGCAGAGACTAACTCACATAGGCACATGCTCATTGGTTTTTCACAGAACCCTTTAGTTTTGGCCTCTTTCCTCTGTTGCTTTCAGTAAAAGTAGAATGCAGCCTCCTCATTCCAATTTTTCTGTTTATGGCAAATACGAGCTTCCACGTGTGCTCTCCCATTACTTCATGGATCATCTTTGGCACTGAAAGGAGTTGAAGTAAACTCTTCAGTATGAATGGTGTGGTTGGGTTTGGTTTTCATGCTGAAAAACAACACACAGAGAAAAAAGTTCATGGACATACGAATACTGTAAGGTCTGATGGAGTCGTCAGGAATTTCAGAGATGAAGCTGCTCATCTTTAATGATTGTAATGAAATATAATGATTATAATGAAATATACTATAATGAATATAATGAAAAATGTTCGTTTTTATACAGCTGCTTTGACCACACCTTGGCCTTCAAGCTATTGATTTGTGCCCCAAAATCTGTGAATTTCTAACCCAAATATTTGGTCAGATTCTGTTTTCACGGCCCCTCTGACTCTGAAATCCCTGGGAGTCTCTGTGCCAGGATTTTTACAGCTAACAGCATTCCTGCTACTTAACTTGCATAACCTTCTCTGTCTTGTTTTATAATATACACTTAAAAGACCCAAAAAAACCCCCATAATTTATGACAGTGTTGAGAACAGCTAGAACAGGAAAATGCTAACTACATTTCTGTTCTCGTTGGTGAGCAGAACTTAAGACATTTATTCCTGCCTCTTAGATGAAAGTTGTTAAGAACCTTTCTAACGTTTTTAACGTACATGAATTTGAATTAATTTTATTTCTGATTCCTAGTGCACTTCTGTTCAGGCTTTTTGTGGCAGAAGTGAACGAGCACTGGTGGAATCTAGTGGTGATGGAAGGCATATTAACTGCAGTTGATACTAGAAATAGTACAGGAAGGCAAAGGCAGTGACAGATTTATGCCAGATGAAACAAGACAGTGCTTTGGTAATATATCTCAAGATATGTGCCATATGTATATGATAGCAGTTTATTTACCTCACTATGTTTTAATTTTCACATTTACATCATTCAGTTTACCAGTTCAAGTTCAGTACTATGATCAGGCAGTAGAAATTCTGTGTTGGTAAATGGTAGAAAAAGGTTCTTCTGGATTTTAGAAAGCTGCTCTGCACTGACCAGATGTGCCAGCTTGTACCAAATAGTCAAAACATAGATTCATATCCCACTGTAGGAATTCTCATGATATACTGGCTCACCAAAATGATTCTTTTTGTGTCTATCAGTCACAAAATGAGAGCAGGAACTCTCTAGACCCAAAGAAAGAACATTTGACCAGTATGTTTGGATCATCTCAAGACCCCCAGAGCCAGTTTACTCTTTCCTGCAACTCAGTCCCACTGGCACACACCATCCTGTGTCACAGGATCTGGATCTATCCAAATTGCATGTTTCATCAGGACTTCTGATTCTGGCAGGCATTTCTTTCTCCATGATCCTCACGGAGACTTCAGGTTCTCTGAGGTCCTTTGACAGAAGAAAGAAAGGAAGAGAGCTCTGGAAGCTGTGACAGAAAACAGGATGTAGCACCAAGATTTTAATGAATGAACATCCTGATGGGGAAAGAAATAAAAATTTTCTCTTCTTTAACAGAGAAGCTGCTGAACTCTGCCCTCCTGGAGCTGTTCCAGACTGTGAATGGCGCAGTTAATACGTGATGCTTCCATTCAACTGCACATTACCTTCCAAAATGAGAATGGTCACACCATTGCTCAGAAAAATTAATGAGTGTAGCACACAGAACTTTCTCAGCAGCTACCAAGTTATTCAGGAACTTGTTACTGAAAAAATAATCAAGGCACTGCTGAATCTAATGATGTCAGTGATGAACCTTCCCAAAGTTAAAAGTACAGAAAGAGCACATGAGAAGGAAAAATTAAAAGAAAAAAGGAAGGAAATCAGGGATGCTCAGTGCTTGCTGACTTGTATTTAAAACACTACAAAATTATTTGACTACAACACAGCACTAACACCAGTATAGTCTTTAATTGACATGAATACAGATAATTATACAAATTTGCAATTGCCATAAATTGAATGGAAAAACAACCCCCTGATGCAGGAAGGAATTCTAACTTGATTTATCAGGCTTAATTTAAATAAAAGTAGGAGTAGAGCTTAATGCTGCTGTGGAGTAATTCTCTTAAAAGCTCACAGAAAAATTGTTCTGTAAAGAGATTGTGGAGTTTATGTGGGAGAGGAGTTGAATTAGGGAAGTCACTTGCAAACTTGCAGAAAACCTGAAGAAGTGCACCAAATTGCTGCACTTCAAAAGAAGCATCTCAAATGCCACTTCAGCTACACCATCCAGACTCATGATTCCAACTTACTCTGGAGATCTCAGTGGGAAGCTGGAAGTACACAGATGCTCAGAGCATTTCTACATACATCTCTGTGTATTTTTAGAGGAAGTACTGAAAGCCATAAGAGTTCATGGCACCATGTTGTTCTGTCTGTTTGGAGCTCTGCTTATCAAACAGCACTAAAGTTTTTACTGGTTCTGCCATGAAAAAACATCAAATTCCTGCTAGCTGGAATACCATATCTAATGACTGGAATGATGACACAAATTTCACCACTGCGAAATGTATTTTATTACATTCACACACTTCAAAATCCAAAAAGCAGAATCCACGTGCTTTTCATCTGAAAGTACTTTGAGTTGTTTTGATGGTGAGTTATTTTTCAAGGACTACCATAAACACACAATAATTACAGACCTCTCTAAAAGTGCTGGAAGTGCTACTCACCTGCACTGCTCACAATTTTTCAAGCAAAGATAAATGCAAAAGCAATCTCTGTATTAGAGTCAATGGGAAATCTGAAATCTGAACCTAGAGCAGGTAACCAGAAATCAGTTTTGAATCAGCAGCTTATTTTAAAAAGCCAGAAGCTTACAAGTATTTAATGCATTACACTGATTAAACAACAAAAAAAAGACAGTGGGAATCCATTGCACAAAATTCCAGCTTTAGCCACAAGGGAGTGAAGTGCAGTTGCTTGACAGTATTTCACAAAGGATTTGTCAAAAAAAAAAAAAAAAAAACAACCAAAAAAAAAAAAACAACCCACAAAAAGCTTTCCCTTCCCTCCAAACAAACCTTTTCTCAAAAGATGCCAGCATGTTCTAATGAAATAAAATAGAATTTCAAGCGTTACTATGACAGGACCATAACTCAATGTAATACAGATAAATTGGATAAATCATATGAAATTAGTGATATGACATTCCTTGAAGATAATAACTACTTGTGGAACTGTTTACATTTTATGCTCCAAAGTTGAGCTAAAATCTCATTCAGCTTAGAATTCCTGTCTCAATATAGCACCTTTACTTATGAAAAATCAAGATAAAAATATTTTGCTACTCCAATAGAAAATTACAGTTCAGTCATCTACAAGTGTTTCCAGCTAGAACTGGCATTATGGAAGGTCACTTTATTTTACCTCCAAAGAAACTGTACAATTTGCATGTTTTAGGCTTATTTGTTGTTATTTCTGCAACAAGCTCTAGTTTTTCTCAGCAAGTCACAGGCTGAATAATCAATTTCTCTTCTTCTTCCACAAAAAGCACAAGACTTGTCCTGATCTGGTTTCAATTCTGTTTAAATATTTGGATTTTCTCATCTGTGTTCAGTAGTGTCAACCTATAACTCTCTTGCCTTTTCCCAAAACTGTGAAGACCCAGTGCATACTCAGAAACTTTTTTTTTTGGTGATGACTGAGGTATACAATGTAACACATGATAATCAAATGCAAAATCAAATTTAAAAACCATAATTTACTCAGCAGTATCTAAGGGATTGTAGCACTGGTAAGACACAGTGAGTGGAACGTACTGAAAGCTTCAGCATGTACAAATTTTCCCATTGTGACAAATGCTCTTTCTGCACTTGATGATGATTCCACATTATATAAAGTCTTTTCATTTCCCCCATTTAAGTCTCTTTTATTCAACACTACAGAAGGAATTCTTTTCTGCTTGGTTTTCCGTCAGCCTGAGGGATTTTGGAAGATCATAACCACTGAGGTTATTAATCGGACAACATTATTTACAGACATGAAGACTGAACCGTTCCACTGCTGTAGCACAATTACTGGAAATCTGAAACAGTGTGATGGATTTCTATTGCACTGCATAGCCTCACTAAGTAATGCTTCTATGGAGATTGCTTCTTATCAAACAATGGTATAAAACTGTGGGTTTCCACTGTAAAATTGAATAATTGCACTCCAAAATCCACACACGGGGTCAGCAGCAACCCCGTGTCCAGCATCCAATGATTTTTCTTCAAAGCTCAAAGTTTCTTTCACTGAAATGTCTAGAATTTTGGATCTTAAGCATTCATGTCTCACTTTATTTTTCATGCCATACTTTGAGCTTTGACTTGCTATTTCTGTCTTCAATGTATTACTTGGCTATATAAATCCAGGGAATAAAATTTATTCTCTAATATGAAGTTCCCTTGCTTCTATATTTCTTCCTCATAACTACTTAAGGCTTCAGAGATGGCAATACCAGAAACAAGTAATGATTGTTTCAAGTAGGGAATTAGGATCAGGAAGAGAGGAATTCCAAAGAAAGATGGATTTCAAAGCTCTGCAATTGAGTGGGAAGGCCAGCTCTTTTCAGTGAAGACAGTGTCCCTTCTGTACCAACAACTGTCCTTTACTTCATGCACAATAATACCATTAGTGGGGTACTTGGAACTTCTGGAAGGGTGACGGTGCACAAGTTTGTTAAAACTGGTTGGCTACAGAGCAGCACAGGGGTAAGAGCATCCCCTACAGATTATTGCTCTCATTATCCTTCAGTGTTCATTCCAATTGTTTCCTCCTAGAGAAGACATTGGGCTTGCACATGGACTCTAAGCAATTTTAATTGATGGCAGTGATTTTATGACTAACTGCAGTAAAACCAGTAATTTACATCAGTAGTTTAATAGTGCTGATCTTATTCTAGTTTTGGAGAAAATGATGTGTGACCACTGGACGTATCGAGCAGATCTGGCTGCCAGGATCTTCATGGAAATCTTAGGCTCTGAATTAATCTGATGGTCCAGATTCAAACCAGGGTGAATTCAGAGGCTGTGGCAATCATCAAAAAACCATCACTGGCACAAGTAAAGCATGGAGAGTCCAAAAGTACAAATATGAGGCCACAGTGTTTATAACGTGCATGCAGCCTTGACCTGGGGAGACCAAAATAGCATTGTTCATCTGTAGCTTACAAAAAGCTAGAATCACTAATTAGGAGAGAGTTGCAGGGCATATTTGAAGTAATAACCTGAAAGAGAATAGCCAATATGGATTTCAAAGGGAAAATTTTTCTGCACAAAGATGGTCATAAAAGGTTATGGAGCTGATTATGGCAGCTCATTCAAACCGTTTGATATTCAAAAGGCATTTGATGGCACATCTCCTGCTGAAAGCCATAGAAAAAATAAATTTGGGTCACATCGAAGGAAATATCCTATGGTGAGGACTAATTGCATTCATCTTTTATTTATACATGGAAACCTCATAAAACATTCCCTACCCCAGTGACATCCAAACACTTTCCAGACTGAGCTATATTTAGGACTCTGCTCTACTCCCTGGAGAGGGAGGTTCTGCCACACTCTAGGATCTGGCTCACTAAAGATCCTGAAATTCTAAGAGCAAAGGGATGCACTGGCTGTTGTTATAAAAAATGTAAATTAGTGGAGTTTCACCTTACCTAACCCATCACATCTTTCTGTTGACTCTTGCCTGACAGAAAACAGCATGTTTTGGGCAGACATGGACTTTTTATCCTTGCTTCCCAAAAGCCGGGTCACATTTCAGAACCTGGATGTCTGCACATACTTGTGCAAATGCTGCTGCTGTGTTCCTAGCCATGACTTATCATCATCAATTACCAGCACATTCCAGTTCCAGTGACTCCATCCTTGTGCATCCCAAGCAGGATTGGCAGGATTCCAGGCATTTCAATGTCATTCCCCCTCACAGACATTGGTTTAACCAGGTGCAGCCTCTGTTTCTGTCATGTTCTTTCAGCAGACCAGGTTTTTCTGCTTGCCCCCTGCAATGTGTCTGTTACTTCATCAGACCATTAATATCTTTCTCAATTTGTCATTTTACTAAGGATCAGTGTTACAGAAAATCATAGAAAATTTCTGTTCTTTTTCTCATTCCATACAACCAATTATGAACAGGAAGGACTGTGGGAGCTGAAGCAATTCCACACTTAGAAAGAACATTAAGCACTAAAACTTGAAGACTTTTTCCAAACCATTTCAGAAAAAATGAGTTTTTATTTGCACATAAATTAATTTTTGAGTGATTTCATCAAAGAAGAGCTGCTGTGTATTAATGATGGAACATTTAATTTTGGCATTTTGAAACCAAGGGTCTTGAGGTGTTTTTTTTTTTTTTAAATGAAAATTTGAAACTGAATTTCATTACAATTAATGATTGAAAAAAAAAAGAAAAAAAGAAAATGAAAAAACCTTTAAGTATGTCTTTGCTATACTAATAAATTAATATGCATGAGCCTGCTGGTTGGCCCTCAGGCCACCTGGCATGGAATAGCACATGTCACACTAATAAACTCTCTTCCCTGCCAAAACAGGCTGCATTTAGATGGCAGAATGGGAAGGCTCCTCACCAACACTGATGCCTGAGTCCTGCCTGGCTCCTGTTTGGGAAAGTGGCAGTGAGGTCAGGCCAAAAGTGAGCAGGAGACCTTTTGAAGAGTGTGACAGTACAGAAAATAATATTCTGATAAACACTGAAGTTCCCTGGCGCTGTTCAATTTACTAGAATCAACATATCCTGAATGCTTTTGAACTGAAAAATTGGTTCTTTGTATATAAATACCTGTACCTTGCACACCAAGATCAGGTATTCTATACATATTTAAGCACTGCTAACATGAAACAGAAGTTGCACAGGAATCAATGGCTTAATGGAGTTTGGGACTCTAGGGGTCTAAAAATTTCATTTTAAATGTCCTGTGTCATGAGGAAGGCTTGGAAAAGGGACAGTGGCAACACAGAAGTTCTCCTACTTAATTTCCTCACATGAGAGTTTTATTATGGTGTTTTTTAAGGAAAAGAGGAAACAGTCAATTAAGAGCACCAAAGTTGCTGTACCAATTCTGTTAGTTCAAATCATTGTGTCTTTTGAACAGCATCATAGACAAGGCATGAGGCTCTTTTCGACTAAGAGGGAAGTCCTAAAGTTGAGCTAAGCCTGGTTTTAAACTGTAGAAACACTTTCTTGCTCACTGAAGGTCAGGAAAATATTTTAGGCAGCATTTAGCCCTCTGTAAAACCTGTGAATGCTGCTTGTGCCTGCCCTAAGGAAGAAAGGCTGAATGGGACAGGAAGAGAATGCAATGCTGCTTCTTAATTTTGGCTGCCTATAAACCTAGCCAGGATCCAGCTGTAGACTTTCAACACCAATGCACTGAGTTTTATGAGATACCATCACAACCCATGAAATGCTTCTTCACCTCTACCTTTGAAAAAAAGTGCCTCTAAGATCTCCAAACTCTCACACAACACTTAGATCTGATTCTATTACAACCACTTGCAACAGCAGATAAAACAGCTCATGCAGATAAAACAGCAGGGCTGGAGCAAGACCATTCAACAAATTTCAGCTGATATTATTTAACTTCCAGATAAATGTTACTCTCAACAATTAAATCTTGCTGTTTAATTAAACATTCTCTTTGCTCATTAAATGAGGTTAAAAAATTACTTCATCTAACAAAGCTCATCTTAGCACAGCAAAGGATTTTTCCCATGCTAACAGTCCTAATCTTCCATCTCTTTAGAAACTATTTTTGCTTTTCAGTTCTTTCTGATGAGCTTTTCAAAAGCACCAACTTCAAAATCTTCCCTTCTGCTACCATCTTTCTGTGTATATTAAACACTGCATATACACAGTATGATCACCTCATTCACAAACTCTGAAATGTTTTGAAAGGTTTCAGTATCATAATTGGAGCCCCAAGAGCCTGCAGGATAAAGTCTACCTGCCCCTAAGTGGGACAGGTAGAGAAAAGAATCTCCTGGCTCAATGTGGTGCATTCAGGATTTGGTGAATGGTCTTGATCCCGAGATCCTCATTCAGAAAGCAGGCAATTATTGCTGTGCTGTGTGGACTGCATCAAGGAATTAGGTGAATCAGGCACCTCTGTGTTAGAAGTTTCCTGGGAAACCTGCCAACAATCCCTTCCTGAAAGACTATTTCTTACCCAGTTCTTTCATTCTGACATGTCTTGTAATTGCTGTTCTGTGACCCTGTTCACTTTTCTGCATCAACTGGGATGATAATATTACCATAACAACAAGCCTCTATCTAATGAGACCAATATTCAAAGATTATTTCTTGTCTTGTGACAAATCATAGGCTGTCACTGCTTCCTTTTTCTGCAGTGACAGAATATTGGGAGTGACTTCCAAGTTTCCTCATCTTGGGAAGTTTCCTGCAAAGTTTCCTGTCCTTAAAAGGCAGAGCCCAGTGCTCTGCTCCAGCAGAGAATAGAGGGGACTTCTGCTTGCCCTCGTGAAAAGATCAACTGCAAGTCATTATGATAGAGCCAAACAACAGAACCAACAGATTAAACCAAGTGAAGCCTTATTTACTCCAGAATAATTTACAGCCTTGTCAACACTAGATAGCAGAGACTACAGAGATCTGCCATAACAAAGCATGTGCCTTCCCAGCCAAAGCCCTGATGCATTTCGTGCTCTGCTATCTGACTTTGATGCACACAGAGACTTGTGAAAGGCAGTGAGAGGTCAGAATGAGCTGGTGTGCCAAAATCATAAGAAAGCCAGTGTGCAAACTGAGATTTAAATGTAAATTCCTTGGGTTTGTAGTGCCTCCTGTCTCCTGCAGCCTGCCTCTGTCTGCTGGAAAGGATGTGCCTGCTGCATGGGGCACAGAGCTCACAGCTGGTGACAAGGGAAGAGATTTCAGATTTATTAGCTGTCTTGCTAGATATGTCAGTATACTGGTGGTGATCTGACTGATAGGATTGTGCCTGAGAGAAGGACTCCAGAGAAAATTGGGATTTGGGCTGTTCACATTCCAGTCTCCCAGCACTCTCCAAACTCAATTCACTGCTTGAATCTTTACACACTCCACACTCCAGAAGAACCAACCTGAGTGGCAGCTGCTGCATTCATTTACTTCAACAGCAGCAAAGCTGAGAAGGGATGCAAAATAACAAAAGACAAGTAAAAAATTGTGCAAATGGTGCCATCACAGAAAAAGAAAGAAAAGAAACTTCATATAGCTCAATTTCATCTCCATTTATATTGAAGTGAGGGCTCCTAAAAGAGACACACAAAAATATCTGGAGAAGGATGGAAGCAGCTTACTGAAAGAGGATTTGTAAATAGCAGGGGAGTAATTTTGGCTTGGTTGTCTCAATCTTTAATCATAAAGCAGATTTTTTTTTTTTTTTTTAATGTTCCTGCTGAAATTCACAGAAAGGTTTTATACTGAACAATTCATTCTTGTATCAAAATTTTTGTTTGGTTTTATGTAGATTTTGTATTGGCTGTGTACACTTAAAATACACCAATATTTCATATTGCAAGGGTAAGAGGGAAAAGCTTGTTATTCTTCTAGCAAAATCAATTAATTCAACTTGACTGTACAAGAATTTAAAGTTAAGTGTATTACATAAAACATTATAGTATCAAAGACAGGAGAAAGAAAAACATCACAGGATCAAGGTGGTATAGCAGATTTAGCATAGAAACAGTATGAAAAGGCATAATATTCATTTATTAATAATGTTCCTAGAACCTTTAATGACATTTTGGTCCCAATCGTGTGACTGAAAGTTTTGCTGCAAACTTTGGTGAGTCCAGATTTGACTTTCCCTGTTTCCTTTCTCCCTCCCTTCAGTCCCACCTGTTACCTAGAAAGATACTCACAATAATTTCTTGACTCTATGCATTTCAAAGAAATAAATATATATTGAAGCTTTGCTACAAGGAATTTATTTTATCAAAAAGTAACATAGAATTTTTTTAAAGTGCAAATATAAAACTATTTAAACATGTGAAAATATTGCCCATTTAGCCTGATAAATATTCTGGAGCAGAACTAATGTATTCCAGTGACAGAAAACTTAAATTTAAAATATAAAACATTAAATACCTCAATGTGAACTAATGAACATTGTAGTTCCGTCCAATACATGTTATCTAAGATTTAACTTCGTCAGGAGAATGCAACACGCATGACCTTTAAAAAATCAACTTATAAATACTAATTGGAGTAAGCTGTATAGATATGTATGTCTGGCTATGATGAAAATTACCTTCCCAACCACATCCTGATGGAATCTTCCCTCATTTCAGGCTTTCATATCTTGGGATATGCCCTAATCCTTCTTCAAATGTGGCAGTATCGGGTTTCTAAGTTTGAAATAGTAGAAGAAATTGGTGATAGAAAGAAGAAATTGGTGATAAAAAAACCTCAACATTATTTAATCAGAACAATGAACAGAAAATGATCTGCCCTCTCAGCTATCAGTCTTATACAGCACCTGTCTGATATTCTGTGATTTAAGAGAGAAAAAATTGACTGAGACTGGAAACCTGAAACCATTAAAGAGGGTAAGGTTAGCATGAGTTCTTTCTACATAAAAAATACGTTTTCTTTTTATCATATCCCAACAAACTCTAACAACCCTCCAACAGCCAGGTCACAGTTTGAGTTGGTTCATGAATTTTGGTTTTCAAAGTTTTCCTGAAAGATCTCAGGAAAGAAGGAGGTGCTTATAAATAACAGCTACAACTAAGCAGCAACCTTTTTTTTAATAATGGTAGTGTTTGGTCCATGATAATCTATCAGTGGAAGAAAGATAAACTTTGTGGGCAGAGGTAGTATCTTTTATTTGACCAATTAGCAAAGTTCAGAAAGACAGGCTGGCAAAGATGGATGAGCATTGCATGACAGCTTGTTTACTTTTCCAAATGTATCAGCTTCCCCTGCAAGATTTCCCTCTCAATTAATGGTTTCATTACCAGTGATGATTTCATCAGCTTGGCACCTGTCTGTTCCATCCATTGCCAATGAACCCTCTCTAGGCAGTAAGGGAAGACGCTGGCCCTGAAGCAACCATTTAAATAAATCTGTCATTTTTGTTTCTATGGAAACGTACATCTGGCTGCTTTCCCAAGCTGATAGCCAAGTTAGCCTCCCAGTCATGTTCTTTTATTTTGGTATCTTCCTCTTGAACATTGTAAAGATACTTTACTCTCATGCTCACCTGTTTTGGAGGAATTCTGCTACAGCCAGTTACGTGCCTGTTAGTCCTGGCTGGTGTTGGTTTAACCTTGATTGAGTTAGCAAATCTCTTTCTGGCTGACAGGCACAGTTCATCACACAAACCCCACACAATACAGTTCCTGCCCTCTCATCTGACTCAGCCTGTCAAAACCCCATCCATTTTGCTGCCTCAGTTGTCAAAGATCTTCTATGACGTTGAAATTTTGTACTTCTTAATTTTTAAAAACTGCAGGCTCTCCATATTGAATTTTAAGTGCTTACAGATCTTTTTGATTAATGAACTTTTTCTCTACCTTCTACATAGGCATATTCTTCAACCAATATCTATCCCAAAAAGTCAGGTGAGTTTCTGGAAGCCTCTTGACGTACCAACCAAAATATGTTCCAGTAACCAAGAACCAAATACATCCATTCACGCTCTAACTGTTAGTCTGAAAATTTACACCGATATTTCATTAATTTTCCTGTTTACTATAGCTGATAATGTGTCAAGAGAGATATTTTCTTACGTATTTCCATACCTAATGGTTGCATTTCTCAAATACAGTCTTGGGATCATCTGATCTAATTCCCATGACTTTATTTGCTGCATGAATGACCATAGCAGGTTTATCATGAACTTCCTCATCCAGGACCTTCATACAACAGACCAAGAAAGAGGAGTTCTAAAATTAGAGCTGGTTTGAAAAGCTTTCAGATAAAAATTAGCTAACAGACCAGTCCTTGTTACCTACAGTGCCAAATGAACACTGCTATCCAGTTGGTATAAACCTGAAGAACCTCTCACTTTGATCCTCAAAGCATCTGCCTGTGCCCATCATGAGAAAACATGAAGAAATCTTCTGCAGTTTTAAAATTCTGCTACTGGCACAGGAGCATTTTCTTCAGAAAGTGTACAGTGTCCACAAGAAAGGGCCTTCAACCCATGGATCCTAGGTGCTGCTGCAGTAAACATTAAAAATTGTGAGCATAATCATGCTGTAGCTTTTCCTAACTGTATATTCTCTCCATAGTTCCCCAAAATGACTGGTTAAAACAGGAGCCTGGCTTCACCTTCAAAGTTCCAAGCAGCTTTCTTCTGCTTCAGCAGAGGGAAAGACGAGCTTCCCTTGTCTCACCAAACTGCAACTTACTGCAAAGGCCTTTGTGACTACAAAAAAAAAAAAATCTTGATTTCACCATGACTTTCAAACACAAAATCCATCATATTGGCAGCAGATGTGAGTACAAAATGGGTGTATTGAATAGTTCAGCTCTCATCTGCAATACCTACAGCTCCCCTCTCTGAAGTGTATCAGAAAGTGCTTCAGAGCTCCTTAAACAAAATCTTCCAACTTGGTCTGATTAATTAGTGCAGTTGGAACACTCTTACAAGTCTAGTATTATATCTTAATTAATTGCTTAATGTGTCTTTTGCCTTGGGAAATTTGATTAATGGTCTTCAAATCAAACACTCCTCTAATGGAGTGCACAGGTCATGAAGGCTGGGATGGGTGCAGGTAATGTACACACAGCACACCCTGAAGCTGGTGTGCCTGTTTGTCCAGCACTCAGAGTTCATTTTAGGGGATTTCCAGAAAAATATCTGCCTGTCCTTGATGCAGGCAGTAAGTGCTGTCCTTTTTTGCATGTGTAAATCAGTGTAACACTCAACAGAATATCCCCCCACACTCAGTTTTGCCTTTTCAGAGTTGGTACTAACTGCTCCCTCAAACAACCACAAGGAACAAACAAAAAAACCCACATTCTTCAAGCTTGGCTGACCCCAGCCTTCTCTTAAGGATTTTCTGTCTCTATCCTCCTGATTTCTTTTTCTTCAGCCAGCCATGCCATTTCTATTATTTTTCTGCAGAGAAAGAACCCCGAGCTCTCACAGTATGTCAGTAAAAATCCCTCTGCACCATTATATGGGGCCCTAGAGCTTCTGCAGAGGGTGGTTTGGGTGACCCTGTGTGCCCACACAGGGCAATTCCACCCAAACCTCTGCCAGAGCAGCACAGAACCCCTCACACAGCGGTGCCCCTGTTTTGCACTTCCAGCTAAACAGGAGCCATTTCTATTCAGTGCATTCCCAAAGTTTACAGTAGGTTCCTCGGCTCAGCATGAAAATCACATGGAAAATTCCCCTGCAATATTCCGTGGGATCTGACAGAACTCCAAGCTTGTGCAATGTTGGTGTCCAAAAAGAGTTAGTGCAGCTCACAGTGGGACCATCATGCTCAGGACAGCTTCTAGAACACTTTCAGTCTCTCAAAAGCAGTTTCTACCTCTAAACTGCAGCTCTAATTCCTGTAATTTTGAAATATTTCTGCAGGGGGACTTAAATGCTGGGTCTTTCTGCTGAGGAAGTATAAACAAAAATAGAACCTAAAACTGTAAAATTTTGTGGGTTTATTTAAACCCTGGCACTTTTGACAAAGTGCATTGAATTAGGAATTCAGTTTTATATTCTACTTTATAAAGTGGGGTTTGAGGGTTAAGTATTGGGCTCTACTTTTCAAATTAAAAGTGGTTTTAATAAATATCTCAGTCACTAAAACTTGATCCTAATAACTCCAGATGTTTGTGTAGAAACAAAAGGACTTTCAAACTCAGAGAAAGATGAAATAAAACCAAAATAAATTTTCTTCCCCTATATGTTTTATTGGATATAATTCACAATTAACATCCATAAAATATTTTGAAATAAATATTTTCCTGTAAATGACAGGCACATGGGGCACTTAAGTACAGCCTATTGTGGTTGTTAAATACCACGTGAGAGTCTGAGGAAGCAACATGTTCTGGTACTGATTACTCTTGAGAATATTGTTATGCCTTCAGTTTCTGAAGGAATGGGTTGTGTTGGCTCCTGGAACAGTGATAAGGATAGAAACCAAAGATCAGTGCTTCACTCAGCAGCATCAGTATGCTCCTATCTTTTCCAGGCTAGCCATTGAAAAGCATCACTCGCTTAATGGGTGGTTATCTGTGCCCCCCCAGTGCAAATATTTAATGATTTATAGTGATGCCTTTCCAAAATACTCTTTCAGGCAGATTTGTGGGAGCTATTCTGGGTACAGGAAGGCACCTTCATCTTCTGAGGCTTCAAATCTGAGAAAGTAGTCAACAAATGATAAAGATAAGGTCATATTTGGAATCAAGAAAAAATGAAGAGTAAAAGGTACTGCCTAAGGTAATGGCTGTTAAGCTATTTAGAGTACTTTCAGTTGACAGTGCCCATTTTTTATCCTCCTGACTTGAAGGAGCCAAATGACATAATACTCATCTGAGGTAGTCAGTCAGAAATCACATCTGAGGCACTCAGGACAGAAAATTCCAGCGTTTGTTTTAGTCCAAATTAGTTTGAAGGACATCTGAGAGGTAAACAATCATCAAGATACATCCCATAATGGATAGTCCACTCTGATTTATCTGTGGCATTCCCTGAACATTTGAAGAAAAAGCAGTTTGGAGATTTGTGGTAACGCTTTAAAAAGCAAGAGGAGAAAGCAGCTATTCTTCCTGGCTCAGCAGCAGAACACTTCTTTAATCTAAACTCCTGTGTGGGGCCACTCTGATGCAGCAGGTTGGTCCAACTGGGAGCTGAAAGACCCCACAGGACATCCCAGTTTGGCTCATCACTGTCTCAAAGGGGGCCTATAACCCTGAAAACATCTCCTGCCAAAAGTCCTTCACTGTTTGGTTATTGTATCACTGATGCCATTCCACACATTCCATCCAGTGCTGTTAACTGTGTTTAAACTCATGTGATACAGAAATCTTGAACAAGACTTGGGATTCCTTGCTTCAGCCAGTAAAGGACTGGTATTATAAATATTGTGATAAATGAAAACAGAATGAAATTATGGCTTATACCTGGGTGGACTTCCACGTTATTTCACTATAAAGACTATTAGTAAAACAATACATTGTTTGTAATATAAAAATGGAGCTTCTGAATGCCTTTTGAATTTCCTACTGGTAATTTTTATTAAATCTTCACATAATACAACTTTCACTGAACAGCAGCAGAACATAGCTTTTAACTGGAATTGTTGAGTATGTGTTTAGCAAAGGGTGAGTAGTAAATTATTCTGCTTATTTATTATTCAGATTAAGTCTTGCAGAAACATTTCCTATTCTATTAATTAATAATTTGAAAGCTACTCAATGCAGAAAGCTGTGAAGAGACAGCTTTTTTAAATTTGATTGTTTCATGTGCAGAATGTAAAATTAAATTGCTAAAGTGCACTTTTTTTTCCTGAGAAATAAACAAGTAACCCTCCTACTCATCACTTCTGCTGTGCAGCTTCCCCAGATATTCCTGCTTTGTCCTGGCTACCAACTCTTTACAGGAGCCAGACTAAAAATAATCTAAATACTAACATGTAGTGGATCACATAATGTATCAAATTCCATCTACCTTATTTTATACTTCTCCACAGCCTGGCTGAAATACATGTGCAAAAGCTTGCAAATCACCTAACATTGCTGTAGTTACAATAGCCTAAGGGTATAAGGTAGGCAAGTTTTATTGGGAGACATGATACCTTTTATTACGTCAAGGGATGCAGCTGGAAAAAAGACAAGCGAGGCTTTCAGAGACAAAAGCTTAACTCTGAGTCATTAGTGTGCATGCACATACATGCACACAGGCCAAGCAGGCAGAGCTGAAAAACCACAGAACACAGATCTATGTGCAGATTTAGTCTTTTTTGTTCCCGTTTTTCTGCAGAAATCCTGTATTTCAGAAATCTCTGAGATGGCAGCGCTACGTCAGATCGATTATAATGAGTTCTGGGAGAACCGAGCTTCTTCAGCCCCCATGGGCAGTGCTGAGAATTAAAAGCCACAATCTGTCCAGCTCCCTCTGTTTGCCAGTTGTAATTAAATAGACCGTCACAATTTGTGTTTTCTCCACAATATTTTGCATAAAATGAAGGTTCTTTTAAAATCAGTTTATCAAAACATGTTTGCCTTCTATTTATAGCAAGACAGGGTTTCTGTTTGTTTATTTTAGGACTCAGGAGCTCATGCTGGAGACTGATGTTTGAGATTACAAAAAAACTGTTTGAAAATTGTAAACTGGCAGTCATTCTTGACATTAAGACAGATGCACCAGAAGTACATTCTGCTCACTATTTTCTGACAGTATAAAAGGTACGTCAACTTATAAATAAAAGATTTAACCATGCTTGCAATTGCAAAATTCATGACTGCTCCTGCAAGCATGTGTGGTCCAGTGGAATTTAACTCCCTGAACCAATCTTTTACAGAAACATAATAAACTTCCTTCAGGCAAGAGAGGTGTTTTTTTATTTATGAGCATATAGTTAATATTACAAGCGGCTATGAAAGGGAGGAAAAAAGGAAATCAGAGCATGTGAAGCATCGGGACATTCCAAAATAGGTAAGCACAAATCTCAAAAAGAGGCTTTTAAAATTCAATTGAAGGACTATTCTATATTGGATATTATTCAGAAAACTTGCTGGGTTTGGATAAGGAAAACATACCTTTACAATGCCAATACACTGCATAATGATACAGTTTATAGCCATCCACGCTCTCTCCCATACCATTTCTGGATGCATCATTCTCGTGAGCCCTTTATGTGAATACAAAAGCAAGGGAATGCTGTCAACCTCAGCAAGTTTGCACGAGCTCTCTGACTTGGTTCTCAAGACACTGAAGGGCTGGGGGAAGCTGCAGCAGGGGAGCACCACAGACATTAAAGCCTCCTGAGCACACTGCACCACCTAAAATTGTTGAACTCGAGCCAAAAGGAAAATAAAACTGGAAGAGGTGCCAGATGGGAGTGTTTGCAAACTTCAGTCAGTTCTTTACTTAAAAGTACAATTCCATGCAACGATTGCTTACCCTGAGGCTCTAAATCCAGCACAAACTGTCTGCATGCTGTTCTGTATTAAACCACTTTGTGACGTTTTTTCCACACGCATGTGAACTGCTCAAACCACAGATCCATCACTGAGTACATAAATTCATGATCTAGAACCATATTTTCTGAATAACTAATCCCCAGTTAACTCCTGTAATCTGCAATGTTATGTTGAAACCAGAAGAATTCCATTCTCATGTCAGGTTTGACTGTGTCCTCAACTGTGAGGCTGCAGAACCTCCCCCCGACTCCCAGTGCTGCTCTAAGCGAATCCCATCTGATACAAGCAAAAGCAGCACTACAGCAGCCAGCCCATATGTCACAGTCTGGAAAAAAAGGGGAGTCTGCAGCTCTTCTACAGCATCAAGGATACTGCTGCAGAGAATAGAAGTACATCATACCAATCATTTACTTGTGTGTTTCTCACTGAGCATAAATTGGCACTTGCTACCTGGAGGAATCACCCTAGGTGTTTTGGAGTAGATTAAAATTCCTTTCCAAGAATTAGTCTGTGCAAAAGTCCTGCTGGGCAAACTGATTCTTCCATGTGCATTTTTTTCCATTTTGTCTATATTCAGTTAGATTACAGAGGATTGGGAATTTCTCATGGGATGGTGTTCATTGAAAATAGGTAATTGGGATAGCGCAGCTTGTGAAGCTTTGGAGCAGTAAGAATAAAGGCAAATGTTCTGTTTGTACCACTAGCATTGTAAAATCTTTCTGTGGCTTTTAAAGTTTATTAGCCCAGTTGTAGACAGAAAAACTAGGTAATTAGGTAGGTAAAAAAGACTCTCAAGTGTACAATTGCATTCCCAACAACTACAATGGAAACAAGGCCCATAATGGCACTCAGTGGTCTGTGGCATCTTTCATCCAAGGTGTATTTCACCTTCCATGTTTATGACTGAAATGCAGTAACTGTGAAAAACACAACTGCTTAATAATGCCAAGAAACCAGGTAATGCTTAGAGAGAGAAGGGAAAATTGGTTTCAACTCATTTTACTCGATGCCAGCTTCAATAAGAAAGAAATTATCCAGAGTTCACTTTTAGCAGACTGTCCAGCTGGAGCCACACTCCACGTTACAAAGCATATAGTGGGATCTGTAATTACCACTTTACTGATCCACCAGTGTTATCCAAGAGCTCTCTCTTCCAATGCCATACCACCCCTAATAGTTGTCACAAATACTTCAAGACAGTTTATGGATGTGCATATCCTCATTTATAGTAACTGCAGTTATCCACATCCCTCTTTAGCCTGGATTTGGACCAGGTTTGTACCCTAACTCCCAGCCCACCTCGGCAGATGCACTGAATGGCCTCACAGCAGTCTGCTCAGGAGAGAGCCAGGATTACAAACACAACAAAAGTCCATTTTTCCATGCAATTAGTGGGTTTTAAGAGGCAGGTCTCTCAATTCCTGTCACTATATGCTCTCAGAAACTGTTCCTGTTTCCATTTCAAAGTCAGGTTAATTTAATTTGTGGATGGTTTCAGTATCTTTGTACATCAGAGCAGAACAAAAGAGAAACAATGAAATCCATTACCAGTAGCAACTGAGGAGCCACACCACCAGAGGCCCAGTGCCTCTTACCTCCCTCCTGGGACGAGCATCTGCCCACCCCAAACTGAAACAGCTGCTGAGGGGCAGGACCTTGCTGGGCCAAAGCTTAGATCTCACACTCAGGTCACACATGCAGCATAAGCCATCACTAAAAACTTGATGTCCCTTGGCTGTATATGCAAGAATTTGCTGTAATCCTGTTTAACTGCTGACAGTGCCTGGATCACATTCCTATTTTGTTACACTTGGCAGAACTCTCTGCATGCATTACAATATACAGAGGGCACAGGTTTGACCATCTGGCCATAGATGTCAAACTGAGACAGTTTCCAGTGGCAGCATCTGGTTGTTCCACAAAAAAAAAGTGTGTTTGCAGCTTTGGGCCCGTTACTTGGTAGGGCTACAGATGCATTATCTGGGCTGCCAGGTCTCCTTGCATTGCTTTCTTATAAGTCACCTTTAGCTCTCTAGTTTTTTTCTGTTTGTAAGACTTTGGACGAGCATATTTGTTTTGTAAAGGTTTAATAAAGAGCCACGTGAAACATACACCAACAGGAAATATGTAGTCCTGCATGGAGGCAGGAAAAGGCAGGCTGAGAGCCTAATCTATAATTAACAGGCCATGTCACATCCTCAGCTGTGAGGATTCAGTGTGACATTAGTAAATGACAGATGTACTTTAGAGTTTGAAGGAGCAGCAACTAGACTGTAATGAAGACCAGGAAGAAAGTCACAAAAAATAAGCTAGTGGCCAAATCTGATGCGTTGCTTTTATGCCATGTGAGGCAGTGACATCTTTTTAAATCACCTTTCAGACAGACACACCGAGAGAACTTTTTCAGAGGATCTAAAAGGATATACGTATTACGTGTACGTGTGTTGGAATATACATAATACATGTACACAAATTAGCACTGACACAGCCCATAATTCATGTCCTGACATGAACACAGCCCAAAATTCACCTGTTAGCACTATCACACACAAATTCTCTGCTAATTCTGCCGTGGCAGCACAGCATGACTGCAGGGATTGCTTGCTGGGCTCTATTCTCCAAATCAACCCAACTGTGTTCCAGGGCCCAGGACAATGACAATGCCACTGCCACAGGGACAGTGCAGTCCTTCTGCCAGGGGCAGGAGTGCACAGGGCAGAGAGTGAATTTGTGGCAGAACATTTGGATGTGATGCTCACGTGTCATGTGCAGCAAAGGGAATGATTTTTGCTATTATACCAGCAGCCTAAAACATGCAGCAGTGTGCTGGCTCCCAAGTGTCAGGAATAAATATGTCCCATTGGAGGACTAGGCTGATTCAAGTGCAGAAAAGATATCTCCCCCATGTACAGCTGCTGCTTGTCCTCTGTTGCAGAGAATCACAGCAGGAATTTTATGTTTGAACATATGGCCGAGTTAGTCATGCCCTATCTACTCAGGGAAACAAACAGAGCCAGGTTGGATAGCTTGCAGGGCAGAACAGCTTTTCCCTTTTTTTCCTATAACCCAGTAAAAGGCCACAATGGTGGCACTGAATTTCTATTTTAATCAGTTAACAGAAACAGTTTCTGACTGTCTGGCCAACTGAGGGGTAGAGAGATGGAAAATTTTACCACATATTATCTATTGCTGAATGGATTCGGTCCTTTCCAGCCTTCCTCCTAAGAAAGCACTCTATAAGTTGCATATTTTTATGACAAGACTGAAGTGTTTTCAGCAGAAAGTCGCATTTCAAACCATACAGATTCATTGTGCACTGAGCCCTGACAGGTCAAAGGGAACAGATCAAATCCACTTGATAAAGCACTGCAAAACGTACACTGTGCACAGAAATGTGTGACCTTTTCCCTGGATGGAGATAATTAATTTTGGAGATAAAACAAAGCTTGGGGAATGGATTAAGTATAACAGTGGTAGCACTGCTAAACAACAAGCTGACTTCTAAAGAAGAATTAAAGAAATGGTTATCTATTATTCATGACATCTTAACTTGTTTATATCCTTTCCAGGCAGCATAGTGCATCTGCTTTATTATTCATCATAAACTGGCACTAGGACCACTGCATCTGATACACTGACTTTCAAATGTGATAGTGCTAACCTTAGAGAGAGCACACAGGCCACAAAACCCATTTCTTGCATATGTGTCATGCTTAGAGTTCACTCTGTTTGTTTGGAAGAGACTCTCTAATCTGGAGTCTTCTGTGAATGTTGTATTTTCTATTCACGTTCAGAGATTGGGTGCAGCATAATATGAAGCATACACTGAATGAGAATGTGAAAGTGTCTTGACATGATGGGCCTTTGAAAAATGTCAATTTGAAAAGCTGTACAGCTGACTGCTCTGCGGGTCCAATGGACACACCCTTTCCTGACCTGCAGCTTGTCTGTCAGGAGATTGCTCTGAACTAATGCTCAGATTAACGTGCCTCAAAAAATCATGCTCTCTTCTTATGTACTTTTTTTGTGCTTATTAGCTCACATGGCCCTGCTTTGCACTATGATTACTAAGTTTATTTTGCTTAGACTCTCTGGCATGCATAAGGGATAATTTTGAGATCATAAATTGGCTGGCAGAAATAAAAGTTGGAAATAGAAAACTTAAAGTGATGAAATTTATTTTTGGGACCAGATTGGAGAGACACGGAAATCTATACCTGTAGATCTCCATTTAAAGTCAGAATATGTCTCTTTGGCTTGGTTCCTGAATGCAATTCTTAGTTTTCAATTCGTCCAGAGAAGTATTCCTGGACAGTGTAAAAATTGAACAAATTTTTCCAGAAGTTCAAATCTCAAGACTCCCAGAAAACTGAGAACACAACAGGCCTTGTTAATCTTCCCTTCAGACCAGGATTTGGGTGATAGCAAGCAGACATAAATAGCAAGAAACAACCACAGGCATTTTCTTCTTTTATCATATTTTGATCTTCCTTTAAAAGTTTTTTAAAGTACCCCATGTTTTCAAGCATGACTCTGGAGTTCAGGCTTGGCCCGTCTTCCTTTATAGGACTCATTTTTACTGGTAATATGAAAAAAAACCAGCACAGTGAATTTCAACCATCCTCATCAATTCCTGCATGGCCCCTTCAGGGCCTTTTCTGTCCTAGTTCCCCCAGTTCATAGATGTTTTCCTATCTTTTAGGTTTTGGGTAGATTTAATTGGACACTTGCTAGCACAACTCCATTCTACTCAGCTCAAGTTTCCGGCACCGTAACCATCACTGAAATCTCTAAACGTGTCATCAGCAGCCACTTGGAAACTCAGTGCAGGATCAGAGTTCTAGTTTTAAACAACAGAACCAGGGTCCTGAACTCGCTGCTGCAGTCCCAGAGCACACCACCCTGCTACAAACTCTCCTCATACCTGCCACTGACTCACGAGCATTTGCATTATTCATCATCACTAAACACGTTTCTTCCACCAGCTGGTGGCATTTAGTCAGCTCAGAGGGAGAGTTACTTGCTAAGTTTTAACAGCTTTCCCAAGTGTATACAGAGCCCTTCTTGGTTCTTTGCAACACTTGAGTACAGGTTATGAATCCACTTCTTCAGTGCAACAATAAATGAAACAATGCTGAAATACTAGGAAATGTTATAATCTCAGTGTTTACTACCCCCAAAGAAAAGAAAACAACACAAATAAACAATAAAAAACACCTGGAAACATAACATCCTAGGCATTTCAAACTCAAAAGGTACCTTTTCAGCTTTTCAGAAGTTATGCCTCACATCTAAAAGGCCTATTTCAAAAATAAACATAACCAAAAAACCACAACAGGCCCTCTCAACTGAAATTACTTGGGAAATTGTCATAATCATTTCCTGTAAATACTCTGAATTTAAAGCAAAGTCATTTTGACTACTGCACTCCTGTGAATAGGTTTAATGAACATGAACATTCAAGCAAAACGAATTTTAGTGACAATATTCATGAGCGGATCCCACACTGGAAAACAAGCCAAAAGCAGTGAAAATTTTAATACTGGTTTATATTGAATTATGCAATTCAAAGTTTGTTTAGTTTTAGGGTTGTACAAATTTAAGTTTCAAGCTACCAGGAATTGTCTTTGATCAACAGAATATGTAATTCCGAGTTTGGCAACAAACAAACAAACAGACCATTCAAAATAACTGCACATGGTTGATTTTTATGTCAGACTATTCCATGATCCCTGTCCAGATGAAGTTCTCTGGGTTATGTTAGTACTTATAGGGGGCTTATAGAAAAGATGGGAACAGGCTTTTTATTAGGGCCTGCAGCAAGAGGACAAGGGACAATGGTTTTAAATTAAAAGAGGGTAGATTCAGACCAGATAGAGGATAGAAATTATTTACAGTGAGGGTGATGTAAGACTGGCACCAGAGATGTGGTGGATGCCCCATCCCTGGAAACACTCAAGACCAGGTTGGATGGGGCTCTGAGCAACCTGCTCTGGTGAAGGATGATGCTCATTGCAGGGGGGTTTCACTAGATGAGCTTTAAAGGTCCCTTCCAACACAAAGTATTCCATGATTCTACAACTCAGCTAACTCCAACTATAAATCTATACAAATGAAATGCAGGTTTATTTCGTTTTTATGATTTCATCTGTAGAGCCAATCCTGATGAGATGACTCATTTTTCCTGCAGGTGCTGGACATCCCGGGCTCCTGCCGATCCCAGGGAGCTCTGGCATCCCCTGTTTCGGGTGGCACAGACCCCAAACACCGCGAGCTCGGCCCTGCAGCAGCGCGTCCCTAAAGCCTGGAAGCAGCTGTCCATTGGTCTGGCTCCCTGTCATTCTGCTCCCTCCGAACCACACTTCCCTCTGCGTGTTGTATCTCCTTCAGCGGCTTTGGAATTGTGTGTGTCAGCCGAGTTTGCCTTCCCGTTCCCAGAGCTTGGGAGCCGCCTAGTGGAGCCCTCTGTCCGAATCCCAAAATTCTGCCAAACCGTTTCCCTCCTTATCACAGTGCACTGCATTCCTGACTGATATCACTCCCAACACTGTTTTTACAGCCGAGCACCACGTAAGGACTTCAACTGGATTTCATATGTTTGTCTTTTTTACAGAAATGTGAGTCACTTTGTAGGGTATAAAACTGAGCGTGGTTAAAAAGAAAAAGGCAGTGGCAGAATAGGAATTAAGTGTTGATTTCTTACTTTGACAAAGGTCTTTTCTAACCCCACAGATCTGGACTAGTGGCCAGTAGTAACAGGGAACTTAGTTCTGCAGACACAAGTCTTCACAAAATTAGAAAATACAGACATAGACAGTGATACTCTCTATATTATTAATATAAAACATCAGTCTGACTCACCAGCATCAAAACCTGCCCAAATAGCCAGCTGTAAACTAAACAAAATTGCAATCACAAAAAATAACCCACATGAGCACACGAGCACTGGGATATCACTGAAGCATCAGGCTGAGCAGCAATTATTCTGATGCAGGTGTGTATAAAGCGGTAGAAAGCTCTAAATCAGACTCTGATGTTTCTTTTTCATCTATTATTGCTTTGCATGCTGAGGTTAATTAAAGCTGAAAAACATAGTTAACTTTGTTTCAAGCCAGTGTGTACTTCAGGAGTAAAATCTGGTGTATCTGTGCATTGGCTCAGATCTAAGTGACAGGAGTGGGGACTTCCCACTTGTTCTCAGGGCTGTAGTAACATAGGGCACGGCATCAGGACAGTGTCCATGTCTCAGGAAAAGCCAAACAAGAAGGGTGAGAGAGCCTGGGAGTCAGGGATGTTCCCAAAGCTCAGAAAGAAAAACATCTTGTGATTCCTGTGAGGAACTGAGACACCAGAGTGGGACTGGAGGGCGAAGAACGGAGGGAGAGCTGGAACAAGAAGCTCTGGCAGTGATGTAGAAGAGCTGGAGATCAGTGACACATCAGAGAGGCTCATCTCAGACAAGGCAGGGCCTTGTACAGCAACCTCAAGGTCTCCAGGCTGAGGCCCCATCTCAGGAGATGAGATTTCTCCATTGTGAGAATGCTGAAGAAAAGAGTTTCTGTGAAGTGAACTTAGAGTTTACACATGTTCCCCTTGACAGTAACACTTTTTGCAGGCACCACAGAGTGCTGCAAATTGCTGCAAAGAGCCTGATTTATTGTGGCACTTCTCTAGTTTCACCATCTGAAATGACAGAAAGAAACTGACTTATAAAAAACCAAAACCAAACAGCAAAACACAGAATGCAATTGTATGAGTGAAATAATATCTGAAAGAAATGTCATTTTCCCCCCAAATCAAGTATACACTCTGAACTGCTTTCAACATCACTTTTAAAACACATAAAACTCCATCAAGCACCTGAAATCAAAACCACAAACACAGTTGGAACTGAAAATGCCTATTTTTCATTTGAAATTATCTAACAGCTGTCAAAACAGACACCAAATGGTAGAAAGGTGGAATAAATGCAGCAAAGAAGCAGCATTGACAAGAAAAGAGTAACATCTCAGCCAGAGAGAGGACAAGAACAGTGAAAAGGCATATTCACCTGCATTAATACATTTATTTCCTTTTAGACCTTTGAGAGGTCTTTCAAATCAAGGGAGCAACGGTCATAAGAAAAAGAGTTCCTTGAGTTAAGAATGAACTTTTTGCTCTGTTAGTAATATCCTTTGCACTGAGATGAATATCTTCCCAGGCATGTCAGCAATCCTGCTTTAAATCACCATGAAATAGATATATATTTATTTGGTTGTTTATTATACAGGTAGTATGTAGCTGGAAAAAAACACATTTCTGTATAAATCTCGGCTGAACAGAAGTGGAAAGTACATAACAACCAAAGCAAAATAAATTTTAAGACTCAACAAAGCTCAGGACTTAACCAGATGCTGTGCCATGCCTTCCCAGAATGGTGCATTTGACATGGACCATCATTGCCATTTACCATGAGACCATGGTTTGATAAGCACAGGAATGCCTCATCAACAGAAATCCTTGGAAGCTTCTGGTCTTTCAGCTGCTGGTGATTCTAAGAAATGATTGAGCACTTCCCAAAATCTAGCCCCATATACAGCATCTTTAAGCTTATCCAGGCTGTACAGCGGTTCAAGATATTTTACCTTTTAGATAATTTTCCCTGTCTTAAGATGAAGGAAAGAAATTAATTCTATATCTACATCTTGACTTTTAAATATGCTTTCTTGAAATTAAGTTTATCGTTTTGAATTCCATAGTCTTCATCTCCCAGTCATTACCTGTGACAGACATACAAGACTCAGAGAACAGCTCTGAAGGATTCCAGGTTCACCTCAGAGGTTAGAAAAGGGAGTTTTTTCCTGTGTTGATCTTCCCCGGTGTTGCAGCTGATTATTTTGTGGAAAAGAAGACAGCACACGATGTCAAGATGTTCCATAGGACAGAATCAAGGAAGACTCCAGACTTCCTAAGGTGTCTGCTCTCAGTGCAAGCTCTCTGTCCCCTCAAGCAGGGGCTCTGGAGTAAAGTGAAATGTCACTGGAGTGAAGAATCAAGTATTAACTTCTCTGTGCATCACTGGCCGTGCCTGTAAATAGGAGCTGGCAAATTGTGTGCACCTCTTGGGGTAGAGCAGTACTAAAATACAGAATACTCATCTGTGCACTCGTGGGGAATTTGCCTGCAAAGCACACACAGCTACCATGCAAAAATCAAACACATGGAGGAAAAAATCTGCCTGCTGTGACACACACACTTGAATTCTGCAATCATTCACATGCTTACACATGAGGCAGTTAGAAAGAGAAAGAAAGCTCGGTAAATGTGGGGAGAAAAAAAACTGTAGAAAAAGGAAAAAAAAAAGAAAAATGGGGGGGAAAAAGTGAAGAGGTGGAGAATTCTGAGAAGCAGAGGTGTCCAGTTTGGCTTCAGATACAAAGGGAGCTTTCTAAGCTCCTAACACATGGTTTTTCTAGCAAATACAGTGTTAGCATGGCCATGATTTTTTTCCAAACAAGTCATTCAGTCTGGGAAATGATGAAATTAAATAAATACAAATTTCCTCAAATGCAGTAGACTCATGTAAGTTAATTATAATTAATTTTTAAGTCAGACCAAGTACAACTATTATTCCAAAAGGAGATGTCTGTCATGGACTCCACTAAACTGACACAGAGCTGTGTTAAGGAGCTGGAAAAGTACTGTCAAGAGAAGAAGGAGGAGGAACTTTTTTTTAAATAATTTTATCTATGGTTTCCAGTCCTGCTGTAAATAGGCTGAATAGTGGAAGTGAAATCAATTTCTTTAGTTAGTTTTACAGCCACAGACATTAAGCATCAGACCCCCCTGTGAAGGGCTGGCCTGTGTTCCACCGACTGTGAATCCACTCTGACTTGCACCGAGCACATACTGCAGGGTTGGTCACACGGGAAAGCAGATGGGAGGGGAAAGGAGGGGAAAATAAATTACTTTTATTTGTATTTAATAAAATTTGGCCTACAGGCTCGATGTGACTCAGTGCTGAACATCTGGGATTGATCATAGGATCACAAACCGAGAAGTAGTCATCTGGCTCCTAGAAATAAACACATTCAGTCCCTCTGCCACAACATTACTTTCTTAATGATAAAATGCAACAGCCATTTTAAGTCCTTTTAATATTTTCAGCCACAGTATTTTTAACTTTTTGGTAATTTTTAGTGTTATTTTTCCACATCAGATGACAGTAAATTGCATTTGACCTTGGACTGGTGGCGTTTGGGATTGCCCACGGAACTGATTCACTACTTTCCTTCAAAATTTTCTGGTACAATGGTAGTCTTACAAGTCCACTTTTTGCTAATTCCATTCCTCATGAGCATTATGGGAGCAGCACAGTACCTGATGCAGGATGCAGCCCTGCTGAGCTACATTGACCAGCGTTTCCTGTCTCTGGAGGTATGTGCCTGATGAATCCTTCTGCAGCTCTACCTAACTGCAAAGAGGCTTGAAAATGTGGGATGTTCTGAGCCCAGGACAGTCTGTATGATGGACCAAATCAGGAGGGTAAATTTCCAGCTTTTTCCAATGAATGAGCAAAATTGTTGCTAAAACTTTAACTATGATGATCCCTACTTACCACATCATTTGTTGCAGGATATAATTTCATAATGTTATGTTTTTATTCTGTTTTCACTTTTTTTTTTTATGGCATCAGTTAATTTAGCTAAAAATGCAAAAACTTAAATAGTACTGTCACAGTCCATCCTAAGGAATTGTATAAACATATTGTAACCAGTAGAAATGCTGTCAAGTATTTATTAGCAAGGAGATAGAAATTTATCAGCTGTTTTTCCTGTGTACAGATATGCCTACCTGGAAGGGTAGTTTAAGATGCATTTATGCAAATCAAAAGTGTATCTGCACTTTGAATAAACCCTTAATATCTGGGAGACTGAAATGCAGTCCTTTCAATTCCTTGAATTCCTTTCAATTACTATAAATGCAGCAGTTCTGGCTTTTTCTTTTACAGTAAAAAGTTACCAGTACTGCAAAACATCTCTTCAGTATTGGTGTGCTATAATCATATATTGTTTATCTTAAATTATTGACGTGCGCCTGGCTCCTGACTTGCACTGGCAGACTTTTAGAGAAGCTCTAACTTGCCTGATTTCATGTCCCTTTTTGTACAAAGCCCTCATTAGTCTTATCTTCTCAACACAGAAGGAACAGAAGTATTAGCCTGATATTCTCTTTCCATTTTGTAGGCTGAGATCTAAATTTTCTCTGCCACTCTAGGAGTAACTTCACCTGGCAATTTCTATTCCTTTGGCACCATTAAAAATGAGGTGTGGCATTTGGTGCAAGGGGCACAAAACAAAGAACAGGACAAAGGGTGGCAGGTACTGAAGAAAGCACTTGAAAACATTTTAAATAAAGGTTTTGTAGAAAGTAATTAAGCAGCTTCCTGGGGACTTACGGTCTTGTATCAATGGGGGAGAGAGGAGGCAGCACATAGAAACCACAGCTCACAAAGCAAACCAACCACAACCACCGGGTTCACATGGAACACCATTCATTCAGAAAACTCAGACATTCCCACCTTAAAACAAAACACC
Source organism: Aphelocoma coerulescens (assembly GCF_041296385.1). NCBI lineage: Eukaryota > Metazoa > Chordata > Aves > Passeriformes > Corvidae > Aphelocoma > Aphelocoma coerulescens. The sequence continues at coordinate 12,119,623 of NC_091019.1, forward strand.
TGGAATCTGTGCATGAAGCACCAAATCAGAACACCCAGTCTAGCAGTTAGACCTACCTATTGGGTGTCTGGGCTAAAAGATGCACTCACATTCCTCATCTTCCCCAAGTGGCAGCTGGGCTACTACCTATAAAGCAGCTGCATTGCAGCAGAGAAACCATAATACTTACCTTTGAAAACACTGATAATTTGAATTTAGGTGTAAAGAAATAGGGTTTTTGCTTTGTTCAGTTTTTTGTTTGTTTTGTTTTGTTTTTGGGGTTTTTTGTTGTTGTTGGTTGGGTTTGTTTTTTTGTTGTTGTTGGTTTGGGTTGGTTTTTTTAATACAGCCAATGACTTGAGAAAGAAGAAAAAAAAAGAAACAACCCGAAACTTCCTCAAATATAGCATTTCAGTATTTTCATTTTCACATTTAAATGGGTGAAAAATAGCCACACTAGATTCTGCCTTGGTCAGAAGAGGTGTAGTCATGTGAAATGCTCATGGCTATGGATTTCCTGCAGAAAACTCTTTGAGACTGCTTCACCAGTGGTCCTACAGGAAGGGTGCCAAAAGGTTTCTGGAAATCAAGTCACCAGAGATCATGAGCCCTTTAAGTATCTCTGGCTGCTTCCACCAGAGCACTTTTCCTTCTTTAGGCAGCAAAACAAAGTATCTGGCTGTCAGCAACCAAGTCAAGTTAAAAACACGGGGTTTTGTCCAGACCTGTGAATTTTGTGCCAGTCTCAGAGGTTCTCCTCACACAGGTACCAGCAACAGCCCATTGGGTTGGAATAGATGGGTGCAGGGGGACTGGGAAGGAGGGAACAGCGTGGTTTTTAAAGTAATCATGACTGAGGCTGTAATATACACAGAATATCCACATCTATCCATGTATTTTCTTCCCATGTTCTAACCCAAGAAGAGGCTGGAGAAATGCAACCAAGACATGCTGGAATACGTGGAGGAATTCCGAGACTTTTCCAAGCTGGTGCTGTCCCGCCTGGCAGGGCTGAGCACTGCCAAGGCTGAGGTTAAGAGTGAAGTAGAGAATTTGCTGTCAAGGATTGACCACGCTCAGAGGGACATTGACTATTTTGGATCTGTCACAGATTCCAATGCTTGCATAGAAGTCCACGAAGACCTGGTGAAACAGCAGCTGCTTGAAGAGGCAGAAGAAAAAAAGAGACTTAAACTCATGCTTAATGCAAGTAAGAACAGTTTATTTTTCAGAACTTTGGTGTGAACAAGCTAGACCCCTACCCCATGCTCATACAGGAATACCAGATTTTCATCAGCTATGTGAACACCACAGCTAATTGCAAGGGGGGTTGGGCTGTGGAAATACTAGATTTATAAAAATGATGTATATGCAAAAAAGGTATGGGAGAGGGAGGGAGAAAAATACAATTCAAACATTTACTTTGCAAAAATTTTACTGCATATCAAATTAATCTCTTTGGAAGTTGCTTTTTATTATAAAGTAAGGTAAAATCCTCTGAAGGTGTGGTCTTGCAAAGTCCCAGAAAAACACATTTCTGAGTACTGCAGCTGTACTAAGGAACTAATGGTGGTCTTTGCTTTTTGGATTGGGCAAGGTCAAAACCTCAACTCAAAAGAAAATTCACGAGGCAGTAAAAATACTTAATTCACTTCTACAGTTTGCATCTGCTTTACTGTCCTGCTCTGTCATCCTTCCTCTCCTTGTCCCCTCCTTTTACTTTATCAAGAGAGCACACAGGCTTGTCCATAAGCAAAGCTCAGTTCTGATTTGAAAATTAAGGGTTATGGTACCCAGTATGAAGAATATATGCACAATCTATAATTTTTTTTAAAACAAATGACATTTTATAATTATCTTTACCTTGAAAAGTTTAGGTATGTGTCTAAATTATGTATTATAGACATATTTAAGACAGTCTGTTTTCTTTTCACAGTAGTAAGAAATGAAAAATAAATAATAAGAAATATAAACTTATTTTTTAAAAAGCCAGGTGAAAGAACTTTAGCATTATCAATTATAAAATTGCACTGACTTCAGTAGAATCAGGCTGAATTAATTTTACACATAAGTTTACAATTTCTTCCTTGAGCTTTTCTAGCAAATCAGTATTAAGGCAGATGCTTACAGAGGCAATCACCTATTCTGCTTCTGAGCTCTCCTCGTACTCCACAGTTCAGTGCTCTGAATATCAATAGTTCTGCTTTCCATTTAGAGAACTTTTGAACATTAGGCATTTTTTTCAGAAAGGAAAAAAATCGGGGATTTTTAAATTGACTGCGGTTAGGGCACTTTGAAAATTGTATCTTTCTGAGAGTTTCAGCAAGGGAAAAATTACTTTCCATTTTCCTTTGTTGGAAATTATTACATTTAACTTTATTGTAGCAATTCATAGTAACTTTATTTTCAATTTGATCTCTACTGTCAGTACTAGTCAGATGCTTTTCCCATTGAATTTAATGGCAAAAGTAGTCCCTGTGTAGATTTTACAGCACTTAGAAAAAGTAGAAAGACCCTCAGCTCTAGCAAATAGCAGCTCTGCTTCTCTGCTGTCATGTCTTAACCAGAATCTGTGATTGTTTTTGCTGAGTCACTTCAAAAATCTAGCAGAAAAGAGGTTTTTTAAGTCCAGCTTTGTTACTGGGTCTGGCTCAAGTTTGCACCAAAGACAACAATCAAGCAGAATCACTGCTTTTATATGCAGTAGCTTATATTGCAGTAGCTTACTGAACTTCTAGAGTATTTCCATGAAAATTCCACATTTCTTATCCATGTAGCTGTACAGACCACTGTTGATCCTGCCTGTACATTAGCTGCATCCTGCTTTGGGTAGAAAATGTGACATTGTCTTCTGCACATTTTTGTTTACTGTGAATTTCTCAGTCTTCCTCCAAGCTGTTATAAAAACCAAAGAGAGTTAAAAATCTTCTCTGAAGAAGAGAGACACTGTCCACAGATTTCAGACAATAATCTGGTTATTTCCCCTGCAGAGGAAAATGCTTCTAAGGCTTCCTAGACTTTTTGATTCAGCAGCTTTAATTTTTTTTAACCTATCTAATCAATAAATGTTAGATTTGAGAAAGCTGTTGTGGCTGTCTCAGGGAAAGTGCTTCCAGAGTGAGAACTCCCAGGAAAAACAAAATCCATGCTGTAGCAGCAATATCCAACAGCTTTGATTAGAGGGTATCAGCACACACAAATGACATAAAGATTGCTTTCTACAGGCAACTGGAATCTTGCCAGTGACTTCAGTAGGTTCATATCAGGCCAGACAGGGGGCTGGTTTTGCTTTCTCTGTTTCATCTGCTGCCAGAACTTCCTGCCTTAGAGCTTTGTTTGTCCTGTTTACTGAAATGGCCACACTCCACTGAAAGCAATTCTTTAAACTTCAAATGCTGTGCCTCGTAATTTATGAGTGCCTTTGGGAAACAAGCTTGCTAATATGCTTTGCAATAGTTTTTCCTAGAAAGGAAAAACTTGCTTGATAAAGATCTTAGAGTCTAAATGCCTGAGTCCTCACAGGCTTGGTGCTGTCTGGTCTGAAACATCCCTGCAGAGTGCACACAAAATGTAATGAAGCCAAAGCTGTGACTTGCTCTCTGCTGATGCCAATTTTAACCTATAGTGAGGTAAACAGCTGTGTGGTTTCACCAGCCATGCTCCTGGCACAGGAATTGATAGCAGACATCACACCAGCTCTTTGAAAGCCACCTTAGTGCATGCACATCCCTGGTTTTGTGATCTATATTTAGTTTTATTTCCTTTGTGTGCAGGTGTTGGGAAAGGGGATGGGAAGATAGCCCAGTGTTTTGACTTTCTGCTATGCTGATCTATTTTTATTTCTATTTATACTATAAATGCATAAGAAGAGGCTACCTGAGGATAAGACCAGTCCTGAAATAAAAATACTACACATGTAGCCTATCAGGATAATGGATTTTAATTCATATGCCTCCAACAAGAAATAAATTTGATTCCTTTACTAAGGAATCTAAACCAGAAGTTGATCTAAACCAGAAGTCAGTTCTCTGGAGTAAAAATTATAGCCCTGTAAATGGACCACCAAGAATAATCACAAAATCACTAACTGTGCTCTTGGTCTCCTCTCAGGCACACAAATATCCAAACCCCTTTTGGATAACACTGGTGTAATAGAACAGAACCCAACACTCCATAGGTGAAGATAACATAGTTTATATATCATATAACACTGTTTTCAGCACTATTTACCATAGCCACACTGCTGACACCTTTACTGATTTATTGACTCTGGCCTTAAAGAGGAATTAAAAAGAAACTAAATAATTCAAAGAAAAGAAACTAAAAAATTTACGGATATTCTAATTTTTTTTTGTCTTTGGGTGTTTCTTGCAGGTTGTGACCGCGTGCTTGCAGGTATTAAGTCCCTAAAGGTAGTTAAGAAGACTGGAGGAAAGCATGGCTCTTGGATGAAAGATCCTGGCAAAAAGCACACAAAGATTTATTTATTAAGTGGCTCTGTAAATAATATGATTTTGGAATTTGCAAATATCATGACTTTCATGGAAAACAATCACACACGGAAGGCTCGCACAATCCCCTTGCCATTGCCCTGGGAAGGAACTGGCCACGTCATCTATCAGGGTTTCCTCTTCTACCACAGATACGGTTCCTTAAATGAGATCATTAAATTCAATATCCAGAGAAGAAATGTAGCTGACCAAATGCTGCTGCCAGGGGCTGGAAGGATTCCTGCCTACCAGCTCTCTCCACAGACAAAAATAGACCTGGCTGTTGATGAGCAGGGGCTGTGGGCACTCCATGCAGAACCAGAGACCGGGGGAAACATCGTCATCACCAAAATCAACCACGTAACCATGGCTGTGGAGCACTCCTGGGACACCCCCTGCAGCAGCAAGGATGCTGAGGCAGCTTTCATGGCCTGCAACACACTCCACGTGGTCTACAACTCTCCTTCTGGAGGCACCTCCCGCATCCAGTGTATTTATGATGTTTTGGATGCCCTAAATACTTACATGAACCCAGGACTGCACTTCCCCAAACGCCAGGGGAGCCATTCCACCGTACACTACAATCCTAAGGAGAAGCAGCTCTTTGCCTGGGGTGATGGATCCCAGATCATTTACAAGCTTCACACAGAGCAAAAGGTTTAGAATATTTAGCAGCTTCTTAAATAGACTTTGAAGCCACCAGTCCCAGGTCAACATAGCCATTAATGTGTATTAAAATTACACTATTCCCATCTGTTACAACTTTCATCTCTTTTGCTTAACTTAAGGCTTACCTACCACAGTAATCTTAAATTAATGTCCAATAAAAATATGTGAAGACTCCATTAATATAAATTACACGATGACTAAATACCACACATGTACAACCCCCTCACACACACAAATTAGTCTTAAATTTTAAGGTTAATTAAAAAAAGAATAACCCATTTCTGACAAGTTCTCTTCCTATTGAAACTATATTTTCTGCTCCAGTGCCATGGAAATCAAACAAGAAATCCTTCCTGTCCAAAACACAGTCTGACAACCTTCACAGCTCTGAAGATCACTGTAGAAAGCCTTCTAGTAAGCAATATAAAAATCACATGCTTCCAGAGAAATTAGATAGAAGTTTTAACAGGAGAGGTTTATCATACCACAAAGCATAGGAATATACAAACATGGTTTATACTTAACATAAAACTCTCATACATCGCATCAAGGCTACTCCTAATCATTGAACTTCTAGAGCATTTCCATGAAAATTCCACATTTCTTATCCATGTAGCTGGACAGACCACTGTTAATCCTGCCAGTACATTAGCTGCAGCCAAATATTCACCTTTATCAGCTTCAAGTTGTCACTTCTCACTATTTTTTGAATGCATCACTGTTTGTGTGCCAGAAGGAATGTTTCTGGGTGAAGTGTTCTCTAGTATACACTACTTTTAAAGGTTTTACATGTCACTTTTGGGTGTTTTTCTCATTAGTTCTCTTTCAGCATCTACTTTTGAGGCATTTTCCCCAATGCTCCAAGTCACTTCCATTGATTATAGCAGAATCTTTCTCATCCTATCCTCCAGCTCCTGGAAAAGGTGGCTCAGAGGAGCACAAGAGTGCAGGTGAGGGCATGGCACTTCTCAGTACTGGGTTTGCGAGTCACAGATAAACTCCAGGTATTTTGTTTCAAAAATAATCTTTAAAATGTTAAATAATGTTTAAAAAAAAAAAAAGGCTTTTAGTGTGAAATACAGGTACAGACTGTATTTTTAAAATTATTTTAAGGACAACTGCATTTCTGTCTAACAGCAAACAAACAAACAAACACACCAAAAAAATCCCCCCAGGAAAACCACAAATAATGGTACTTGAAAAGTGATCCACAGCTGTTCCTACAGAAAGCCCATTTTGTTCATTACACTGAAAGAGCTGTTGTTCTGCTTAAAAACAGCATCCACAGAAGAGCCAGACATCAGGGAATGATTTTGAAAAGGAGTTCCAGAATAAAATTAAGAGTGTATAGGCTGCTGGGCTGCAACAGTGATACTTTGCCTTTAGCAAAAGAAACTATCTCATTCTAAGCAGGCTTGATGACTAGAGCATTGTTTCAGTGTTACAGCAGACATAGGATGCACAGCTAAAGACGTCCTCAGGCTGGAAGGAAGGTGGGCTGGCACTGGTTTCCTGTGTGATCGTGGGTTAAAGGCAGTATTTGGCTGTTTATTCCTTGTCTGTAAAATTACAAACCTGTAAATGCAAAATGGCATCATCCACCTTTGGAACACTTTTACTGGAAAGGATGTGTAATTCTCTTTATTTAAGAAATAAAGTCTTTGGATGTAAATATGGATTGAGTCTGCTCTTTAGAAAAAGCGTTCTTGAGATGTGCTTTGTGCCACAATACAACACAACGGAGGAAGCCTGTGTCACTATTCTGTATACAGATTCTAATGTGCAATCCTCAAAAGTTCAGGCAGGGTCTTCGCTGGGCCTTGCTGCCCTGGAAACCCGAAATTTGTAATGAATTAAAGCCCAAGAGTGAGAGAAGCACCCAGACATCCCACCAGCAGGAAAGGGATCAAGCACAAGAGCTCCCAGCACTCCACAAAAGCACTGCTCGTTGTCAAATGCTGCGTGGGCCCTGCTTCCCATCCCCTGGCTCTGTCCCAGCAGCATGAGGAGATTCAATGTCCTCTGCATGGAGCCCCAAGGGAGAGGGGAGGGACAGGAACTGGCATCCTTTGAGCCACTGTGCCAGCACCACACAAGGAGCTTGTGGGAGGCCGCTGAGGAAAGTTCTTGGGCCCTGGAGGCTGGGGGAGGGGGAAGCTCTTTTCAGTCTGAGGTTCACTTTTGCTCTATTTTATAGTTTTAAGATGAACTTTTGAGCTGCTTTCATTTTTCTTAATCCCCATGGATATTTTAGTGTTGCTGTCTAACACGAAGTACAGTCCCATTCCTGCGTTCATCTGGGAGTTTCACCACGTACATTTCACCTTGGCTGTGACAAAGAGCAACTTACAACACTTCAGTATTGCTCACACTCTTCCTGGAGCACAACATAGATTAGGCTACAGGTCCTGCATCACGGAATAAGCTGGGAAATGGGCTGTGAGTTGGGGTAGAATACGAATTTTGTGGACTGTAGTGGCAACTTGGGTTTACAGCAGCAGTGACACAGTTGAGAGACTCATGCCTGTGAATATGGTCTGCTCTGCTGATCAATTGTAAGAAAAAGATGGCAGGCATTCTCCTCCAGCTTCCTGGTAATCTCTTAAATATATATGCTTTGATTTAATTTTCGTAACTGATAGCACGCAAGCAGATACTTTTGTGATTGTCAGAAGAGACATTTGGTTAACTCCCAGATGACAAAGGGCAAAAATAAGGACTGTCTATTCAGAAACAGAGAGGAAAGAATGACAAATATCTGAAGAGAATAATCTGCTCCAAGAAAGCAGTCTCCAAAAAGCAAGGACAAAGGACTGTCAGGAGGCAGCAGTTAGCCATGACAAGACTGCATGAAAGAAGGCATTGACTTCCAGTTCAGGTAGATGATATGATTGTTACCATGGAAATGGAATTGGTACAAGGAGATGAACACAGATGAGTCTTCATCAGGAACAAAAAACACAAATGAGTTTATGACCTCTAGCTTCACTATCTAGATAACATCCATTACTATCCTTGTTATCCAAGTCCTTTTATGCCACACTTTCTCCATGTGCTCATTTCATCTGAACCACTGTGCTTATTTCATGTGAACCACTGGCTTTTTGCTATTTCATGTTCAGCCCCTCCTCTGGGGTTGCCTGTCTTGCTTTGCAGCAGCTCGCAGCGGGGAATTCAATGCCCTCTGCTCTGACAGCAGGATCATCATCCTCCTAACAAAAGCAGCCCTCCTCAGTGCTTTGCCTGTGACGAAGGTCCCTCACCTCTTCACTGATACTACACTCACCTCATCCATTTCCTGCATTGATTCATGCCTGCCCCTTCCCATGGTGAGAGCAGGCTCCTCATTTTCCATGCCCTCCATTCTTTCTGCCATCTCTTCTGCAGAAAGGTTTCTCGGGGCAGAGTAATCTACAATGATTATGTCCTGTTTGCACTTGAAGCGATCAGAATTATCATAGACAGAAAGGTTTTCAGCTTTCTCTGGCTTACTGACACCCGTGTGATGAATTTAAGCTTTCTGAACGACTGTGTGCTTTCTTGTTTGGATTTTGTGGATGCCAAGGATCTGCAATTGCTAAAAGCAATTTACCAGTAGAGCAGAGTTTGATGCTAGGAGCATGGTGTAAATCCTGCCAGTTTAACTAGGTTTATTTTTACAGTGCCCATCAAAGACAAGCTTGTTTATCAGAAAATAATCTTCCTACCTCTTTTTCTTCTTCATTCCTACCTGACTGGATCTGGAGGGTGAGAGCCCCTTTTAGCATTCATACAAGCAGCCACCATATCAGAAAAACACACACTACATGTTTCTTACAGATGGGTTTATCACTAAAAAATGCAACTGTTGCCTGCCTGCTGTCACCCTGCTCTGTCACAGCCCATGTTTTTCCCCCTGTGCTGTCTCCCACCCAGTTGCAAGGCACAGCTGCAGAGACGTGCATGGAAGCTCAGTAAAGAAACTGCAGAACCAAAACCAATAAAGCACAGCTCTCCTAATACCAAAGAAATGGCTCCTCCTGAAGGCAGAAATCAGGATCTGTGGCTTTTTAAGTGGTCTGAATTTTTCATGGGTTTGCATTGCATGTGAGAAAATAACATTTTATTACACTGCCACCATATCACGCCCTGAGCCCAGAAAAGGGAACATACAGAATCCCAGAATCAGTAAAGTTGGAAAGGACCTCTGAGATCATGGAGACCGAACTTTGACTGGACACCACAGTGTCAGCCAGACCATGGCACTGACTGCCACATCCAGTCCTTCCTTAAATACCCCCAGGGATGGTGACTCCAGCACCTCCCTGGGCAGCCCCTTCCAGTGTCTAATCACCTTTCTGTTGGTGATATCTGGATATTGATCAGTCTTCTTTCCTGCTGTTCATGCAGACAGCATAAACCATGAGTTTAATTTGTCTTGGAATTTATTATTGCAAAATATTTCAAAAACCCTTGTTATTTTAAATCCCTTTTAAAAATAATTTTGAACAAGTAAAACCTTTATGTGGAAAAGGTAAATAAAAAAAGCCATTAACTGCTCCCTATGGAATTGTCATATTTATTGCAGATGACCACCTGCTTCTCCTTCTTATTTAGGGCTGACTTCTCTGTGGGACTGACACCATCCAGTGAGTCAGTCCGTAGTCCATGAACACAGGACTGGGGCTTTTCAAACTGTTTCTTCAGAGTAGGAGGACAAGGAAAAAAATATCTGTGGAAAATGTTTTATTTTATAAACCTTTAAAAGTATCTCAAAAAGTAAATACTTCTGAGGTGGCTGATTTTTGAGACTTCCTAGTAGACTCTGACCTGGTTTTCTATTTCCCAGTATTATCTTCATCCAACTAATCTGAAAACTAATGCTGAAAGATCCAGAACTTTTGGGAAATACCCACTGTAGAATGTGTTGGGACTACATCTGCCTGTAAACTCCACCTATGTTAAATAACCTCCATACTCTTGTGTAGGTAATTTCTGGCCTTGGGTAGGGAAAAAACATGTTTGTTTTTAGCTGTAACACTCATTTGAATTCAAAACACAGCCATAGCCATACAAAGCTGTGCTGTCATTCCTGACTTTACCAGATCAGGAGGCATTTTCAGGCTGTAATTTTTCTTTAAACTGTGAGCTCAAAGACGTGGTACACAGTGAGGTATATTCCCCTCACCCAGTCATGAAGAGGACAGTGGGATCTCCAATGAACACAGACCAAACAGAAAGTCCATTATTTGCTGCCTTGGATCCTTGCAATCAAACCATCACGTCCAGTTTTTGTTGAAGATTCAATTTTTGGCCTACTCATTTCTACCAAAATTAATCTGAAAAATGGTCAGAAAAAAATGGGAGATAATTCAGTAAGGGCAAGAGCAAAGAACTGTGCTTAGGCAGGAATGATTTTTACAATTAGCACCCCAAGCTTCAAATATGTAAAAGCAGATATTGTAATATTGCAAAGCAGAAGAGAAGAGTCTGCTCCCCATATCACCAATGGACAGAAATAATTCAAACTGCAGTCAGGTTAGATGTCAGACAATTCTCTGACTACAAGGCTATGGAGCCTTGGCACAGAACTTTTTACCTCAGAAATTTCCAGTGACAGAGGACTAACAATTTCCACTGTCAGCAACAATGTTTGTTGGAGCAACCTTGCACTTTGGCAGGGGATTGATCAGACAGCAGTTACCTGCAGAGAGGGAGACCGGTCTCTGGGGCACAATCTGAGCCATCCTGGGATGTTAACTGAGAAAAATGAACTTATTATCAAGTGTCTATTTCCTCACTAGGAATCTGTGCCCCTCCTGGAAACTGGAGAAGCTCCAAAACTGACAAAAATCACTCAACTAGACCAACCTTTCTGTATTTGTACATGGGACACTCTGTGTGATGTTGAATTCATTTGCCTTGAAATATGATTGGCATAAAACCATTGAATAATGGATCATTTTATAATTCTAAATTCTCTTTGTCCCTGTTTGTGATACATGAGGTTAGAAATAATATTTTCATTAGGATGTCCAAGTAAAGATGATTTTGATAGAGGATTGTTACACTAGATTGTTCTGTGACCTCAAAGTTAGTCATAATTTTCTTATTCTTAATTAACTGGAAAAGGAAAGAATCCAACATGTGAACACTAATTGCTAATGCAATTAGTTAGATCATGAACTTCTTATATATTTATCTATTATCCAAATAATTTTTTATAAGTAATCCTCTATATAGTATTTTTGGACTGATCTTATATTTTGTACTTCTCATATAATTCCTGAAACTATCTGTAATCATTAACAAATATCCAGACAGAATTAAGTGCTTTTGTGGGGTTTTTAAATACAGATTTTTCAGACTATTTTATTTAAACAACACATGTGCTTTATCAAGATACTTAGTTTAAACAATGCATATGACCAACTGCTTTTTCTTTTAAAGGCCCAGTCTTATAGTACTGGCATTATCACTGTCCATTTTCTTCAGCTGAGGATTAGAAGATAAAGTGTCAACATAATTTCCTGTGCCCATCCTCAATTTGAAATCAATATCTGTTCCATGCAGACGGATGGCTTAGGAGAGCTACAAAGATTTACTTTGGCTTTATGCTCACAGTGCATTTTTCCAAAAGTGATTTTAATGTGTCTGCAAGCTGCATCCTGCTTTAATGCCAGCTCTCCAGTGCCACATGTACAGCTGCTAAAAACAGCTTTGGCAAAAAAAGGTACAAAACCTGAGCTCTTCTTTATACAGATCCCAAAACATGAGGAAAGCATCTAAAATCAGATATTTCAGTCCCAGAGGCAATCACCTCTGAAGAGTGTGCAGAACTCATATCACAGTGGAAAACATAACCTCCTATGAGGATCTCTAAAAAGTTCTATTTCAGCAATCTTTTTTAGAAAAAAAAAAAAATTTTGCTGAATGCTATGAATTGTGTGTTTATTCCCCCATTTTGAGAGCTAGTGAGTACACCCAGAAAAAAATGCATTTCCTATTCAATTGTTTGGCCATAAAATGCAAACATAAATTTTCAGGATTAATGACAGCAGTAAAGTCAAAATGTCTGCTCTAAGTTTAAAGAACTTGCATGCAAACAAACTGAAACAACCTCCAGGCTACCCTGAATCCTCTTTTTCCCCCATGGCATTGGTATAATAAGAAAAATAACATATTTGCATTCTCGTTGCATATTTGTTACCACTACATTCCTGGTCAGTCTTGTAAACAAATAACTTCTTATTAAATTTCAAAGAAATATGTAAGTTATGGTTGGTAACTAATGAGGGTATAGAATCATCAAGGCTGGAAGAGACCTCCAAGGTCATCAAGTCTGACCTTTGGCCAAACACTGCCATGTCAACTAAACCACAGCACTAAGTGCCAGCTCTACTCCTTCTTTGATCACCTCCAGGGATGGTGACTCCACCACTTCCCTGGGCAGCCCCTTCCAATGCTTACCCACTCTTTCAGTGAAGAAATTTTCCTAATATTCGACCTGAACCTCCCCAGGTGCAACTTGAGGCAGTTTCCTCTTCTCCTTTTGCTAGTCACCTGGGAGAAGAGGCCAATCCCCACCTGGCTACAGCCTCCTGTCAGGCAATTGTAGAGAGCAATAAGATCTCCCTGAGTGTTCTCTTTATTAGGCTAAATGCCCCCAGCTCCCTCAGCTGCTCCTCACAGGACTCTCCAGACCCTTCTCCAGCTCCACTGCCCATGTCTGGACTCACTCCAACACCTCAGAGTCCCTCCTGTAGCACGGGGCCCAGAACTTCAAATATACACTTACACTAAATCTTTTCCTTATCAAGTTTTTACTTAAAGCAATGTTTGTTTCAATAACCAGTAAGTATGAAGATTCTATTTTTTTCTATCCAGGCAATTCAAGATATGTTGGCAATGGTTATATACATTTGTGTTTATGTTTTGATGCTTTAAAAACCAAAGAAATCTAATTTTTTTTTACAGGAAAACTTTTGAGTTTTCCCCACCCACCTTCTGCAATGTAAACCTCCATAGATTTATCAGTCAGAGCACAGAACTGAAGTCCAGCTGGCAAAATTAAGCTGCATTTTTCTGACTAGATATGATTTTGCTGACTCCCTCTAATGGAACCAGAGGGCAAGGAAGGTGCTGCTTGTCATGTCCACAAACAAACTTTGTGGTGAAGTATTTATGTTAACATTGTCTGATACAACTCACAACATCAAATTAACTTCAACATTGTAAATATCAGTACTCATAAACATTGCTTTTCATTTCACCCCTGTTTGTGTCCAAACTAAAAGAATTTGTTGGGCTATTTGGTGAGGAAATAAAACATCACATGACTGACTGACCAGAAAAACAGCAAGGAATGCTCATAAACAAGATATGAATACTTTTTAAAAGGAATGTGGTATGTACACAGAAAGAGGATCCTAATATCTGACAATGCACAAGCAAAGCAAAGCAGAAGCTGAATTCCTGTCCTTACTCATTCCATTACTTCAAGGAAACAAATATTTCATCTGTGTACAACTGCACTGGGTAAAGTCAGTGGTTTAGGTTCACCATGAATGGTGCACTAGGCTTTAAGAACAAAGGAGATTTTTAAAGGAGCCTGGAAAAAGTGAACATCTTCCTAAATATTTCAGCTAAAAATCGCAGAAGAAATCTTAAGATCTTAACAGCAGACAAAAATCATTCACAATAGCAACAATTGAAACATATCTGAGGCTGAATTCACGAGCCACAACTCAGATCTGGAGCAGAAAGCCACTGTCTAAATCTATAGTTACGGCAGAAATACAGCCATTATCATACCAGCAAGTTTTTGATACTGAGGGATTTCTTTTGGCTGGACATAAATTCATACTAGGAAGAAAATAAGGGTGATTATAAGTATGGGAAAAAAATCTAGTTCTATATCGAGAGCTACTAAAACAAATATCAGAACCACAATAAAGATGACTGACCATAATTATTTCCTGTCCAGAGAGAATTCTGTGGGAGATAGAATCCCTTAATTATTTATTAATATTACAAGTCAAAGACAGAGTACATTAAGAAGCTGCAAAGAATAAAATATGCATTGTGATAACACACAATAACAAATACATCTTGAATTTAAGATTAGATCTGTGCAAAGAAAATTAAACTGCAGATTACCTGAAAAGGCTTGCTAACTGCCCAAATGTAAAAACTTACAGTGATCATAAATATCTTTTTCTATGACTAATTCTGGTTTTATTTGAATTAACAGAAAGTATAGCAAAGCACAGAAGCAAAGTTTCAGAGTTTTCAAACAGAGACAAGTTTATTTAGAGGCTTACATAGCTGCAATCAGCGTGAAATCACAAGAGGATTTGGAGGTCAGTGGCAGTGAAACACAGGTGTTCTCAGTCAAAGAAAACTCCTGGAGCTGTGGCACTGAGATCAAGCTAAACACAACCCTTCTGAGAGAGCTTGTGCTGGAATTAACTTGGTTTCCCACCAGCTCCAGTCCCAAGGTGGTAAAATGTGCATGAAGGCTTTACAGGTTCTACCCCCTAGTTGTAGTCCAGTTTCTATGCTAGTTAATTTTAAAAAACTAAAAATATCAGGAGCCATTTTCCTGGTTATTTCTAAACTGTGATGAAAGTGTAGTGACCAGGATATGGACAGACATCTACAAAACATGTTTACAGCTCAAAGGCAGGGCAGAGAGAAGAGACCCTTTAGACTTAAGAAAAAAACCCGAAGAAGCAAACTCTAAGAGTGAAGAACTGCTGAAAACCTGCAGCCTGTTGGATAAAAAACAGGTCTTAGGTGTTAGATGAAGTATCAGAAAAACACCAAGTTTATCTCTGAAGGTAGAGAGAGGAACAAAGGAAACGGGGAAATGGCTAAAATGCAGATTACAGAAAGAGTCGAGAAGGGTTTTTTGACAGGAAACCTGTACTGTGCAAAACCAGGTCACATGTCCCCAGGGAACCTGTAAATCCAGGAATTCCCATTGATTTGTCAATCAGGGTCAATTACTCACAATTTCCAGGCCATGCAAGCTCTGCTACACCCATGTAGGTTATCAGCTACTGGGTCCAAGGCAAGAACTAGAGATAGGGAACTGCTGCTTTTTCTCTTGTTGGGGGCTTGGGGCTGAGATTTTCAGCGGAATTTTTTCTGCAATAGCCCTTAATGACTGCTCTCAGACTGACACTTAAGACAATTTTAAGATGTAAATCAGCAGAGACTCAGTTACACAACTGAACACCAGCCCACTCTTTAATCTCCACAGAAAGCACCATTCATCCCCTGTGAAATCACATCTTAGCAAAGAGCAGAAAACACCAAAGCAGAGCTGACCAGTAAACAAACCCAGAGCTCCGGCGTGTGACCGAGCTCCTGCCTATCAGCTGAGTCACAGGAGCTGACCTTGTCTGCTCTGCCTAATGTCGGGGTTAGATGAAAGTGGCTTAGGCTAATCTTCCCTGCCTGGGAGCGGGGACAAGTCCCACCGCACAGCTCTTTGCTGCAGCTGAGCCAGCGCAGGCTGTTCTCCTCCATCAGGCTCAATCACAGCACCAAAGGGCATCGGCCGGAGCTGCCCCAGCTCTGCCCCCGAAGCAGAAGTGAAGGCATGACTTACTGCATCTGCATGTATGGCTGCGAGAAAGAGGGCTGTGTGACGGCAACCATCACCCTCACACACAGAAATAATCAAGGACATCATCTGGGACAAAGAGTACACAGAGGCCCAGCTTGCCTCCTGCCTCAAAGCTTGCAGGTAAGCTGGGCTTGGAGTTTTCCTGCTGTTATGGGCTCTCCTAATGTTTGAAGGTACAATAAGAGATACCTTTAAAAAAATATTCTGGCTGGAAGATTTCTTGAGGAGATAACATGACAATAGGTACTTTTCAGTCAAGAAACAGCTTAATAACCCCTTACGTAGCTCACAAGACTTTCTAGCATGGTTTTATTTTTTCCCTGCAACAATTTTAGACGTTTGTCAAATCCCCCAGTGTTGCGACTGAAACAAATCCCCTGACTCAACATTGCCTCATGGAAGGAGGTGGAACGCCAGCTTATCTGGGACCGAGTTCTCTACACAAATACATGCAGCAGCACACAGAAAAAACTCCGTATTTCCTGAGCTGCAATGAGAAGGCCTTTGCTGACAGTGAGAGCAAATGCAGATGTTATAAACAGCTGTGCCCTCCTGAAAAGACTGCAGCTGCCCCCCATCAGCTCTTCATTTACTAAGGCACGCTTGGTAACCCCAGAATTTATAAAATACCTCAGCACGGGGAGGCTGGGTTTACGTGGGAGCCAAGAACGCTCCATCCCAAAAACTCTCAGGGTGACTCGCGTGTGATTTAAAAGCTGAACACGAGATGGCGCCAAGTCCTTGTACCAGCTCCACCAAAATTTGGGCAGCTCCACCTGTCTCAGGTGCGATTCCTATTACAGCAAGGGGCCACATCAATGGCTTGTTTAAGGGTCTTTTAAAATGCTGAACGAAAGTCACGATACGTTCCTGAAAGGCTTTTTCAAGGACTGCATGTGTCAATGAAAGCTTCTGGAATAAAAAGATTGGGGGGAAAAAACGCAAAACCGTTCAACAAGTGTAGTTCTCTCTGGCAAAACTATCTCCATATTAAGGAATTTTTTTAAAGTGTATTACATCTGTCCTAGTAAGAAGACCTTTATATCAGATATTCTGCTAGATTATGACGGGGGAAAAAAAAAAGTTCTGTTTTCATATCAAGTAGCTGTAGCTATCCTGCAAAACCTGTTTTCTATTTCTCAATTTTCTATTTTCTAAATCCAGAATTTCTACTTTTATGTAGAGGCAAAACATCTTTATTCAAACTCTCAACTTGAATGTCTCAAATTAATTGCACCAAATAAAATAAACCAGAGGCATATCTTAACAAGAAAAGAAAAGAAAAGAAAAGAAAAGAAAAGAAAAGAAAAGAAAAGAAAAGAAAAGAAAAGAAAAGAAAAGAAAAGAAAAGAAAAGAAAAGCACACAGGTTAAAAAAAGTTTTCAAAGGGCAAGAGAAGGTTGTGCACCTTACTGGAAACTGGTGACATGGCTGGCTACAAATCTCTGCTAAAGATAAGACAGGCTACATGAAAGAAAATCCCTGAACATTCCAGTGGGTCGTGTTTTTTCAAAAACAAGAGATTACACAGTATTGCAGCTTTCACAATGTTTATTATTATTAATTTCTCAATGTTTATTATTTACACAATGTTTATTGTGTTAATGCTGGTGTTTCACAGCCTGCAGTCTATGAGGACTGTGATTTGGGGGGAGCAACGAAACCACACTGTGACAAACCTTTGTTGTAGTCTTGGAGTAAAGATTTGATAAAGAAGGATGTGAGATCTTCTGGGAATTCTTGAGCAAATTGATACTAAAATATCCGAGTGGTTGGGACTGAATTTTAGACTACTTTAGTTGCAGCTAATTTATTCTCCTTTATAAACAGGAAAATTACAGCTTCATAAAAAACCTCTCAGAAAATATAACAGCAATTTGGAACATACTGCAAATTGATGTATCAAAGCACAAGTTCTTTTTCCTGCCTTAGAACCACGAGTTTCTATCCAGGGAGCACAGCCATTTAGAGCCTTCACCTAAGAGTCTGCTTTGGCCCTTGCCCTTCAGGGACTATGATCCATTTTGCCACTTTTCTGCACAATCCAGCAAAGGGGCAAGCAGTACAAAGAAAGAACCCCTGGATGCACAAGCCTGAGCACCATTCAGGCACACTTGCAGGATCAGGAATCTGGCCTGAACTAAAACCCAGGGCCTCCCAGCACTGTCAAAGTGACCCATAATGTGACTGTGACACTGAGAAGAGAAACTTGGTCAGTTCTGCTCAGTAAGTTTTAGCAACATAAAAATAAACCCTGATGATTATATCTCATTAGGATAAACAGTGGGATCTCACATGTAGGATGTCACAGATAACTATGTCTTTTGAGATTGGAAGAAATGATGATCAAGGATGGCCAGTAAAGGCATGTCCAGCAGTGCTCTGCTTTGGGGCTCCTAACTTGTTTTTCTCATAGGTCTTTTCCGAGAAGGATGATTCTGCTCTCCCTGAATAAACTCCATTGTTACATAAGAGAGGCGAAGACTTAACACAATGCCAGCTTTGTGACAGTCATGGGTCTGCACCACTGCAGCTAAGACACAAACCACTCTCATTGAAGGGGCACTTCTGGAATGGTAATTAGCCAGGAGGCCAGGACAGCTGAGGGAGTGCCCCTGGAACCCACTATGCTGAGAGGTGCAGAATTAACTCACTTATTATAATGATATTAAACAGGATAGACAAGACCAACAGGCTAAAGGGAGCCCAGAATTAGGATTCTCTCTGCTTTCTGGTGGTGCAGTAGCATTATGTTAAACAGTAGAGAAACAGAGCTGTAAAATCATGACCCATGAACAGACAGGGGCTTGTGTTCTGTGCTCAGCCTCCCTCCGCTCCTGCCTGCGCTTCCCAAGGGAGTGGCAGTAATTGCAGAGCCTCTCCATTCCAGGCCCTTCCCGTGCACAGCACTGGGGCAAGGCCATGCTCGCCTTCCTGTGCACTGCCTGACACTGGAGAACAGCATGTACCAGCAGGGGCCTGGCAATTCCAGGTCAGGAATAAACAAGACAGGAGGCAACAACCCTACACAGCCATAACAGAGTAAATGAGGTCCCGGGTGCTGCTTCCATCATGTGGAAAGTTGTCCAGACACCTGTCTTAGACCTCCAGTGAGCTGGGAAAAAGGAGGGCTGTTTTCAACCAAGAGTTGAAAGGAGTCCCAGCTTTGCCCAAACTGTTCTGAATTCCACTGACTCTTTCCCAAATGGTTTAATGATACTCAACAAGCAGTGCTGCACAATAATTTCTGGTATCTGTATTATGAAAGATGAAAATGGTATCAACCACTGTTATTTTCACCACTCCTCTACGTGACCTATTTAAGATGACTACCTCAAAGCTGAGAGAAAACACAAGAAACATTCAAAAGCTGAATTAATACACAGCCAATGGATTCTTGCCAGTTTAAATTATTCTTTAGCGTGTTCAGAGATGTTTCAAAGGCGTTCTACTTCACTTCCCGTTTTCTCCCTCTCCCACTTTGGGCATGTCTGCTCTGTATGTGAGGTCCCAATCTTTATCTAGAATATCTGGCATGTGATTCATAGCCTTGGTGTTACATGCAAGTTTAAAGCAAAACTGGAATAATATATAATTCTTCCCAAGGTCAGAGAGCAGCTCAGCTGGTAATAGGGAACAAGTTTTAATACCCCAAATACACTGGAAGCTTACTCTAGGCAAAAAGAAATTCCAAAACTGAGGAGAAGTGTTATAAGTCACAAAATTACATTTTAAAAAGTGTGTATTAATGCTTAAACGCTTGAGGTGAAAGACAGCATCATCACAGAAGAAGACAGCAAACTGTGGTGGTTGAAATGTAACCACTCCACAAAGAGTGAAAAGTGTGTGTTAATTACATTGCATATGTGTCTGGAATCTCTTTATCTCACTTTCTGCTAAGTAGTTACTTTTGTTTAGCCAGCTCCATAGAAAACTGACATCATCAGAAGCACTCAGTGCTGCTGTGAAAGAGCTGTGCCAGTACAGCCCAGGTGACCCGTTTGGTCAACAGAAACCCCTTATCGGATTTCTGCTCAGCCAGGCACCCCAAGTGACCAGCGAACTCCCAATGACCAAATCCCGCAGCACTTTTCGTATTGCTGCGAGTGGTCCTGGAATCTCTAGAGACTAAAGAAAAACCTACACTTCATGAATGTGGTCTTGTTTGACGTTTGTGTACTTGGAGTCTTCCTCCAAGTTATTTTGCAAGGGATTTTTTGCAGTCGTAAACAGAGCATTAGAGGCTGATTTCTAAGCAGTAGTCAACGGGGGGGGGGGGTGATATGAAATAGTTGTAACAACATAAACGTCCTATGCTGTTATTTTACTAGTAGAATTAAAGTAGGCAAGACTTTAATTCTATTTTAAGTAGCGCTTTAAGTATAGAAATATCTGATTTTTAAATCTTTGGAGTAGTTAGTGTTTTTCTCAGTCAATAATATGACGTCTGTGTTAACCTGTAAAGCCCCTGGCATGTAGGAATACGCACAGAAAAATTCGCGTGGTAACACTTCTGAGAACAACATCGTTTTGGTCAGCAGTTCTACTTCAAGCAATAATGGGGGGGGGGGGGGGGAGGGGAATGCTATCCCGAGCCTTCCCTGGGCGCAGGAGTTCCCTGGAGCACCTGCCCCCGCGGGGGGGCCGGAGCGCCGGGCGCCGTCACTTGGGGGCGGCCCCGAGCGCGGCCGAGCCGGGGTCGGGCCGAGGCCGGGGCTGGGATCGGGATCGGGATCGGGATCTGGATCTGGCTGCTCGGGAGGCTCCGGCCGCAGCCGCTCCCGGGTGAGCCCTCGGCGCGGGAGGCGGCGGAGCGTGGTCCCCACGGTCCCGGCTCTCCCGGGTATCCCGGCTTCCCGGAGGCACCGCCGGGCAGGATCAGGAGGAGGATCAGGATCAGGATCAGGATCAGGATCAGGATCAGGATCAGGATCAGGATCAGGTCAGCGGGGCGCGGGCTCGGCGGGTCCTATGGGGTGTTTCAGTGGGGCCCCTCCCGGCGCTGTGGCTGCAGCGCCTGTTGCTTCTCCCCGCTCGCCCCCGCTCCATCCCGCCGGGAGCGGGGCTTTCAAATAGACGCGGCTCCTGGGAGGTAAATGTTTATTCTCGCAGCGAGCCGAGCTCCGAAACTTCAGTCCGCCTGGTAGGTCAGTAAATAAAGCGCTTTAGTGGCGCAGGGCAGTGGGGTCAGCAAGCGCTGTCAGTGATGACACCCAGCTGCAGCCGAGCTCTCTAAGGTGGGAGCCCCTCTTCCTCCCCTCCCCAGGCTTTGACAATTAACTATAAAAAAGAGGTATGTGGGGTGTTGTAGTGGGGGAAAAATGAGGTTGTTTAAAGGATGTTCGGGGAGAAGCAGCTGGAAGGTGAAACTGGCTGTTTGAGCGGTACATAGATAAGGGAGGTAAGAGTATGAGGGGATGTCAAGTGATCTCCAGCCCCATCGGCCAGCACTCACGGTATCGTGCTGCTGTGATAAAAATACCTCCCCATAACACTTGCAAGACGGATAAGGAAGCACCTCCTTTGTGTGCCATCGTTTGCTCAGCTTTGCATGGGGCAGGGTAAGATGCTAAGTACCGATTTGACTGTGCATAGGTGCAGTTCCACATGTGCTTTTGAAGATTTGTATGGGCAACTCTTTGTATGTCCAAAGCCAAAAAGGTTGTTTGCAATTTTGGGTTTTTAGTTTTAAGGTTCTGGCAGTAGGGGAATCGCTGAGGGGTGCTTTTCTGCAGTTGTTTTGTTGGGTTTTTTTAAAGAGGAATATATGAACAAGTGCATGAAGGACTTCATTCTGAAACTTGTATGGAAAGAACAGGTGGGAGAGCAAAGGAAGAGGAATTCCAGCTTTCCACGTTTGTTTATTTGCTTTGCCTGTGTTCCTAACTTTTGCTTGTATCTGCTGTATGAACTTGCTTGAAACTAATGAATCTTTATGCATCTCTCCACCTTTCTAATGGAGTAGAACTCAGTATCTAAGGAAAGTAAAAGGTCAGATTAAGACAAACATAAGCAAATATGGGTTGTTGTTTTTTAAATTATACGGATTTTCTATCTACTTGCTCGAGAACAATAGTGAGGGCCTCTTGAACGTGCAGGAAACCCAGTGTAAGTTAAAGCAGAGGGAGAACTCAGAAGAACCTTAGCTTTGTCTTGAGGACAGGTATAGCTTGGTACCAGAATATGAGAAAAAATAATATGTAAAAATAAAAATGTGATTTATAATATATAAAATAATTTCAAGTCCCCAGTAACAAGATTTAAGCTGAGGAACAGCTCAAGACTAGTCTCACCACTGGCTGGTGAAGTTTTTCTATCTGTTGTAGAGGCACTGACTTGCCTGTAGCTCTTTTGAATCAATGTTAACATCACTTTTGAAAACTTAAATGCTTTATTTACCTAAGCCAGGTAGTAATCAAGTGTCTTGGCAAAATATATAGCAGCTTATCTTTCGCACATCTGGGACTCTGCCCTATGGAAAGCCCAAATTAAAGGGAGGGGGCAGAAACAGGTTGATCTGTGTGACTGAAACATGGTAGGAATGGGGCTGGGAGCATTGTTCCCTGATTCCATGTTCCCTGGCCACCTTCATCTCCAATCCCAGGAAGCAGAGGAATTAGAGGGATGGTGGTAGAGGGCACTGATCCTACCATCCTGATTTCACTCCAGCAGCCCTATCCACATAAAGATAAGCAGGGAAGATGGGAAGGAATAGGTAAAGATGAGATAATAAGAGCTATTTTCCCCTCACTCCTCCCGTATCTGATCTCACTTCATCTTTCTTAACGTGGTACCAGCAGTGTGGAAAAGTGATCAGGGTGGGTGTGTGTATAAACAAAGGGAGAATGTTCTGGTGTAGGCACAGACCACAGAAGTGTTTTCTGGGTTCCTGAATCCATTCTCCCAGTTTTCTGTCGTGCTTGTTACTCTTAGTCTCTTGGTTCCTCCAGACAGCCCATGAAGGCTCTGAGGCAGCAAAGTGTGACTCCATGTGGTAGAGAGTGTTTGAATGGAAGACAGGAAGAGAACAGATGGACAAGAGTAGAGTGGAGACCTTAATAATCACCTTCCCCAAACACTTTGATAGTGTCAGCGAACAGGCAGGAAAGGCAGAGGGAGAATGTCCTATGAGTGCAAAAGAAGGAAAAATGAAACAGAACAAGACCCAGTGAGACGCCTCTTTGTTATTCCATGTGCAGCTCTGCTTCCAGCCCTCATTTACCTAACTCGTTTCCTGTTTGCCTCTTTCTGATCTCTCTCCTCAAAACAAACAAACAAACTCCCACAAAACCCTACAAGGCACTTGTCCCTATACACTGCTCTCACTCTTATTAGGCTACTCTGAGGCAGACCAGAAACTAAGTTCATTTTCCCTGAAGCTAAGGATTAGTTTGAGCTCAGATAGCCTTGACCTAGTAAAATCAGCAAAGGACTGTGCTCATACAGGTAAAGCAGGGCCTCAATGGGCCTCTGCTTATTAGCAAAAAATCCACCTTCCTCTTGTTCCCTTCCACCCAAAAAGACATTTACAGAAATAGGATGAAACCTCCTCCTTGCTTTAGAAGTCTGTAATGTGACGATTTGGTTTATCAAAGCGGAGAATGATGAACAAGGAAATGTGTTTTATGATAATGATCACTCACCATAGGTGCAAAATCACTGAACATGCTGTACAAAGAAAGGCTTTTCTGGGTTTTCCAGAAATAGCCAACAGTGTAGAAATAGCAACGCAGCAGAAGATGACATTGTTTAGGGCAGTAGATTAGAACAGTCAGAAGTCACTTTTCTGTCAGTGAAGTTGCATCATTCAAGTCTCTGGAGATGTTTACCATTTCTGTTTGCCATCTCATCCCCAGAGATCACTTCAACCTCTTTAGGTACAACCTTGAAAATCTCATAAGCTACCGCATAGGGTTTAGCAGCAGTGGCTGTCCCTGGAGGGACACTTGCTCAGTTACCAGAGTTCCATAGATGTGTATGAAATAACTTTGCCTCAGTCAATGCCCCGAAAATTGGGAAGTTTGACTAGTGAGTTATTTTGAGTTCTTTAAATTCTGCCAGTTTGCTTTTGTCTGTTCAATGCTCTCAACTCACCTGTTACTTTGAAGATGAAGAAACTGAGAGTCCCACCTTTGCTCAGTCTGTTCTTTGACTTTGTCTAAGCACCAGCTCCGAGGTGATGTCTTTGATAACCTGTGGCAGGTGGAATTTCTTCCTGTCACACCTTTGCAGTATTTTAGTTCCTCTTTTACACAGATGCACATTAAGCAACAAAATAAAGGCGCTTCTTTTTTTGTAGTTAGATGCCTCTGTCTATGCTTTAGCATGATCTTTTTATTTCAAGTCTCTGTGACCTGGTAACATTACAGTTACCTCTTTTGTTTCCATCTCCATGTGTTTATTTGCTATAAAACCATTTCCCAAGAGCACTTTGCTCTTATCTGGCAGTTCACTGATGCAGAGAACAAAGCAGTTATATTAAAAAGATAATTTCTTTCTGAAATAAACATAAAAAGTAAATCCTGATGGCACTGTTGCCAGTCTAGGTCAATTTGTGTTTATAATGTGCATCTGCCAAGTTCCAGTGTAGTGGTTTAGAGGACTGTAAGCATGACCTGGATTTTAAACTCTAATTTGATAACCTGTGAAGCAAGACTTCATGAATATTGTGTGGTTCAGCAGTATTTCTTCAAAACCTGTGACTGAAACCTGATGAGGGAAAATAGCTGTATATTTTCATACTGATCAAAAAGGAAAACTTGGTATCTTCAAATGCCTAAGACAGGGCATTATTTCTGTCAGATCATCAACAAACAAATGGGGAACCATTAGTGGTTTTCTCAACTCTGTGTATGTGTTAGATAAAATATATTGTGTTTCTATGTTTAGTTGAATTTTCTGGGTTAAAACTGAAGTAACAGGATAAAAGTTGAGGATTGAATACAGGCTAAAACAGAGCACTTTTTAGAGGGGGAAAGATAAGAAACCTCATGGTGACCAGATAGCAGGTGTCATTATTTACTGTTCCGTGAATGGTAAAAAATGGATCTGACTTCCAAAAATTTGCAAGTATGAACTGGTGATTGTATGGGAAGCCTTTGCCATATCACCCAAGGAAATGGTGGCAAATTGATGATGGTTTCCTGA
The DNA here is from genome assembly GCF_041296385.1 of Aphelocoma coerulescens. Lineage (NCBI taxonomy): Eukaryota > Metazoa > Chordata > Aves > Passeriformes > Corvidae > Aphelocoma > Aphelocoma coerulescens. The sequence goes on from NC_091019.1 coordinate 12,144,523, forward strand.
AGTATGTGTGAATTTGAAAAAAACAGATCAGCTGATTGTCCTTCAACAAAGCCTTGAATTAGTTTGGAGGTGTGAAATCAGACTGAGTGCTCAAAGTCAAGAAAAATACAGGTCCAAAGGATGCCTCTGTTACAAGTCTTGCTTATCCATTGCTGACTGTGAGTGTTGTTTTCATCAGAGCAACATAACGTGTATGAATATTCATAGAGAATGATTCACTTGCTGGTTGACTCTTCATACTCTTTAAGATCAACAGATTGTGTGCCAGTTAAAGTAATTAGTAAAGATAAATCTAACATGTTGCATTCTAATCTGGATTTCCAGCACTTACAGTATGGGAACTCCTGTCTTAATTTATCCTCTTCTGAAAACAAGTCTGGTTGGTCTCCACATTCAGAGGTGACTTAGCTGGGAATGCCTTCTTATTTCTGTGTGTGCTGCTATTAAAAAAAAAGTAATTTTATTTCCAATTTGCACTATTTTCAACCCAAACTTTATTTCAGAAATCAAATTTGGACAGGGGAAGATATTTGCCAAGTGTCTCTCGAATGCAGTGAATCATATTTTTAGTCCTTACCAGTGCAGATGGTAGCATCTGCTTTAATAAAGTATAATCAAAACATCTTATTCTAATGGCATTGCAGCAAGATTTATGAGTGTCTTTCTGGGATGTTCATAAACTAATGCACATAATCCAGTCAGCTCCTAAACAGAAGAATTCTGATGTTTCACTCCAGACAAAAAAATAAAAATCTCTAGCAAAGGCCTCGGGAAGATAATCTGTTTTATGTGGAAACAAGCACAAACCACTTATGAAAGTAATATATGTGATTCATATGTGTTGAATATGTGATGTGTTCATTACATCTGAGGAAAAGAAAAAAAATTAGTGAAGTCAGTATTTTCTTTCCTTGAAGTAATCTTCTATAAATAAAAGTACATGTACAAAGCATTCTAGTGTTACTACAGATTATATTAAACCTGGAAATTTCAGTCATAAGCATTATAAATGATAAGTTAAATACTTCTTCAATTAAAATGTTCTTCAATTCAGAAAGCTGAATGTGTACAAAGTAGTAATTTTGCCTGGAACGCTACAGTGGAATTGCAGTCTGCTCTGGCAGAGTTCATATGTATGAAAAGAACATCATATTAGAACCTTTGTTACTAAAAGAAAGGAAAGTTGTTATAACAAGCTTTTGTGCAAGAAGAAGGTCTGTTCTGGCCTGCTTTGCAGAGCATAGTGCTGGTCTGTTGTGAAAAATACTGCATAACCCACAGGAGTTACTCACCCATACTTTGCCCAGTGTGTGCAACATTTCATAATAACTGTAAATCAGGCTAAGGATTAAAAAACTGTTTCAAGAATTGTGGTCCGAATCTGTTTTGCTTTGATTGCCTTCTCCATTTTAATTAGGAAACTTGGTACCATCTTCAGTTTCCTCTGCAGATCCTGAAGTGCAGCTGTTTCTGATTTCACTGGCAAAAGGCAGAGTTTAGAAAACTGCTTTTTTACTTTTTTTTTTAGCATGGGGAGAGGAGTTTGTGTTCAGAGTAAATGGTTTGTCATAAAAGGAATTAATGGTCTAAAATTTAGCTGGGATTCACCAGCCATTTGTAGTTCTTATTTAATCAAAGCTTCTGATTACCCAGGACTAATTGCAAATGGGAGTAGCAGCTGCTCACTTCCTTTGGAAACCCAGATTTGGGTACTTAGAAGAAGAGCTTCCAAATTAGTAGAGACTGATAAAAGTGCCATGCTAGGCAGAATGCCCAGTTTGCCAGGCAGTATGTTCATAAATATCATTTCACTGTAAATGTATTTTATTTGCTTTTCTTAACTAATGAGTAAACAGAACTTTACATGTACATGTTTACAGCACAGTCAGGAAGCAAAACTACCCCTTATCCATAAACACTAATAGAGGAAAAAAATTTCTTCATGATAGGACTCTATTTTAGTGTTTGCCAATATGACCATACTCTTCTTTTCAAGTTGGAATGGACTGGATCTATATTGTTTTGGAATTAATGAAACTGTCTTGAATATTTCCACTTGGAGGTTTGAAAATGACTGAAGCAAAGGGGGCTAAATGTCTCTTACACAGCAAATCAAATTTTCCTTTCAAATTTAATAGAAAAATACAAAGATGTCACAATTACTGATATGGAAGCAGACTTTGATGCATTTTTGGGAAAATTAAATAAACTGAAGAAACTGATAGTGAATTCTGATTCCCTTTTCTCTCCTGAAATAGAAGCAAAAGATAACGTTATCCAAAAGATGGTAATTTTCATACTTCAGTCTTTTGTCTATATATTTTTTTATTTTGATGCAAATGGCCCCAAATGCACGAAACTTCTGAGAAACTTTTGATGCAGGCAAATCAGCTGGTAGCTGTTAGGAATTAAAGGACTTTGCAAGTCATTAGCCTGAAATAATTTCATTTTGTGGCTGTTTTAATAAACAGGTCCAATAAAGGCATTGCTATCAAGCAGTAAAGTACATGATTAAGTTATTACCTCAGGAAACTCCATAGGTGTAGTCACAGACCAAATATGAGTAGTAGGACTTTCAAATAGTTCGAAAAAGCTGCTCTGAGTCTTAACATGAAATACTCTGGAGCAAGACAGGATGTGTAAAAGCCTGACAATCAGCATGCTCCCAGGCATCATTTCTGGTTTTGACAGTGCATTTTATGCCTTCTGGCCTAGCTATGATGACATTCAAAGCCCTTTAAAGTAATACAAGAATTATTTTCCATTTTTCTGCTATGTCAATATAAAGGTGTCTCTTTATTTCAGAGGCAGTAAAATTTGACTAAATTTACAACAATATATTGTTTTGGCTACAGTTATACTCTAGCACTTGCAATTTTTCTATTTATTTCAACCTTATGAAAGAGTTCTTCTTGGGACTGGAAGTAATACAGTAGAATTTTAGCTACAGTGTTATTTTGTTAGCAAATCCTTTTGTGTCATTGTTCACATTCAAGTAGTTAAAATACTTCTCTGGAAAGGAATCTATAGAAATCCTGCATGTGTTCATTATAATAGTTTAACTTGTGGTTTTTTCATGCCCTAAAAATAATGGGAATTCAGAGAACAAAAGGTATCATTTAAATATACCCCAGTGATGAATTGTGCTGGCAGCATCCTGCACTTCAGCTGTAAATATGTACAGAAAACCCAGAAGAGTACTGAGTTATGAATAGGTCTGTTTCTAGGTTCAGTTCTTGCATTCAGGTAATTTGCAAAACTTCCAAAAGCCTTGTGAATCAGGTGTCCTAGCAAACCTGTGAACCAAAATGACTGAATTGGAATATGGTAACTTTAGAGACTCGTAAGGGGAAGCTCGTAAGTTTTACTGAGCAATTAGTCTCTACCTGGAAATGACACATACTTTCAGAGTTTGCAAATTCAAATAGGCATCCTGATGCATGGAACTGGGGCTTTGCTTTTCTTATCTTAGTCCCTTATATCATGTATGATTTATAAGGAGAAATTTACATTGATTTGGCTTATCCTTGATAAGATGATTTGACATGGAAACTTATTCATTTTACATTTGTGTAGAGCTTAGAGTAAATACCTTGAAATGGTTGGCAGACAAGGCAGGATGGGCTTTGTGGATGGCAAGAGCTTGAGAACACCTCTCATAGTTGATACTAAAAGATACAATATATGACAGGAGAAATTCGGGATCTCTTTGTATCCTGTGCCGCTGGAGTATCTACTTTGTGGAAGCAGCACAGTGAGCACTTCAGAACTCTTTTAAAGCCTATAAAAAGTTTTCCCCAGATACTCAAAACTGGATATACAATTACCTTTTTTTTTTTTTTTTTTAAATTATCTTATGATTGCTTAACTTGTTTCACTTGTGGTGATAGAGTCAAAACAGTAATAGTGAACACAGTTGAGTGTGAAATACAAGAACTGAGCACTTGTGTGGGTTTTCAGGGAGGTGAATCCCTTCAGAGCCTGCCCTAAGTAAATATGTGTTTCTGTGAGCAAATACAGCTCCTCTATCAAACAGGTCATTGGGGAGGCCTATATATCTTGTCACAGACTCATTGTGGGCTGCTCCATGTTCCCTCTAAAGCCAGCTTCTGGTTTCAGTGCATGCCTAATCTGTCTCTAGGCATCTTGGTGTTCATTCTTCTCCTTGGATTCACTGGAAAAACAAGGATAAAGGGCGTTGCGTTCTTCTTGCCACCCATAATAATGTTTCTTCAGCTGGGGGATGTTATATGCTTCTCTCACCTCTGTGACTCTTAAAAATATTGAATGTTGCTCTTGGATGTCCAGTTCCTGTTCTGTCTTGCAGCATTACCTCTCTGTATAATGCTTTTTTTTTCAAAATTAGAAAACTGTGTAACTCCATGAAGTATGGGAAGTAATTGTGACAGGAGGCTGTGATTTGAAATTCAGCTGTGGCACAGTGTTTGATACAGACACTTTCTTAGTGTTGGCCAGTCCTGCAGGGAGTAAGGTGTGTCACATTCTGAATAATGGAGGAGCAAAATCAAAAAAAAATGTTTTTTAAATCAAGGTCTAACTTGCCACGAAGAATTTTTGCCTCGTGGTTATGATGTCCAGGTATTGGAATGATGAATTACTTGTCAGCAGAATTGTCTTGTTGAAGTTTTGGGCTTGACATGATCAGTGGTCTCAGACCTAGGGGGAACTTAACAGAGCTTGGGGAGAAGGATGTACCACTGATGGTGGGCACAAAGAATGCAGAATTTACAGGCCACAGGGACTTCTGGCAGAATTCCCAAGATATGGAAGAAAGTAACAAAGCCAACTCAGCAACTGATGCAACTCTGCTCTGTGTGTGGATTGGTCTCTTGCACACCAGGTGAAATAACCTATTTGGGGACAACAGTTACACCTATTCTTTAGGCAGAGAAAGAGGAAAAGCTTGAAAATGTTTTTTTTCCAAAGATATTTTCAATAATCCTCAGGAAGCAACCTATAGAATAATGTTTTGTTTATAAGCACAGGCATTAAACTGACACAGCTGTTAAAATTTATATTTTTGTTGATATGCTGAGTCATGTGAGATGTGGTGCTTTTCACAGTGATCCATTTGCTGTTCCCAGTTTAGCGCTTTTAATCCAAGCGGATTCGATTTTGTTGAATTTGCTGTTTCTAGCACAAGTATGTTTTCCTTTTCTTTGTTTCCCACAGACACTTTCCTCAAAATAGCTACTGAAGCTTCAATTTATACAGAAGTACTTGATACTGCCAGTTCCTGTTAGTATAAATTCAGCATATTTGTAGGCACAGATGCAGGTTGGGTAATATTAAACCAGCCTAGTGATTTTTCCTTTTATTTATAAATTGCTGTACAGAATGTTTCAAAGGGGGAAAAATACTGATATGAAAATAAATTTTGCGAAGTCAAAAAGTTGACTTTTTAGTATACATTTTTAAGCCTTTATGTCTAAAGCTGAGTTTAGGCTTCATGAGAGCCTTCATATCACATTTGTAAAGTTGAGGCAAATTCAGAACAGAGCTTTGTAGTCAGAGTAACCCATGAGTAGATAGTGTTGTAAAAAATACCCATAAGAAATATTTTCCTTCATTGTGTCTGTTGTCTCTGTGCAGTCTAACCCTGACCTCAGGTTTTTTACCTTAAAAATGTGGATGAGAATTGCCTCTTTTGATTGCAGAAAATCAGTTTTCTAGGTCATCAACCCTGCTCTTTGTTCTGAGGTTCTGCTGCAGATAAAAACATCTTGGCTACCTCAGTATCCACTGGTGCCAGTCCCTTCACTGATCCTTACCTATTCCAGTGTCTGCCCGTGTTAAGGAGCATTTAGTCCTCTCCACTCTTCTAAATCTCCAAAGTGAGTTATTTCTGTAAAGATTTGTGGCTTTTACTCTGCATGGAAACATTCACACCTTCACCTGTTCCATCGTGTGATTCTTTTGCGGCATTTTTCTAAAAATCAGAAATACCCTGTACCTCGAACGCTTCCCGTAGCATTCCAAGGGCTGCATGGGCTCTACAAACTCTGCCAGTTGCCTGAGGAGTGTTTGCTCTTTGTTGGCAAGGCAGCTGATCTTTACAATGATCCTCTGTGTACGTCAAGGAATGGAAGAAGTTGAGAAGATTTGAAAATTGGACCTCCTTGCATTTGCTTTGAGATAAAAGATCTTCTGGCCCTGTGTTAGCACTGACCTCCTTCAGTGAAGTAGCTTGCACTTTCACACTAATATTCCAAGTGGTACCTGCAGAATTTAATGCAAAATGTCTGTTTCACAGTGCTTATGTACACTTCTGTGTCCCTGGTGGGATTAGTGCATGTGAAATTAGATTAATGGAGTAAGTTATTAGGAGTGCTTGTTCTGCTGAGTTGGTTCTGTATCATAATGGTAAAGAACCACAGAATCCTAGAGTGGTTTGGGTTGGGACTATAAAGATCATCCAGTTCTATCCCCTCTGCCATGGGCAGGAACACCTTCTGTTAGACCAGTTTGCTCAGAACCCCATCCAGACTGACCTTGAACATTTCCAGGGTTGGAACATCCACATCTTGTCTGGGCAACCTGTACCAGGGCCTCACCACCCTCACAGGGGAAGAGTTTCTTCTGTATATATCCAATCTAAACCTACTCTTTCTGTTTGAAGCCATTCCCCACTGTCCTGTCACTCCAAGCCCTTGTAAAAAGTCCCTCTCCATCTCTCTTGTGGGCTCCTTTCAGGTGCTGGAAGGTTGCTGGAAGGTCTCCCTGAAGCCCTCTCTTCTGCAGGCTGAACAAAGCCAATTCTCTCAGCCTTTCCTTGCAGGGGAGGGGAAATGTTATTTGTAATTCTCAAGGCTTAAAGAGTGGGGTTTTTTCCAGCAGTATAGTTTGTCTAAATTTTCAGGAGTTTTACAGAGGCCAGCTTTGAAAATTTTGCTTATCACATCTACCTAATCTCTCTCAATTTCTTTCAAGGGTTTCTCCTCTGCTTTACTCTAGGGCAGAGTTAATTTGTGCATGAATTCTGTGTTTACTTTTATAACTCCTCACCTTGCAATTTACCAGAGCATGAATTTCCTTTCACGAGGTAGGGGTGGGGGGAAGGTGTGGTGTGAGCACTTTCCCAGGCATTGGAGCTGGAGTTAAGTAACTTCAAAGATCCCATTGAAACGTTGACCTTCATGGAAGCAAATTTGGAGCTGTGACCTTGAGGGCAGTGAGTACCTAAGATTGGAAGGCAAATAAAAAACACAGTTTATTTTAAATGTTAAAATTTTGAGGATCTAACTTTTCTCAGTTGTAAAACTCTCTGAATTAGATGTGAATTGCAATACCAAATCTGACTTTTGTATGTGTTTATTTTAAGAACAGAAATGTTCATGTTTTGGCTCAGAAAGTTTCCTCTCATATATTTTACCAGGTACTGCTTTGTTCAGTCCAAGTTTAAAACCAAGACATTTATTGACCTTGTTGCTTTTTTTTTTTTTTAATTTTAACTAGTTAGCAGCTGGAACTAGTTAGACGACAGACAAGTGAACTAAAATAATTAGAATTTTTGCAGTTAGTACAGTAACAATGCAGTTTTGGTTTTAAGATTTGCAAAGTCAGAAGCTAGAACATTTTTCCTTTATACTGTGTATAACACAGAAAACTTCATATATCTGATAACAATATAAAATCAAATTATGAAGGGCTTTTTTAAGCTTTTATGAACAAAGTTTAAAGCAACACTGAGGAATGAAGGGCTTCCTGCAGTTGCTGGAAGTGTTACAGAGAGGAGCTGAAGAGAGCTCACTTTGCACATGCCATTCTGTCAGCGTCAGCTTTTATATGTAAGGATGAGACTTTGTGCAAACATGAGTCAGGAAATTTGGTTATGGTACCAGTAGGAACTGTAACTTAATACCAATCAGGCCTGTGGAGGAGTTGCTATGAGGTGATTTGTGTTCTAAAGTATCTAGGTATCAGTCAGATTTAGCATTTTTTAAAGGGGGCTTTCTTTTTTCCTTCACCCTCTGTTCCCCCAAAATTGAAATTCAGACTTGTATTAGCAAACTCAACGGATTTATTTTTGAAAAGAGATGTTTGACTTTGCCACTTCATAATGCACTGCATTTAACTATGTTCAGTTCCCTTCATATTTTAAATCAAATTATTTAGCATATTATGTTTAAAAGCATCATAGTTCTTATTGCTTGTCTCTCTGACTTTGATCAGTAGCACAGAAATGTGGTGGTTTTACAGTGCCAGGGTAACACCCAGCTGCTTTAGCTGATTTAGCCAGCTTGTTTTCATCATGTTGTACTAATGCTGTGCTTCACTTAAGGATATCCCCTCTCATAAGGACCCCCAGCAATTTGTTGAATAGAGACTTTAGCAGTTCTACCACCTACCTGAAGTAATTCACTATCAGGTCTTTGAATAATCTATATTCCTCTTCAGAGCTACCCATTCTGCCTTAGTCTGGACACTTTACACTTTCCAATTGAAAAGAAATATTTTTTAATTCCTATTCTAGCTAATCCTAAAGCCCTCTGAATAGTCTGGATTTTACTTATTTCATAATGGGTAGTCAATGAAAGAAGATGTTTTTTGCCTTTCAGCCAATTCCAGTGAATCATATGAAGGGGAAATAGAGCAAGTAGTGTCTGTATTAGGAAATAAATGAAATTTAAACTAGAACCATAGAATGGTGAAAAGGACCACAAAAGTCATCTGGTTCCACCCCTTCTGCCATGGGCAGGGACACCTTCCACTATTCCAGGTTGCTCAGAGCCTCATCCAACCTGGCCTTGGACACTTCCAGGGATGGGGCAGCCCCAGCTTCTCTGGGCAGCCTGTGCCAGGGCCTCACCACCCTCACAGGGAAGAATTTATTCCTGATACTAAATCCAAACCTGCCCTCCTTCATCTTAAGACCATTACCTCTTTTTCTGTTGCTACTGCCCTTGTGAAAAGTCCCTCTCCAGCTCTCTTGTAACCCCTTTTGGCACTGGGAAGTTGCTGGAAGATCTCCCTGAAGCCTTCTCTCCTCCAGGCTGAGCAACCCCAACTCTCTCAGCTGTCAGATAAATAGGATTTCTGGCTGGATAGCCCTGGAGGATCCTGCATAAGTAGCATTCCTTGGGCAGTCATTCTAGTGATCATCAGAAGTTATTCCCTGGATTGTTAGTTAGGACTAAGGATTATCTTAATTAGAGAGTTACGGCAGTCTCTGAAAGGCCAGGATCCACCTGTGTATTTATAATTGTGTAGCTGATGGTGCCATGAGTTGGAGGGATGGATCAGTGGCTGTGCTCCTGTGGGGTGACTGGATGCTGCACAGTGTGGCTGGGGGAAAAGACAGGTGGGAAAGAGAGAGGGTGGAAGTTGGGCACATTTCTGCATTCCAGGGCAGCAGTCATCTTGCTGCTGAAGGAGAGCTTGGAGGACTTCAGAGGCTTATCCAAGGCACTTGATATTTCATTCTGCCTTTATGTACAGAGCAAGGTAATACTTGAATCTGAATATTTAAACAGTTTACAGACATGTATTTATTCATCCCAGGAAAAAAAAGGTGGTGGTAGTTAATTGTTACATGTGTCTGCTAAGTGTAAGATGAATTTGTACGCCACACACAGGAGCTGGATTTCTGGAGTTTCTGTCAAAAACCACACCCCACTTAATTGATAAACTTGGTAACCTCATTATTATGAGAAACCTTGGGAAAACATCTGAGTTGCCTAAATTCATATTGTTCATATTCTTATCTCTGGGTAGCTGCTGGTTCAAGCCAGCCATGAAAGATTCAAATTTAATTAAGGGTTTTCATAATTCTGAAGAACATCTTGCTCATAGTGAAATGTCTGTTAAATATTACGTTTCTTTTGGACACAGTAAGTTGTAGTTTTACATACAGAATGTAGGTTAAGAAATTTGCAAGGGATACTGGCTCTCGGAGCACAATAGCTCTACCAGAGATTTTTCATTTTATTTGAAATGCAAATCTCAGGTTAGGAGTTATAGTGTAAAACTAGCTTAGCAAAATAAATTTCAGGGATTCAGACCAGTTTGCTCTGTCTGCACTTCCTGGAAGATCTCATTATTTTGGCAATTACAACAAACAGGTTTGCAATATCTCTGTGGGCAGGGCTCTAAATTAGTATGAGCGCGTGGCTTAGAAGGGATGATAATAATTTAGACTTGTCTGCTTAACAGTAAAACTTCAGCTATTAATATAGCATTTTTACTGATCAGGGGAAAAAAGTAAATTCTTGTCCTCCTAGAGACCTGAAAAGGTGAGTAGCCTGGTTCTTGTATTTTGCTGGCAAATGAATTAATCTAATAAGTCCTGAAGGTTAGAATTGGCTAATATTAAAGCTTGTACTGTAATGTTAGAGGTAGCTTTTGTTCAGTCCTTGCCAAAGCTGAAAAAACTTGGGTTTTTTAAAATATATGTATATATTTACATAAGTAAATAAGTCATGGTGTTCTGCATCTGTTGAGGTCATTCAGGAATGAAAACTAAGAAAGGAATTGTAATTGCCAGCAAATAGATGGATCCTGTTTGAGGGATTGATACAGTTGTCTTGTTATTTAATAATATTTTAAAAAGAACCCATAGTTGAAGATGTTTCTATAGAATTAGATCAGAAATGGTAGCTGAAAGCCCAGGAGATCTAACAAGCTCTTTTCATAATACTGCTCAGAACAGCCAAACTGTAAGAAGGGAGTGTCTGGGAAAGTAAGACTTGCCTGGAGCACAAGCAACAGGTCTGTCTAGAAAAAGATGTCAAGCAAGTCATATTACATTATCTCTCTGGAGCAAAGAACATTGCTTTTATTAATAAATCGTTGTTTGATCAGCAGGTTTTGCTATAGCCTAATGCAGTTAGGCAGCAAATACGCTGTGAGCACAGGTGAGAAAACAGGCTGGCTCTGGAGGCCAGGAAGAGATAGGAGACTTTCTTCTGGTGAAGTTTTTCAGCAAAACTTTCTGGGTTTTGCCAAGGCTTTGATGGGAGGTTTTTCTATAACTGAATTTTCAAGTTTGCAATGTAGTGTATCAGCATTTTCTGTCCCTTTGTCACTACAGGTGATGAAATACTATATCAGATGGTAAGAAGAAATGCAGTCCTGCATTTCTTGTTTGAGCAGCCATGTACTGCTGCTCCAGCCCACGGAGCAGTAGCTGTCATCACAAACAAGAGCATGGAGTGCAACCTAGAAATAGAAACTCTATACTATATTTAGCATTTTTCATTCTTTTACTCTCTTCTAATTCTGAGCCAGAAATCTGCTGCCCTGATTTCCCAACACAGCTGGTGGCCATGCATTTCTGGGGGAGCGGCTAGTAGCCACAGCTTCGAGGAAGCCCCGGTGCCTCTCTGGCAGCTCTTTGCTGTAGGTGGATTTCCTGTCACTGAGGTGATTATTACCCGGGGTATGGCTGCTTTGAACTAGAGGAAATACTGCGGGGAAGGAGGATCATTGCAGCTGAGAAGTCTTTGGTGGCCTGTAATGTGGCAACAGAAGATGGAAATCTCCCAAAACCTGACAAATGGAAGCAGCAGGATCAGAGGGAGTGTCTGTAAAGTTCACGTGTAAAGGAAAGCGCCCTGAAATTTTAAGTTTGTATCAGCTGACTTAATGACTTTCCAGATTATTCCAAGCAGAATTTATGTTATTTCCTTACCATTAAATGAAATATTTGGGTGACATGTACTTTGGTTAAATTTAGCATTGTTCGTACTTAAAAGATTATTTTGACAAAAACGGAGGGACCAAAACCACCCCTTCATTTCCATTAATCTTGGCCTTGGGCGACACTAAAGATGAGGCATTCTCACATTGCTCTTCAGATCAATGTGATCTGGAGTTAAATCGTGGCTTACCCACTGTGACAGGCTATAAAAGGCAGAGTTCAAATTAGAACACTGCAGTTTCTGACTCATTCCTGCATCTGTCTCTCTAGATAGTGGGGTGATACACGTTAACCTGAATGAACATAGGATGCTGCTAATACAGAGGTTTTATTAACAAATTAGCTTTCTTTGTGTATGTTTCCCCAGCACCATGGAGAAAAGCCCGTGTCTCAGGATTCTTAGTTTTCAAGAGAAGAAAATAATTTTGATTTGATAGTACAAATTTTCATTGTAGTATTTATTTATATTGAAACTACTTGAATTCTTAGCACATGTAATCCCGTGATAATAGAGATTAGTGGCATTTCAGCTGCGTTGGAATAATAGGCCCCACAAATATAGGCCCATTTCCTATACACTTAGCCACAATTGGAGTTATTTGAAGGATATCCCTGTCCATAGTCAGACAGGTGTCCTTTGTGGTGCTTACAAAGCTGTTAAAATTGAACAGTTTTTAATCACAGCTCTTAAAACTTGCTGTATAAGAAGACTGAATGTCAAAAGACTGAATTGCGGCCTTCATGGAAAAGAAATCAAAATACTGTGACTCTTTGTGGCCTTTGTGAGTGCTTTGAGTTGTGTGTTAGAGCTCTGGGAATCACATGCACAAGAACAATCCCTGTTTCCTCGCTGTGTGGGCACTGGTCTCATGCTTCAGCAATGAAGTGATGTGCAAAAGGGCCTTATTCCAGAGGGGATTTTCACTGGCAGTGAAATGGACTGCATAAATTCTTCTCTCCTTTGAAATGTCATCTGTTGGCAACAGCAGCTGATACTTGACTTAGAGTCCAACAACGCTAACTCACAAGCAGAGACTCATTCTGGAAGGTTTTTCTTGTTGTTGTTGTTACCCTTTATGTCAGATGGTAGCATGAATGTATTTAATCCTGTTTTAAAGCAGCAGCAGTAACTTCAGAGACTTCATACCCGGGGCATTTTGGTTATTTGAACAGAAAGAATTGTATTTTCAGTGTGATGAAAGCTGTGGTGGAAAGATTGAATGGGGATAGAGAAAGGAGGAGTAAAAACTATTTTAGGACTACCTTTACTCTTAAGGCAACAATCAAAGAGCAGAGCTCCTACAGATTTCTGCTTATAGACTAGACATGTTTTGCCCCTGTCTGCATTCCTTCATTGAACCTTAGACAATCTTCTTTTTTTCCCCAGAGAGGAAAAGGCTGAAATACACTGAACTTTGAATCTAGGAAACCATTGTTAAGGATAATGAGCAGGGGAATCTCAGTCTTCCAGTACTTGAAATTCTTTGGGTTTTTTTCACTTGCATTTCACCATTTTAGTAAAATGTCTTCAAAAAATTAATCAGAACACCCAAGTCATCTATCAAGAATGGGAACAGCTTTGTTAGTTTTTGTATTACTAGGCTGTGTTTTTGGTAGTGTGGACTTTCATTTGTGTGGCTTAATGTATAATGTGACAGTGAAATATATTTTCTACAGGTTTATGTAGTGTAATGCACATGGTTTATTCTGTCTTTTCAGTCGAGAGAGTAAAGATCTGAAGAAATTCCAGATGATGGCTTCTGATGCCAGTCATATGCTGGAAGCAGCTTTGGAGCAGATGGATGACATCATTGCAGGTACAATAATGCTTTGTTTTTCACCATACTGTCTTGAGATTTAACTATGTCTGGTTTACTTTTTAATAATTATTCTCAATTTGTCAAATTCTCTGACATGCAGATGTCACTATTAACAATCTGGTTAAAACTCTGTGGGGAAAACTGAAAGTAAAATAAAGGAGGAAACCCCACAATTTCCCCTCAGAGTTGTGAATACTGGAGCAAGAGAGATTTGCTTTGCTAAAATGCTATATGGTAACCTAAACACATCCTCAGCCATGTGGTAACATTCCATATTTTATATGTCAGTTTTTTATTTCAGTGTGTCTTTAAAAAAAGTTTTCACCAAGTCTTCTGGCTGATTGGATAATATATAACTGCATTTTACAAACATATGCACATATAGATATATAAAAATATACCTTATTTTCTTTAATTATGATGTATGTATTTCAAACAGCTTGCCTATTAATTATCTTCATGGCCTCTATTTTGTTGAATTTTATATCCAGAAGTGGAGCTGTGAATTTTTTCACACTTCTGTCCACTAGAAAGGCATATGATGCAAGAAGAACTTGCTGTCTTTTGGTGCTCTCATGGCAAGGCAATTAAAAGATTCTCTCTCACCATTACAGCATCCCAGAAGAGAAGTTAATTTCTGTGGTTAGGCCTTGGTAGCCTTGGGGTCTGTGCTCACACACCATTCAGTAGGAGCTCCTAAAAGGAGTGTCAGGGTAGGGCCATGATCTCACTTGTGAACGATGGGAAAGAATTCACTAAAGCTTTATGAATCTAAGTAGTGACACCCAAGCTGAGCCTTCTTCCCTGGTGATGAAGACGATGAAATCAGCCTCTTGTTGCTGAAGTTGTGCTGCTCCTTGATCTTCTTCCTGCTTTTCTAGTGAAGCTTTATGTCCAGAGACTAATTTGGAGCTTTAAATGCCACCATCAGACTAGCCATGACCAGGCTGGAAGTCATTATCCAGGATTTTTAGTTTGAACAATCACTAGGGTTTAGTTTGTTTGGTTTTTGCATCCTCACGAGACTCTTCACTTTATTCTAAATGTGCAAGCTTTAACAGGCTGCTGAGATATACAGAATTGTAAACATGAATATGGGATTGATATAATCGAAATAACTTTTCACCCTGATGGAACAAATTCCAGGCAAGTAGGAAAAAATCACACCTATATTTCCTTCTCCTGAATGCAAAACTTTATTCTAACAAGATTTTAACCAATGGAAGTTAATTGGGATGTTATTTTTTCACACCTTAAAAAACACGTTAACAGATGGGGAAGCACTGAACTTCCTTCAGATGTGTAAGGAGAATAAGAAAAGCAAGTCCCAAACTATGATTGATAAACTAGGGACCTGTAATTCTTTTTTAGCTACTGTAAGCCTTGGGATGCAATGGAACCTGTGCTCCGAAATCACCTGCACACAAATGCAACTCAGTGTCTCTTTTCTGTGGTGATTTATTCATAGCTCAGCACACACTGGTGGGGTATCATGGATGCACTGGTGGTTCCACTCCTCAGAAAAATCAAGAGAATAAAAAGAGAATCACTCTCTTTAAATTGATTTTCAGAATTGACCCTTATTTTTTTTTTTCCAGGACCTGTCAGTTGTGAGGCCGGGTAAGACAGTAGGTGTTTAGTGTTGGGTGTTTTTTTTCATGGTATGGAAAGATAGCCTCATAATATGTGACATAACTGATTAAATGGCAATATATGACTGCCTAAGAAAATCCTTTTTTTTCTAAGTTTCATGCTAAAAAAAAATTGAGGCCAGAAGGTGGCTTTCATTTTGTTTGTTTGTTTTTACTATTCTTTTCCCTGCTCTTTTTTCAGATTGCTTGTGCCATGCCATTTCAGGGTTTAATCTTGACACGCAAGGAACAGAATTAAATTTTGCCAGGCTTTCAAACAACTTCACATTTACCCCCATCACTTAGCTGTTGTGATGATGGAGAACAGTGATGCAGAGAGGCAAAGCAAATGCTGGAAGAACTATTCAGTGGAACTCAGCTGATCACAGCTGTTCAGTGGTGGTGATGGTGACCAAGCTCTAAACTAAAAAGATTCAGGCATGCCTGTGGCATGTGGAGTTTATTTCCACAGTGCATGGGTAGCTCACGAGAAGATTGGCAACCTCTTCAAGAGAGCTGACCTTGTGACTTTGCATTACTTACATTTTCAGTCTGATGTCCACTGATAGGCAGTATAACATTGAAAACAGGCTTATACAGAGATATCTAATGGGAGAAGAAACAAAGTATTTCCCAGGCAGTGCTTCTGTCAGACCTCATTGATGTTAATTGAATGTTTCCCATACGATTTCAGAGTTATATCTACCTGCACTAATAAAGAAACATATTGATTTATTGCTTTACTTAGTGAAAACTCAATTGTTTGGAAAGGTTGTTTACCTTATTTCTTTATTATTTTTCTTTGCTAGGAATAGTTAAAACTTTTCAAGACAGATTAAGTCTGTTGTCATTCTCTTCTAGCCAATGTTCTGTGTGTTCCAGAACTATTTCTTCAATATTCTGGTATGATTGAAGGACCAAGTACATCTGCTGGAGTCTGTACGTGGATACAGCTATTATCCCAATTTGTCTGAAATTGAGGAACAGAATGATTATTCAAGTTTGATTCTCCCTAATTCAATCCAGTAAGCTTCTGTATGCAATTTGGGCAGGGACTGGAAAACAGGAATGGTTTCTTGTCCTGCATGGTGGAAGAAAAAATAAAGTAGAAAACCCCTCTACAAGGATGACTGTAAGACTTTACTGAAACAAACCAGGTCTGAGATTGCTTCAAACATGGGAAAAATCATCTGTACAAACGTAGCTGCTCTTAGAGTCAGCTGGAAACAGCAAAAATCGACTGCTAAGAGCTTGTGCTATTTCAATTAGCTGTATCCAGATTCTGTGGACATGTCCAGGATTCAAAGACCAAGGTTAAACTTCATGACTGATATAAACTTAGGTAGCTGATAAAAAAGATGTCTTCTTTTGGAATGAGAAGCCACATGCTTCTCTTGGCCTCAGAAACTTCGTCTTCAGGCACAAAATTAGTATTAATCCTGTTTTAGAGAACTGAGAAACCCAGTCATGTGTTTCTGATGTTGCTTAACTTTTGAAGCTTAACATGCAATACCAGCATCCTCTCTGTTTAAGGAGAAAGCAGTCTTCATATCTTTCATTCACTTTATTATCATCAAAATATTACATTGTGGTCTTGTCCTTTAGGATAAGAACTGGATATATGCAAATATATATTACAACTCTTTACACATTTGCACTTTCAGCCTTCCCTTTCCTATCCCTTGCTCCAAGAGGTAACATTCTCTCATGCATGATTCTGATTAATCCAGCCAAGGAGTCCCACTGTAGCCTGTGCTCATTCCCAGTGCAACACAAAACATATTAGTGCTCAGACTGCATGAGGGCAGGATTGTGAGGCAAGATTAACAAATTGAATTTCACTGGGCCTGATCCAATTTGACAGATAGGTCAGTGTTCCCAAGTCTTTTATGCTCTGGTACATCTGTACTGATAACCCGCCCTCATAGCTATATAAATTAGGCACGCTAAATGATTAGCCTTATTTGACTAAAATAGCAAAAAGGGCTAATGTGATTGTCAATGAACATCACTGAGCCATTAGCTGGAATGACTTGCACTCCAGACAGAGGCTTCCTCTAAAGAAAGCACCATCTATCAGAGCCGTCTACTCGTTCTTTATTTGAGGTGCGTGACTTTGGCATTGCTTCCTCTGAACTTTAACCAAGTCATTACTTCTCCTTTTATTCAGCTTGTACCTGTTTATTAAAATATGTTTCTTTATAGGACTGTAGATTTTGGTTATTTTTCTGTGCAATATAGCCTAATAAATTAATGCAGTTTTTATTTTACAATTATTTTATATCAAACTGCTTCTCTGTCGTCAATTTGTAAATCCATTATTTCTCTTTGTGATTAGTGACTATTAATTGTAAGGTCTAAAAACTCCTGTCACAAAATAGTCTGCTGCAGCTCCAGATCTCTTCAAATTCACTAAGTTATCGGTGTAATTATTGAGTTTCCTTTTAACCAGAGCTCCTGCAATCATTGCTTACTGGAAAATAATGAGAAAGTTAAATATGCTATCACATGGGTATGTACTGATATTTCAGTATTAGCACAGAAAGATTAAAAGCTAAATCCAATTAAAAAGTTGGGCCAGAAATTGTCTAAGGAGTATTCATGTTTGAATTCTCTTCTCCTGAGTTGACAGAATGTTGGTGTTCAGTTCATGGCTGTGGCTGCTGTGTTAGAAACCCAACCACTTTCACAGCCTTGCTGGAAAATGGGCCTGCAGAGAAAGTTGTGCTTAAGAGGATGAGCAAGGTTTTAGTTCATGTTTAATGTATTTTCCTCAGGGGCTCTATTGGCCGGAATTTGAAGGAGGACCTGTTTGTGGGGATTACTAAATCTGCTCTAATAAGTGATTAGAACTTGGATTCTAAATGCAGGAGTGAACAAAAAAAAAAAAATACTGACAGTCATTTGAACTCCTTTGGGTGGATTTTAGCTTTTGTGGAATAAAGTTTTCACTGAGTTCCTACATAAATAAAAGGAGAACAGAATATTTCCTGGTGACCTCATCCTTTACCCTTGACTGGCCACATGTCATCACAGGATTCATTCAGTCTCACAGCACTTTAGCTGAAGAAGATGGACACTTCTGTTCTGCTTCATGGGGGATTGAAATTGTCCAGACCAGACAAATTAATCCTATTTTTCTGTGGTGTGTGTTGGGGAGGTGCTGGTGGGGTTTATTTGAAGTACATGCTGGGTGATATGCAGCTGATGGGCACAGTTGTGCCTGTCTAGAATGGCTAGAAAATAGCTTCTGTTTTTACTTTTCAGTTTGTACACTTCCAGGTGGTTTTACATTTTTATCACTTAAGTCCTATTCAAGGTTCGCAATACTTTCAAATTCAGAATTTGGTCTCTGCAGTAAAGGTGTATAACTTTTTCTAATTCTAGTAGGAATCTTTGTAGAATTTCACTTCAGAGCATTGAACTGACTGTAGCTAACACAATGATGAAAAAAACAGAACAATTTAAAAACTGAGCAGTTTCCTTCATTGTAGATCAGTGTAATTGGACAACAACAGTTGCAGTGTCTTTTTTCCTTGCATCTTCTAAATAAATTACAATTGTGTTAAAAGGCTTTGCTTCAGTTATGATTAGTGCATTTCCTTTTCATTTTCTGCTCTTTTTCAATCCATGATTTAGGGTTTTTTTTCTGAACCAAAGAAATAATATATCTAGAGCACTTGTTTATCTTGTTACTGCTGTGCATTAAGTAAGGTGAGCATTTGTGAAGTTATATAGTGGCTTTTTTAACCATTAAGTACAGTGTGTTTATGCATAGATCTTACAGCAATAGAGATATGAAAAAGGAAATTACATAGAAAATTACTTGAAATGAGGTCTTTGATAGAGAAATATGTAACCTCCTGTCATAACAGTTCCAGAAAATTATGTGTCAAGA